>NC_141546.1:7555000-7872500 GCF_021556685.1 Rattus norvegicus | reverse complement strand
AAATATGAGGAAGAAATGATGGAAAGATCTCCTTGTCTCATTGATCCGTAGAATTAGCATATTGAAAATAGTCATCTTACCAAAGGCAATCTATAGATTCAACAGAATCCCATGAGAATTCCAATAGAATTCTTCCCAGATCCTAAAAGCAAAATTTTCAATGTCATATGTAGAAACAAAACCATGAATAACCAAGTTGATCCTGAGAAGTAAAGGAACATCTGGAGGTATCATCATCCTGGACCTAAAGATGTAATACAGAGCAAAAGTAATAAGACCTGCATGCATAGAAACAGACAGGTGAACCAATGTAATTGAACCAATGACCCAGAAATAAACCCAAGCATGTATGAACACTTGGGTTTTTGTCAAAATATCAAAACCCACAAAATGGAACAGGAAGAGGATCTTCAACAAATGGTGCTGATCTAAGTGGATGTTTGCATAATGAAGAATGCAAATAGTACCCTATATATCACCCTGCACAAAACTAATGTCTTAATTGATCAAAGACCTCACTATAGAATCAGAGATACTTAATCTAATAGAAGAGTAACAGAATGTGAAACATCCTTAAATAGATTGGCACGGCAGAGTGCTTTCTGAATAGAACACCAATGGCTCAGGCACTGCAGTCAAGAATAAATAAATAGATCCTAGTGAAATTAAAATGGTTCTTGTAGGGAGAGGACACCATATATTAAAAAAAATGGTAGCCTACAGATTGGAGAAATAATTTAATAACCCTTCTTCCAAGAGTGGGGTGATATCAAAAATAAAGAAATCAAGAAATTATACTCCAAAACCCCCCAAATGAAACAACCCAATAAAAATAGGGTACAGAACAAAACAGAGATTTCTCAGGTGTCTTGAATTGCCAAGAAGCAATTGGGAAATATTTAATATCCTTAGACACTGAGAAAAGGGCACATCAAAATGACTTTTGATTGTACCATATGCCAATCAAAATAATTAAGATAAAAACCTCAAGAGACACCACATGCAGGCAAGGATGTTCAGAAAGAAACAACTCCTCAATTGCTGCTGGGACTGCAAACTTGTAAAACCACTCTGAAAATCAGTCCGGCTGATTCTCATAAAATTGGAAATAGTTCTACCTAAAGACACAACTATGCTGCTCCTGGTCATATACTGAATAGATGTTCCTCCATACTGCAAGGACATGTATTTCACTATATTCATAGCAGTTTTATTCATAATAGACAGAAACTGGAAGCAACACAGGTATCCCTAATATGACAAATGGATAAAGACAATATTATACACTTATACAATGGAATACTATCCAGCAAAAACATCATGAAACATCAGGAAAATGGTTCAAACTAGAAAATATTATCCTGAGTAAACTGTCCCAGACAAAAGAGGGTGTGCATGGGATTTACTCACTGATAATTGCATATTATCACAAAAGTTCAGAATATTCATGTTATACCCCACAGAACCAAAGAAGTTAAACAAGGAGGTAGGCTCAAGTGAGTATGCTTGAATCCCATGTAGAACGGGAAACAATATAATTATGGGAGGCAGATTGAGGAAGGAACATGGATGGGAGAGGGTAGGGTGGAGCCTGGTGAGAATAGGGAGACAGGATCAGGCCCGGAAGTGACAGGAGAGGGTTCCAGAGGGACTTGCAAAAGAATGTAAATATGCAGCTGGTGGGGGTTGGAGGTTGGGTGGATTTTCTAGGAATTCTCAGAGATACAAGATAAAGGAGGCTCCAGGAGGCAACTTAGTTGACCTTAGTTGAATTGCCCAACAGTGCAGAGGTGAAACTTGGAGTTACCTTCAGTAGCATGATAGGATCCTCAGAGGATGGATGAGACCATCAACACACTTTTGAAATTTTTGACACAAAATTGTTTCTTTCTGAAAGAACTTTGGGAGTAAAGAAGAAAAGTAAACTTAAGAAATTGCTACCCAATGACTGGTCAATTTTTAAAACCCATCCCATGGGCAGGCACCAATCCCTTATACTATTATTGATGCTATGTTTGCTTGCAGAAAGAAACAAAACATAGCAATTCTCTGAGAGGCTCCTCCATAGCAGCTGAGTGAAACAAATGAAGATACCTAGATAACCATTAGACAAAGGCTGTTGATTCCTATGGAAGAGTTAGTTGAAGGATTGAAGGCCCTCAAAATAATGACAGCCCCACAGGAAAACCAACAGTGCCATGCAACCTGGATTGCTAGGAGCTCCCAGAGACTGACCCACCAACCAAAAAGCATACATGGGCCGATCCAAGGTCCCTGGCATATGTGTAGCAGAGGGCTATGATTTCTAATATAGTGGAGAAGATGCAACAAATCTTGAAGAGAATTGATGCTCCAGGGTAGGGAAATTCTGGGGAAGGGCTACCATCTCAGTGGTGGAGGTAAGGGGTAATGGGGGAGGAACTCTAAGAGGATGGACTTGGAGTGGGCAGTATTTATGATATAAATAAATAATTGAATTAACAAAAAAGTAAATAAATTAAATAATTAAAAAAGATATATGATGAAAATTGATAAAAAGAAAAATAATTACTTATAATGATAGTCATTCCCTTTAAAGAATACAGTAGTCACTATGACCCTGCTTTCTATGTGCCTCCCCCTGGTAAGGTTTTCTGACTCAAAACATTTAAGATCAATGTGATTTTTTAAAAGGTTCTTTTGACCCAGAACACTTCAGAATGTTCTCAAGAACAGTTAAAATTATTTTCCAAACACTTGTATTAAATTTAGACTCCTAGCTGAGTGAACTGAGCACTCAAACATTGATGTTGGGAGACTGATCTAGACTTTTGCTCCCAGTGCCCCTTCCAGTAAGTCACTTCACTGCATAATTCAAGCATTTCATCTGTAAAATTGGAATAAAAGCATTCAGGAAAATGTGCAGATTTCTGAGAGTAACTTTGCGAAAGTGTCCTGAATGTGAACATGATTCTTGAACTAGAAAAATGGACAAGGTATTTTCCTCTCCATTCCCACTGTTATTCTTTGTCCCAAATAAGGGATAGAGCTCTGTGGATCTTGTACTCAAATGCCACAAATTGGGACAATGTGAGTGTTAACAAAGATAGAAATGTGTAGCTGTCAAGCATGTCACTGTCAAGCAAATGATGACAGTATTTTGAAAACTCTCTATGCTTTATGAAAAGATATTCTTAGCAGGGCAACTTTAATAATTTTATCAAAACATTAATATCCTCTAACAAGCCAAACTGAGATAATATGAACTATTTTAGAAGTTTGATGCTTATCAAGATGAGAAATCTGCTGAAACTGAGCCTTACCTCCAAAGTCTTCACCGAGGGAGATATCAGCTGTGGGGTATACATTCTATTGCTCAGTCTCTTTCCAGCTATCTTTCATTCAAGGTCTGGGGACAGTAGTCCCCACCACTCATGCCATCATGCTCTTAGCAACTGCTATGTTCTGTCTGGTACACAATCAAATAGCAAGTCAGGAACCCTTTCACTGATTAATCAATTATATTGTTAGATGTAGTACATAATGCAAAAGGCAGGTGGCTCAAACTGGAAATAATGATCATATAAACTTCTGAGATTATGAAAATAATTTCAGCATAGAGAAGGTTCCTGATGTTAATAGGTAGATATAGAGATAGATAGAGAAGTCATGATACATTCACATGTTGGCAATCAGAGGTTTGGTGTCATAATCTATGTAAAAGGAAAAAGTACCTCTTACCTTGAGTCATTCCACAGCCTCCGAGTGATCATGAGTTCAGAACCTCCCTTGCTTTCTTGAGATTTTTTTTAAAATTATTTTGTATATGAGTGTATGCTTGAGTGTGTTTATATGTGCGTGTACAGTCCACACGGAGGATAGACAGGTCTTCAGATATTCTGAAATTGATAATATACTTCTGAATTTCTTTGTTGGGAATTCAACCTGAGTCATCTGCAAAAGTAACAAGTGTTCTTAATGACTGATGTATCTCTCTAGCTCACTATAACTCTCTTTTTCATGAAGGATCCCCAAACACAAATGTGACCAATCTATAATTTGCAGCAGAAAGAAATACTACAAGTAAAAAGGCTTCAGTACTTTCCAGTCCATGGTTTTTTTTCACATGGTGTGGAGAATAATCAGAAGAGATGCATACATCTAAATTCGTAATGACTGCTGGAGAGAAAGCTCTACATTCTTCTTTTCTTCCCGTGAACTAAGTTTCGATGCAAGGGCTTATATCAGGATGTTCAGAAATACCTAGAACTCCAATTATTTGGTATCTGACATACCCTTCTAGATTCTATAAGCAGCAATATGTTTTACACAGAAACAACCCACAAACACATATTATATACACAAAAATACTTTTACCTCATTGAGTACTATATTTTCTGACATGGGTTCCAGTAATCAACACGTACAATGTTGTCCATATAAAGATATATTGAAATTCTGCTCTCTAGGGACAGTATGCATTTTGAAGATTGTTGAGACTTGGTCACAACCAGGGTAGATCTCTATTTGGACAGAAAATCTCCTTTGAATATATTTCGAGGAATTCCTCTACCACTAAGGAAAATGCTAAGAAAAGTCTACAACATGTTGAATTAGGTATTTATGTATTTTGGCTGTCATTTGATATGCATGTATATACCTTGAGTATTACTGACAACCTAAACACTGATAAGAAAATATCAGTAGGAGACATAAAGATGTAAGAATCAAGTTGAATGATTGATGTGATTAAATGATGTGAAAAGTCACAAGCTAGCTAGACTAAGAAATCAGTATAATGTAAACCTTATAAATGACAATTATTTTATTCTACAAACAATACTATACATTTATATGTGGTTGCAGCAATATTTATTATATGATACAACACACACACACACACACACACACACACACTTATTAAAGTTTTTTACAACCAAAATCACAATGCCAATTGACAACTTAACCTAAGATTAGGATGTTTGTATGGGTATGTAATACTAACCAATATATGAAGGTAAAGATGAATCCGATTTGACATTTTCTATGATATTCAATGTTAATATAGAGTATATCTGTTCTTAGAGGTCAGATTGAGACAAGTCCCCAGAACAACACAAACCCTCAGTTTCAAACAGCAGAAATGTCTAATGTCCACAGTTTAGAGAGATAATGCCAAATGTTTTACGTGTTAGAAATGCAAGTACTTTCTAATACTTTTAAGGTGAAGGGGTGTTATATTTTGACAAATGCTTTTTCATCACCTGATTATATGATCTTGCATTTTTTTCCTTTGAATTTGTTTATAAAGTGGATTACATTGGTGAATTTCCATATAATGAACCATACCTGCATCCCTAAGATAAAGCATACTTGATTATGATGAGTGATCATTTTGATGCGTTATTGCACTTGCTTTTCAAGAATTTTATTGAGTATTTTGCATTAATGTTCATGAGGGAAATTGGTCGGAAGTGGTCTTTGTTGGGTTTTTGAGTGGTTTAGGAATGATTGTAATTAAGGTATCAAATAATGTATTGGGTAACATTCCTGTCTATTTCTATTTTATACAATAGTTTGAGAAGTATTGGTGTTAGTTCTTTTTTGAAGGTCTGGTAGAATTATGCAATAAAGCTATCTGTTCCTGGGCATTTCTTAGCTGGGAGTCTTTTAATGACTGCTTGTATTTTTTAAGGGATTATGGGACAGTTTAGATAGTTTTCGTAATCTTGATTTAACTTTGGTACCTGTTATCTGTCTACAAAATCATCTATTTCATCTAGATTTTAAAGTTTTGTTGGGTATCAGCTTTTGTAGTAGGATCTGATAATTTTTTTAAAATTTCTTTAGTTTCTGTTGCTATGTTTCCCTTTTTATTTCTGATTTTATTAATTTGGATCCTGTCTATGTGCCCTCTGGTTAGCCTGGCTAAGGGTTTAATCTATCTTGTGGATTTTCTCATAGAACCAGCTCCTGATTTTGTTCATTGTTTGTATAGTCCTTTTTGTTTCTATTTGGTTGATTTTGCCTCTTAATTTGACTATTTTTGCCCTCTACTCCTCTTTGTATATTTGCTTTTTAGTTATAAGGGTTTTAGATGAGTTGCTAAACTGCTCGTGTATGCTCTCTCCAGTTTATTTATGTAGGCACTCAAAATTATAAGGTTTCTTCTTAGTACTGCTTTCACTGTGTACCAGAAGATTGGGTATGTTGTGTAATTGTATTGGAGAAATAAGAATTCAAGATCCATACATAAATATAATAAATGCAATACACAGGAAAACAATAACCAACATCAAACTAAATAGAGAGATACTTGAAGCAATCCCACCAAAGTTAAGGGCAAGGCTCTCCCCCAATTTATTCAGTAGACTACTTGAAATTCTAGCCAGAAATACTGTCAACAAAAGAAAGTCATAGGGAAGAAATAAATATTTGAAATGATTTGACAGTATATGTAAGTGACCAAAACACACACACACACACACACACACACACACACACACACACACACGAGAACTCCTAAATCTGATAAACATATTCAGCAAAGTAGATGGACATAAAATTTATTTTAAAAAAATCTGTAGGTTTTCTCTATTCAAAAGATAAGCTGGTTGAGGAAGAAATTAGGCAAATTACATCCTCCACAATAGGTGTGCCTCTATGACATATCTTGGTGTGACTCTATGAAGCAACTGAAAAATCTGTATGACAAGACATTCAAGTCCTTGAAGAGATAATGTGAAGAAGACCTCAGAAGATGGAAAGATCTTTCATGCTCATGGATCAGCAGAATTAACATAGTAAAAATGACCATCTTACCAAAAGTAATCTACAGATTAAGTGCAATCCCCATTACAATTCCAGATCAAGTTTTCACAGAGATAGAAAGAATAATCCTCAAATATATCTGGAATAACAAAAACCAAGGATAGCAATATACATTTTCAACAATAAAAAACTTCTGGGGGAAGCACCATCCCTAACCTCAAGCTATACTAAATAGCAATAGTGATAAAAACTAAATGGTATTGGGGCAGAGACAGGCAGGTAGATCAATGCAATAGAATTTAAGACCCAGAAATGAACTCACACATACAATTATGTGATCTTTGCAAAAGAAGCCAATACTATCCATTAAAAAAATACAGTCTTTTCAACAAATGATACTGATTCAATTAGAGATCAACATGTAAAAGAATTCAAATTGATCTATTCTTGTCTCTTGGAACAAAGCTCAAGTCCAACTGGATCTTGAACTTCCTCATAAAACCATATATTGTTGTTGTAAAAATATAAAAACTAAAAAATAATTTAAAAAGTATGGTTGTCTTCTATCCCCACTAGGTCTGACACCGTAGTACCCCAAGATATCTGCTGGATATCTTATCAGAAACACACATTCCTACTGCGTGGTGGCCCAGACCAGCTGCCCAACACTCCATTACACTTAAATATACACATGAAAGAACACACAACACAATAACCATTGACTCAATCAATAAGATATAATTGCCCACCTAAACGTATAAAGCCCAATACACATTCATCTCTTAAGAAAATTAATAACAACCTACAAATACATGGAGCAGAGTTGTTTTTAAAGTTTTTTTCCTCCATCTTTATCAAATTGGGTAATTTTTATTTACATTTCAATTGTTATTCCCTTTCCCGGTTTCCAGGCCAACATTCTCCTAACCCCTCCCCCTTACCTCCTACATGGTTGTTCCCCTCCCCAACTTCTCCCCATTACCGCCCTCCCCCCAACAATCCTGTTAACTGGGTGATCAGTCATGGCAGGATCTAGGGCTTCCCCTTCCACTGGTGCCCTTACTAGACTATTCATTGCTACCCACCAGTTGGAGCCCAGGGTCAGTCTGTGTATAATCTTTGGGTAGTGGCTTAGTCCCTAGATGCTCTGGTTGGTGGGGATTGTTCTTCATATGGGGTCTCAAGCCCCTTCAAGCTCTTTCAACCCTTTCTCTGATTCCTGCAACAGGGGTCACATTCTCAGTTCAGTGGTTTACTGCTGGCATTCACCTATGTATTTGCCATGTTCTGGCTATGTCTCCTAGGAGAGATCTACATTTGTTTCCTGGCAGCCTGCACTTCTTTGCTTTATCCATCTTATCTAGTTTGGTGGCTGTATATGTGGTGGCCACATGTGGGGATGGCTCCGAATGCACCTGCCATATTGTCCTGCCATGGCTTCTCTCCCTGTCCCTCCTGTCTCTTATCCTTTCCATTACAGTCTCCTCCTCTTCCTTCAAACTTTTCTCCTGCCCATCCTTCCTTCTAATCCAATGACAGGCCTCCTTCCATCTTGTACCTGCCTCACCTGTGACATCATCCCACAAGATATTCAGAATCTACCAGAAGAGAAAATGGGAAAGGAAGTCGAACAAGTTGGAACAGAAGATTTTCTGAATAGAACACCAGTGTCTCATGCTCTAAGACTAACAATTGATGAAAGGGACCACATAAAATGAAAAGGCTTCTTGAAGATAAGACAAATGGCAACCTATAGATTTGATAGTATCTTTACTAATCCTTCATCCAAAAGAGGGCTAATATCCAAATACACAAGAAACTCAAGGAATTAGATTCCCTATTCAAAATGAGATATGGAGTTAAACAAAGAATTCTCAACTGAGGGATCTCAAATTGCTTAGAGTCACCTAAAGAAAAGTTTAAATTCTGTAGTCATCAGGGAAATGCAAATCAAAATGACCCTGACAGAAATCTTACACGAGTCAGAATAGGTAAGAACAAAATCTCAGGTAGATAGCAGATGCTGAAGGATGTAGAAAAAGAGGGACAATCCTCCATGGTTGGTGGGATTAGGAGCTGGTACAACCACTCTGGAAATCAGGTGGTAGTTCGTCAGAAAATTAGAAATAATTATACCTGAGGAACAAGCATATACCTAAAAGATGTACCCACACATAAGGACCCATCCTCCATTATGTTTATAGCAGTCTTCTTTATAATGAAAAGCTGGAAACAACCCAGATGTTATTCAACAGAGGAATGGATACAGAAATAGTGGTACATTTAAACAATGGAATACTACACAGCTACTAAGATCAATGAGTTCATAAAAGTCACAGTCAAGTGGATAGATCTTGAAAATATCATCCTGAGTGAGGTATCCCAGTCAGAAAAGAAGACGCATGATATGTACTCTCTGATAAGTGGATATTAGCCCCCCCCAAAAAATTGGATTGCCTACAATACAACTCACAGACCATATGAAACCGAAGAATAAGGAAATAACAAAGTGTGTATACTACAGTCCTACTCAGAAAGGGGAAGAAATTAATCTTGCGAAATAAACAGAGATATGGGAGGGAGAAGGAGGAGGGGGAGCAGTTCTGATATTGGAGGTGATGGTGAAGAAGAAAAGAGGTTCAGTGATTTGAAAGGAGGTGTGGCGGTTGGGGATTTAGCTCAGTGGTAGAGCACTTGCCTAGGAAGCGCAAGGCCCTGGGTTCGGTCCCAGCTCCGAAAAAAAAAAAAAAAAAAAAAGAAAAAGGAAAAAAAAAAAGAAGAAAGGAGGTGTGTCTCGAGGGGGAGGAGGAACTTGGTGCAGCCACTGGAAAGTCTCAGATTCTAAGGAACCAATAGTTTCCCAGGACCCAAGAGAGAGGACATTAGCCAAAGCAAACAATAAAGGGAAGATAGAATCTGTAGAGACCATGTCCAGCAGATAGGCATTGCTTTCCATTGAGGGATGTTATCACACACCCACCTAGAATACAATAATCCAGAATCCCTCTTTTTACCAGGAACTCAAAGACAAATTGTGGAGCAGAATCTAAAGGAAAAGCCATTCCAAGAGTGCCCTACCTGCAGATTCATCCCATCTGCAGACACAAAAGTCAGATACTATTGCTAATGAAAAGAACAACTTACTGCCAGGAGTCTGGTATAGTTGTCACCTGGCAGGCTATGCCAGCGCCTGAGGAATATGTATGTGGATGTACACGGCCAAACATTGAATGGAATGTGAGGACACCATTGGTTGAGTTAAGGTAAGAACTGAAGAATCTGAAAGGGTTTACAAAAAGAAATCAAACTAACCAAACTCTCATAGATTAAACCAGCAATCACAGTGTACATATGGTGGCACCCATAGCTCCATCTCAACATGTAACAGATGATTGCCTTATCTGGCATCAATGGCTAGAAGGGTCCTTGGTCCTGTTTAGGCTTGAAAACTTAGTGTAAGGGAATACTAGGGCACTCAGGCAGGCGTGGGTGGGAAGATTAGGGAGCACCGTTATAGAGGCAATGTGTATGGGAGGGCATAGGGAGTTTTCCTAAGGGAAACTGAGAGGGGGATAACATCAGAACTGTAAATAATTAAACAACCAATAAAATACGTAAAAAATACAAATGCTCTTACTTCATCATTGAACATTTTGTGTTCTATTAAATTTATGATATATACTCTATATGTATACATGAATATTATGCATCAATTAGAAAGGAAAACAATATGTTTATGATAAGGAGGATCACATAACAAAGTCTACAATAAGGAAAAGATACATTCTTCTCTCATATGTAACTGCAGAGTGTGATCATTGGAGTGGCTCACACTCTGATATAGGGTCATGGCTATTGGGCTCATGTAGTTTACAGATAACTTTCATTCTTCCTAGGCAATGTTGTAAATGTAATAAGTATATGTTCATAACTTTTGTTGATGGCTTACAACTGATGAGAAAAGCAAAGAGCAATGTGAATATTTACAAGTATTATCATAAAACAAAGCACATTTTCTTTATTATTCTAATCTCACATGTAAAATTATTGTAGGTATTTATAAGGAAATGTATCCCTATAGGATCCCAAGCTCTACTTTCTTACAAAGAAATTGTCAAAATAACTTCGCTATAAATTTGATTTAATTTCCAAGCATACAGTACAACTCCTTGTGATTAAAAAATATTCATATATTTGGTTTCCCTTTGATTGCTAACTTGTATCAAATGTTTCTGCTGTGCTATAATTGGTTTGTAAAACTACCTTCTATTAAAACAATGTATTACATTTCATTATATTAAGTAGATCATCAAAGATATTAGTCTTTCATATGTAATAAGCAAAGTCTAGTTATAACTTAATTGATTGTGTTTGTGTGTGTGTGTGCATGTTACAGACAATAGTGATAATGTATTCTTAGATACCAGAGAAGTACATGGCATGCCCTATTTTATTACTTTAAATTTATTCTCTTAAGACAAAATGTTTCTTTGAGCACTGGCATCGGATAGCAGTAAGAGAGTTCCAACAATTCTGCTACTATTGCACTAGAATTACAGGCACAGGTGTAGTTATGCCTAGCTTCTCTCTCTCTCTCTCTCTCTCTCTCTCTCTCTCTCTCTCTCTCTTTCTCTCTCTCTCTCTGTCATTCTCTCTCACTGTCTCTCTGTCTCTGTCTCTCTCTCTCATTGTCTCTCTGTCTCTCTTTCTGTCTCTCTCTCTGTCATCCTTCCGGCCCCCTCTCTTTTTCTGTGTGTGTGTGGGGGGCTGTGGTATTTATGTGTGTGTTTGGGGGGGTGTCATGTGGGGTGTACTGGGTACTTTAATTCTTATACTCATACTTGGAATAATTGCTATTCAACGTTGAGCCATATCTTCACCCTCTAAATGCCATTTTGAAGATGAATATTTTCACTTAGGAAAATATTGATAAAATTCATTTCTTGTAGTTCACAGAATCTCTGTGAAGAGTTTGGGCATTCAGATGCATACCCAATGGCTAGTGGATTAATTTTACCGTTCGCCATCAGCATACATGCTATCAGAAATGAAGATTTTACTGAGGTAGCCAGAGTCCAGACCAAGTGTAAATTTAACTAAAGCAGTGTTGGAGACATTTTATAGTCCAATGTCATCCCATACCTGCCTTGAAAAATATCAAAATTATTTATGGAAAAACTACCAATAATTATCATGCAACACATAGGGACATTGTGGTTTTGAATAATTCAGAAATAATCAGCCAGTTGACAATCCTGTTTCAGGGATTGAGTGGAATGTGGTATGTTGACTGTTGTGAAGATTGTGTCTAGCATATCTGTGAGAAGACTCTTCTATTAGAGTTTCTTTGACCTTACTGAATGTGATCAAGGCCTGTTTCAAAAGTATCTCCCCTGACCTTTACCCCAATATGATTCCAGTAAGTATTTTTAGAACTGCTATTAGGACTTATGAGAAACCCTATCAAGTACCACAGGCTGATGCCAACCTTACCTAATGACATATGACCAAGCAGTAAATGGACTTATACTATGTCAATAGTTACACTATAATGGATCTGCAATTTTAAACAAGAAAACCTAGAATCAGATTTCTGGTTGGCTTCAATCACAGTGTGTCTTTGGAGAAGAGCCACAAGCATGACAGCTTTGGTTTTGTTGGATGACATATAAGGCACCACCTATCTGAGTCCTGTGTCAGGATTGGTAGAACTAAGCACAGTTTGATTTCCACGCTTCCGGAAGAAATTTTGCTGATATGCAAAAAGAAAAAGAAAAAAAGAAACAATACATGGAAAGTATAAAGCTGAGTGTATAAAATATGTCCTTTTGTTAAAAAATGAAATTTGTTTGTTTGTGAATATGTGATTGGCCTGCATGTATATCTGTGTAACACATGCAGAATAATACCTGTGGCAGTCATAAGAAGGAATTGGATACCCCACACACACACACCGCATATCCAAGTTCACAGATGAGATATAGGAACTCAGTCTCAGACCTATAGAAGAAAAAAATCTTAAATACTGAGCCGTCTCTCCAGACCCACCCACTCATTTTTACTGTTCCACTTATAACATTTTATATTTTCATTTAGGGCTGTCCTTGCTACATGAGGCCCTAGGCATTAATTCCCAGCATTGCCTAAAACAGTCATGGTGACAAAAATTCAAGTTCCCAGCACTCATGATGTAGAGACAAGAGGATCACATTCTATGTTATCCTAGGCTATATTTTAAGTTCAGAGCCATCCTTAACTAAATAAATTCCTGCCTTAAAGAGTGAAAAGCTCATCAACTTACATGGAAAGAGAATCATGTTATATCCAACTTCACTGTAATTTGCGAAAAATTGAGATAATGTATTAGTTATTCATGCTGCTATGACGAATCACCTGAAAGAACACATCTTAAAGAAGAAGAGTTTATTTCATGATAGATATTCCAGGGAAATATCTGTCCAGGTGAGAACGCCTGATGTTAGCAAAAATAGGCTCCTGGTTACATTGTATCTGTGCATAGGAATTAAAGAGTGAAGATGTAGCAGATAAGTATAAAATCTGAAGGTGCTCCTTTCTGACTCACTTACACTAGCAAGGCTTTACCTCCTGAAAGATCTACAACTTACCTAAAGAGTTTTCAAACACATGAGCCTGTGAGGATGATCTCCACATCTGTGAGATTGCATGTGCATGCACATGTTCACACGCATCCACATAAGCACACACACAGACACACAAACTCACAAATACATACACAATTAACAAATATTTTAAAATTTAAGAATAATAGTCTTCTACAACACAGAAAACCAAGCAGCAGTCTTGTCCTGAACTTCCAACAGAGAGGTGTCACTTATTTCATGTTCTCCAGAGATGGTTAGATAAAGAAGGTTGTTAGCTTGGCCTTAGACAAAACAAAGATTCTTGCTTGATGTTTTATGCGACCAGCATTAGAACCTGAATAGGAGAGAAACTCTCTCGTCCCTACTTTCCATTTTGCAAACACTTCTATGGAAAGCTTGAGACCTCACTAGTTATCATGCATCAAGTCTATGGGCAATAGTTATTGTACATGGTTGCAGGTAGCAGTCATCATGAGACCATTCACCTTTTGATGAGAATATTAGACTAAGTGAAAATAATTGGTATTAATTTTTACATCACTGATGCTTGTAAGCATGGAAATAAAAGTTTCATTAGAACTAAAAGAATACAACTCTTATTCCATGGCACCCTAAAATGTTGTAGAAATAAGACTTTAGGTTTTTCAGAGTGGGAAGAGTTCAGCAAAGCACCTACTTAACCTGACACATATGAGAATATGAATTACTTGGAAATATCTTTTGTAATTTCCTTAGTTTTGGCTGAATCTGAGATTCTAGATTTTACTCTGTTTGCCTTGTACAAATAAAACATGATATGAGACAGTACTGCTCAATAAAATGCATGGTCTATGATGTTTCCAGCAATTATTGATTTTATCTATTAATATAATTAAATAAAATTATTGAATCATTGATAAATATCCTGAGCATATGTTCTGAGCTAGATATTCTTTCAGTGAATTTGCTAAATAGTCCAAAATTGGAAATTGTTATTTTGCTTACAATAATCTTTACAGTGAAAATGTCCCATTTAACGGAGTTTGCAATGCTCCTTTACAAATAATGTCTTCACTGTGTATATATCCCATAATAAATCTTTAACTGTTGTTAACTATATTATAATAAATGTTTTAATTCTGCTCTTACTTTTATACTGAATGGACTCTATATCCTATACGGGCATACTTGCTCATCCACGTTTACTGTTGCATTGTTCACAATGGCAAGGAGTTGGTTATCTATCAACAGATATATAGATAATAGAAATGTGTTACACATACACAGTGAAGTTTTTCTCATCCATAAAGAAAAATAAAATTACTGAAAAATGAGGAAAATGATAATACCATAAATTATAATATTAAGTGTGGTAACCATGGTGCAGAGAGCAAAATACATCATGTCATATTCTTACATAAAAACTTAGTCTCATAGTAACAAAATTATGGATATTTTGTTGATGTTGTGTATAGAAGCCAAAAGACTTGAAAGAGCACAATGAGAAGGGGGTAAAGTGACTGTCAGGAAAGAGGTGGTGACAACATTATACATGAAGTTTGAGGAGGAGGTAGTGACATTTCAAGCTGGGGTTGTGTCAACGAGGGAGGATGAGGGTACCTGGAAGAGAAAGGGAGATAAGAGATGCAAAGAAGGACGCCTAGAGAAGAGTTTGGTCAAGGTGACAATATTATTTTTCTCAAAGGCTGAATTTATACCATAACAAGGGTAACAGAGGGAGGGGGGAAGTAAGAAATATTTACCAAGTAAGAAATATAGGCCAAGGACACAATATCCATGTGCTCAGGGAATAGGCTGATGTTGACAGGATGTCATAAAAGTCACAGGTTTGACATATGTATTAGTCAGCAGGCTGTTGGTTTTTCAGAGAGGTTACAGGTCATTACATTGGTTGTCTTGACATCAGATGTATTTCTCAGAAAGTGAACTTTATCATATTATTATTTATCTTGACCACCAAATTTGTATTAATCTTCTGCAGCTGGCTGGGGATTTTTCATGAACCCAGTCATACTAATTCTAACCATAATAATAACATCAATAATGGAGGGCTTCAAGGTCATAACTCCCAACAGGGTTGACTTTGAGAAATAGAGTCAGGAGCACGAATGATGATGGCTATTTTATCTAAATTTACTACGTATTTTCTTATCTTTACCATTCCACGTTTATATAGCATTTGCACAGAATGAGATATAGAAATAATATACTGAAGACCTAATTTACCAGCTACAATATCAGCATATTTCACTGGTATCTCTTAATACTGAATAATAAATATTTTTAAATTATACTGCATTCCATGTGCTGGTTTGAATATTTGTAGTTTACTGATGGATAATTTGTCATTGAAACAACTTTTGTATGCAGAAACCCTTGCAATGAACTTGAGTGTACATGATCCTACTTATAAGAAGTTTATTCATATAAGAATTTATTTTACTTTTTGTCACCAAGCATATTTTATATTAATTTTTTTAATTAAAAACATTAGTATTCCATTTATATTTTCTATAAGAACAGACAATAGTGTGTTAACCCAAATTTGAGGTAAAAGCTTTATTTTTTCAGCTCTTCTCTATAAACAGTTTTATATATATTTTTATATAAATAGATATCATATATATCATATATATGATATATATATATATATATATATATATATATAACACATATGAAAAGACTACTTTAAATGAAGTATCTTAGTGTAACTGCTGGGTTAAATAATAAACAAAAATGAATTCTTTGCTCAAAATGTTTCTATGTAACAGAATATTTTTGGGCAAGGAGGATGATTGCATGTGGCACAAGAATTTTCAGCCATTCTTTTCTCCTTTGACACAGAAGTGAGTTGTAGCTGATACATATATACTGACACACCATTATAGGTAACAATCTTATTAAGCTCATTTCTTCCAGTGGTACACCACAGTGAATGCTTTTGACAAATTATATTATTCCAATACACCTCTTTGATTTGAGTGACACTTATTGTATTTATAGTGATTATGTTAATGTCTAACATAAAAATTTTAATTGGAGCTTGAGAGGTGTCTCAGCATTTAATAGCAGGCACAACCCTTTAAAAAAAAACTAGTTTTGTTTCCTACATAAGGCAGCTATTTGCAACTCCAGCTCCAAGTCAGGTTTGATGTCTCCTCCTTACCTTCCTTAATATCTCCACACACATGAACATACTCTCATTGTACAGAAATGTTGCTTCATGTCTGCTAGTACAGCTTTTGTGGGAGATTAGGACATGGGAAATTTGACTCCACTTACATTACACTGCCACCAGGGTAGTGCCAGCCTATTTGGAATTTCCAAGTCCCTACTCCTGGGATGGTAGAGCACAAGCTGAGATGTGGGGAAGCCAGAGTCGGTTCAGGGGTCCATGGGCCTTTAATGAGCTAGGACCGTAAGGTTCTCAGATTTTTGGGCACCAGGTAAAATTAGGAATCGTAGAAGAGCAGAGGACAGAGTTAGCATGTGGGTGTGGGCTGGGGATAACATCTAGTTCAGGGCAGGCAGGGGCAGTGGGGGAACTCTGGCTTGTTTCATGGATTATTGTGGTAGTGAAAGCAAGTTTGGTACCACATACGGCTGGGAGTGCAGAGGCCTTCTTAAGGAAAATTAAGGTGCAAATCTGTAGTTAAATTCATGGCTTCTTCATGGCTGTCCATGGTGGATATTCATGAAACAGAAAGTCCATGGTTCTAAACACTGCATTGGTTGTCCATGGCAGAATTTGGATACATAAAACCATATCCACTTCTCAGTGTACTGCTGAGATTAAACACCTTTTGCAGGGAGGAATATAAGTGAAGGAAAGTTTATTTGCTAAGAACCTTTGGGCCTCCTGGGCCTCCTGGTACCTCATTAACATGGAGAACTCGGTTTGGGGCCTATGTGAACATATGATACACACACACACACACACACACACACACACACACACACACACACACACACACACACACATATATATATATATATATATATATATATATATATATATATATATATATATATATGTTAGGAGCATGGCACATGTTCCAAGTCAGGAGTCTGGCAGGCAGCAGGGACTTACCTAAAGCTCAGGTGTGTGACCACCAAGTCTCCAGGTCTTAACCTGCTCTACCTTTTGAAACTTCCTAACATGGTTTCATGCCCCCCAAAGAATATACACAGTTTAATTTTGTTATTTTTTTTCACTCCTCTGAGAACTCAACATGTAGACCATGCTAACCTTAATCTCACAAAGATCCACCTGTCTATGCCTCCCAAGTAGTGGGATTAAAGAAGGACTGCTTTGACTGACTTTACATATGTTTTAAATAAATTGAGTTAACCTGGAGTAGCCATTAATTTTTGTACAAACTGTTCTATAAATTGAATTTCTCATAATGAGAAGTTTGTAATTTTAGACCAGCATTTTTCTGTCTATAATCAAGTGCTTCCAACCAGATTGTTTTCTTCTCTTTTAAAAAGACAGACTCTCACTACCTATACTAGCCTAAGCTAGAACTAAGTATTTTTAAATAAGTCTCCTTAATGCTGGGATTATAGGTATAGGTGTTTGGTGTCATACCCTTCTCAATTCTCTAGTTTTTTGATCATTTGTTTGTCTTTTAAAACTATGCCCCTTTTTTATTTTTAGCAAAATTCAGCATCTTTTTATTCCACATATCCTGAAAGCAAATACTGAAGAAACAATGTACTGAGAAAAACAAAAGGATGCTAAACTTTGTCCAAGAGAATGAAGGAAACCAAAGAAAAACATCATGAACACATGCCAAGGTTTATGTGCCTGGGAGTTTCTAATTTTAAGCCCAGCAAAGATGAAGTCTTTAAGACTAAGAAATAAAAGGTGAGACTTTATAGTGTTAGTACATTAAATATATACATGTTTTGTTTTTCACTTAACCCCAGCAAAGCTGGAAAAAATTAAAATAAATGGTAGGGCTTAATACTGTCTAACATCAGTGTTTTTGTTCAACTTCACCTAACTAGAAAACCAAAACAGAGAAAGCTCTACCAATATTCCACATATATAAAAGTGGACTTTATTGTACGTGTATCTCTGGTCTGACTTCACATAATTTCTTCCAGTATCACAATATTTTCACAAAGGAGTGCTATAAAGAATAGTAGTTATGATAATAATAATCTCATATTAAGTAGCATTTAACTGTGTGCATCACTTTTCCTTTGCCCACTGAAATGATGATGGACACATGAGTAACTTCTGTATCTTAGCTATTGGAAATAACGTTTTAATAGTTGTTGATTTTCAGTAGACCTGAGAACATGGTAATTAACTTTATTTTATATATACAAGAAATTTCTAGACCATCCCGCAGCTATTTATTTTTCACACTCTAATTGAGTCATTTATATAGGGTCTCTCACTGCACATGGAGAACAAAAATTAGGCTAGTCTTTCTTCCCAGCAAGTCCCAAAGATTGTACTGTCTATACCTCACAGGCACATGCTAGAATGCCTATTCGCAGACTCCCACACACATATGATTGTGGTTTGAACTACGGTAGTCTTGCTTTCACTGCATAGTCCTTTAACAACAGAGCAATCTTTCCATTTTATTTTTAATGTTTTAATTCTTTCATTTTAATTTTATTTATTTGTTTCCCCACAAATTCCCCTTTCTCTTTTGCTCCCATTCACTTTCCCCTCATCATCTCTTTCTCCTCCTGTTTATTTTTTGGAAAATTGCCAGCTTCAGTGGACATTAACAAGCAATGGCATATAAACTTTTAGTGTGACTTGTCACCTTCTATCCTATCAATGTTAGAAACAGCAAGCTTGTAGGACAAAGGGTACAAAATGCAGGCAACAGAGTCAGGGACTGCTCCAATTGTTGGGAGTTTCACAGGAACAAGCAACAAAACCATAACATGGAGAAGGGCATAGATTAGTTCAATGTAAGCTCCTTGGTTTGTGGGTCAGTTTAATGTCAGTTCCTATGGACAAAGTTTGTTTGATTCTGTTGTTTTTCTTGTTGTAACCTTGACCCATATGTCTTCTACTCCCACCTCTTGCACTGGTTCCCCAAGTTCCACCTAATGATTATCTGTGTGTCTTGGCATCTGCTTCCATCAGTTACTGGGTGAAGCCTCTCTGATGACAACAGGAGTGGGCACAAATGTATGAGTATAACAGAATGCTATTACATATCATTTTGTTGTAATTTTTGCCACTTGTGTTAGGTTCTATACTAAGCCTCTGGACCATCCAACCTCTGCTTCCTGACATTTCATGTATTGTAAGAGTTGGGCTTCCACTGATAGCATGGATCTCAACCTGGACCAGTCAGTGGTTTTTCATTTCCAGAACGGATATGCAACCTTTACCCAGCAAATATTGTAGGCAGGAAAAATAGTTCAAAGGTTTTATGGTCACTTTAGTGCCCCAATCTTTCCAATGGAAATCTTGTCTAGTGACAGAAGATGGCCTGTTCAGGCCATTGCTAGGAGTCTTACATAAGGTAACTATCATGAAGTCCAGGGAGTTTCCATTACCCAAGATTTCTAATTCATCTCAGATTCCCAGATTCCACTGCAGTTGTCTCTCCCAGTACTCACTCCCTCCATTTTCCCAGCCCATGCACATGATCCTCCCTGATCCCAATCCCATGCCCATTCTGTACTTTCATCCAGTTCCCTCTTCTTCCCTACCTGAGAAGTCTGTTGTTTACTTTCCATGTCTTAGAGAGATTCATGTGTTTGCCCCCCCCCCACACACAGATACCTTGAGCTTTGCTTCTCTGCATCTATAAACTGTAGATTGGTTATCCTTTACTTTATGGCTGACAGTCACTTATAAGTTAGTAATACCACATTTGGCTCTTTGGTTCTTAGGTACCTACTCAGGATGATTTTCATGACAGAACTGTTTGTTATAATTGTGTGGTGCTCCATTTTGTAAATTACCTCATCTCTCACATTTTCTTCATCCGTTACTTAGTTGAGAGACATCTAAGTTGTTTCTAGTTTCTAGCTATTAAAAATAAAACTGCTAAGGACATTGTTGAACAAGTGTCCTCTTTATATAGTGGAACAACTTTTGGATATATGACCACCTGTGGAATATCTGGGTGTTGAGGTAGATTCATAATTTTCTTAGATATTGCAATATTGAATTCCAAAGTAACAGTAAATGTATGCACTACCACCAGAATCAGAAAACTGTTCCTCTTTCTCCATATGCGTAATCTTAGCAATTCTGACATATGTACAATGCAAAGTTTCTACTGTTTTGGTTTGCATTTTACTCATGGCTTAGGGTATTAAACAATTTTTAATTCTTCTCAGCGATCAGAGTTTCTTCTGTTGAGAATTCTTTATTAAGGATTGTACTCCATTTTTAAATTAGATTATTTAGTTTATTACTATCTAGTTTTTGAGTTCTTTATATATTTTGGATAGCAAGACTATGTAGGATGAGAGGACCTTTTGCAATTTGTAAGCTGTTGTTTTGTCCTATTGGCTCTGTTTTTTTGTTTTACAGAAACTTTACAACTGCATGAGTGCCAATTTATTAATTGCTGTGTCTAAGCTTTTGGTGTTCTGTTCAGAAAGTTATTTTCATTTCAAATGCATTAAAGACTATTTCTCATTTTTATTTCTATCAGGTTCAGTGTATCTGGTTTTATTTTAAGATCTTCCACCTAATTGGAATTGAATATGACACTGCATAACAGATATGGATCTATACACATCATTCACAGAGCTATGGTAACATTAAGGTAGAACACCAACAATTGTATACCCTTGGGAGGGAATAGGGAGGCAAACTTTAGAACAGAGGCAGAAGGAACACCCATTCAGAGCCTGCCCCACATGTGGCCCATACATATATAGCCACCAAACTAGATAAGATGAATGAAGCAAAGAAGCACAGGCTAAGAGGAACCGGATGTAGATCTCTCCTGAGAGACACAACCAGAATATAGCAAACATATAGGCGAAGGCCATCATTAAACCACTGAACTGAGAATGGGACCCCCGTTGAAGGAATCTTAGAAAGGACTGAAAGAGCTTGAAGGGGCTTGAGACCCCATATGAACAACAATGCCAACCAACCAGAGCTTCCAGGGACTAAGCCACTACCCAAAGATTATACATGGACTGACCCTGGGCTCCAACCTCATAGATAGCAATGAATAGCCTAGTAAGAGCACCAGCGAAAGGGGAAGCCTTTGGTCCTGCCAAGACTGAACCCACAGTGAACGTGATTGTTGAGGGGAAAGACGGTAATGGGGGGAGGATGAGGAGGGGAACACTCATAGGGAAGGGGAGGGGAAGAGGTTAGGGTTATGTTGCCCCAGAAACCGGGAAGGGGAGTAACAATCGAAATGTAAATAAGAAATATTTAAGTTTAAAAAGATTAAAAAAATGTTTCTTTTTCTCTCATTTTATATTTCTGGTTTTCTTTATCAAATGCTGGGTGTGTACATTTACTTTTGGGGCTTCCCCTCAATTCCATTGATTAATCTGTGCCTTCTTCCCAGTACTATATGGTTTGCTTTTTTTTTTTTTTTCAGTTGGTTGGTTAGTTGGTTTTTGAACACCATTGTTCTGTAGTACAGTTTAAAATTGTGAATGGTGATACTTCCAGAAGTTCTTTTAATATAAAGAATTATTATAAATATCATGGGATTTTTGTTTATCCATACAAAATTGAATGTTGTTCTTTCATGCTCTATAAAGAATTAATGAGACTATATTTTGATTTAGGTAAGATTGCCCCTTTTACTGTTAAGCTCAATGATTTATAAGTGTGGGTGATTTGTTTTCCGCTAATATACTCTTCAGTTTCTTTCTTCAGATATCTGTAGTTATTGCCAGACAGATTTTTCACTTGATTAGTTAGAATAACATAAACATATCTTACAATATCTGAGGTTATTGTGAATAGTGTTCTTTTCCAGATTACTTGGTCACCCAGTTTATTGTTTACATATAGGAGACTTACTTCTTTGTTACTCTTTCAATAAGACACTTTATGAAGGTATTTATCAGCTATAAGAGTATTTTGGTAGAATTTTTTGGTTGCTTACATATAGTATCATAACATCTGCAAATAACAATACATTGAAATCTTCCTTTCCAATTTATATTACCATGATCCCTACTAATTGTCTTATTGCTCTAGCTAAAATTTTAAGTACTATACTGAATAGATTTAAGGAGAATGGAAAACTTTTTATCTTGCCTGACTTTAGTGGTATAGCTTTAAGTTTCTCCACATTTAATTTGATGCCAATCATTGGCTTACTGTAGATTGCCATTTTTATGTTTAAGTATAAGCCTTGTCTCCCTGATCTCACCAAGACTTTATGATGAAAAAGTATTGGAATTTCTCAAAAGATCATCCTAGTGAGATGATCATTTTTCCCTTTCACTTTGTTTATATGGTAGATTATATAGGCAGATTGTCTTAAGTTGAATCAACACTGCAGTGATGAAATGAAGCCTCCTTGACCATGACAAATGATATTTTTGATGCGTTGTTGGGTTTGGTTTGTAAATATTGTACTGAGTATTTTTGGACCAATGGTCATAAGGGACATTGTTCTGAGATTCTCCTTCTCTTTTTTTGGTTTACATATCATAGTGAGAATGAACTCATAAGTTGAACATGGCAGTATTCTTTCTGTTTCTAATATGGAATAATTAGAGGAATAAGAGGAATTACCCCTCCTTGAACATCTCATAGAATTGTACTCTAAAACCACAAGATACTGGGCTTTTATTTTCTGTTGTCATTTTTGTTGAGTTTTGGTTTTTGGTAGGAAGACCTTTAATAAATGCTTCTATTATTCTTGGGGTTATAAGATTACTTATGTACTTTTCCTGGTTTTGATTTAATTTTGTTAATTGGTATTTGTCTAAACAATCATCCATTTCCTTTAGATTTTCTAATGTTGGTGAATACAGGCTCTTAAAATAAGACTTAAGGATACTTTGAATTTTCTCAGTGTCACTTTTTATTTCTCAGTTTGTAACTTGTGTACTGTCTCTTTGCCTTATAGTTTAGCTACAGGTTATTTTTTTTAATCTTGTTAATTTTCTCAAATACACATCTCTTGCTTTTACTGATTCATTGTAGTTCTCTTTGTTTTTTAATATATTGCTTTTAACCCTGAATTTGATTATTTTCAGCCATATATTCTTCTAGGGTGTGTTTTATCCTTTTTGTTCTAAAACTTTCATGCATGCTGTTAAGGTACTAATATGACTTTTCATACTATTTATGAAGGTACTGAATGCTATAAAATTTACTCTTTGTACTGTTTCACTGTGTCCTATATCCTGCTGTGTCTTTATTTTCATTAAATATCAGAAAGTCTTTAATTTCATTCTTTATTTCTTCCTGACACTGTGATCATTGAGTTCTCTTTCCATGAGTTTTCAGGCTTTCCATTGCTCTGAATGTTGAATACCTACTTTAACTCTTGGTGCTCTAAGATACATATTTTTTTTTTAATTTTCTTGTATCTTTGGTGCCATGCTTTTTAACTGGGTATATCATCAATTTTAGGGAGGTTTCTATGACATGCTGAGAAGAAGGTATATTGTTTTGCATATGGGTGTATTCTTTTGTGAAAATCTGTTAGGACCACTTGTTTCAGAATTCTGGTTAGTTTCATTATTACTCAGTGTTATTTCTGTCTCAATTACCTGTCCATTGATGAGAGTGGGGTGTTAATGTTTCCCACTTTTATTGGTTGGGTTTTGGTGTGTGATTTAAGCTTTTGTACTCTTTCTTTTATGAATGTGCTTACCCTTGAATTTATACCATAGACATTCAGAAATGGGATGTCATCTTGCTAGAACTTTTTCTTTGCTGAGTATGAAGTTTCTATCCCCATCTTTTTTGAGTGCTTTTTGTCCAAAGTGTATTTAATTAGATAAGCAGAATCATTATTCCAGCTTTTATTGGGTCCATTTGCATGGAAATCCTTTTTCCTCCCCTTTTTTTCTGATGTAATAACTATCTTTGTTGCTGAGGTATGTTTCTTACATGTAGCAGAATGGTAGATTACGCAGCAACTCTGTTATCCTGTGTCTTCTTATTCAGGAATTGAATTCATTAAAGTTGCAAGATGGTACTATCCAATGATAATCAATTCCTGCATTTTTTAAATTTCTGGTGCTACTGTGCATATGAGTCTCTCTCTGTGTCTCTCTGTCCCTCTGTCTATGTCTATATCTCTGTCTCTCTGTCTCTCCATCTTTCTATCTCTCTGTCTCATTCTCTGTCTCTGTTTCTCTCTGTCTCTGTCGTTCTCTCTCTCTCTCTCCCTCTCTCTCTCTCTCTCTCTCTCTCTCTCTCTCTCTCTCTCTCTCTGTGTGTGTGTGTGTGTGTGTGTGTGTGTGTGTGTGTCTGTGTGTGTTTCTCTTCTATTGGTTTTGCTTGTGTAGAGTTATTTCTTCTTTGTGTTTCTTGGGGAACAGTTACTCTCCTTTAAGTGGAATTTTCCTTCTATTATCCTCTGTAGGTGGGGATTAATTAAAAACATTGTTTACATTAAATTTTGCTTAAGAAATTCTTTGGATGATTGATGGGATTTGCTAAGTATAGTATTCTGGGATGCTATCTACTATCTCATAGAGACTGTAATATATCTTCCCAAAGTCTTCTGACTTATAATGTCTCAAACAACAATTCTGGTGTAATTCTGATGATTCTGTCATTATATGTTACTTAGCCTTTATTTCTTGCAGCTCTTAAAAATCTTTCATTGTTGGGGCTGGGGATTTAGCTCAGTGGTAGAGCGCTTACCTAGGAAGCGCAAGCCCTGGGTTCTGTCCCCAGCTCCGAAAAAAAGAACCAAAAAAAAAATCTTTCATTGTTCTGTATGTTTGGTATTTGGTAGTGTGAGGATTTTTTTTTTTTTTTTGGTTCACACTATTTGGTATTCTGTAATCTTTCTGTAGTGTTTAATGGCTTTTTTTTCTCTGTATTAGAGAAATTTTCTTTTATGATTTTAATCAAGATATTTTCTAGGCTTATGAAATGGGCAACTTTTCCTTCTATTCATATTATTCTTAGTTTAAGACTTTCAATAGTGTCCCCGATTACCTATATGTTTCATTTCAGTAACTTCTTAGTTTTAACATGTCCTTTGATCAATGGATCTATTTCTGATTTTATATCTTCTAACTCTGAGATTCAATTTCTATCATGGATTCTTTTTTTTTTAATTTAGAGAATACTTTATTAGTTTTTGTAATCAAACCCACGTATATAAGACCTTACATATTTAATACAGTGTGTTACCCCTGTACAAATGGAAAAAACTTAAGTTCAACATTTTTAGACCAATATGGCTGTTAATTTCTGTACAGTGCCAACTCAACACAGTAAACAGGGATACTTTTTTCGAAAGTTGACAGCACAGGTAAAGTTTCAAAAAATTCAAATTATATATCTGTATATATATATTTATATTTATATAAAAAGACCAATAATAGCAGTGTGTTATGCAGCAACAGCAGCAACAGCTTTTCCAGGTTCTGCAGTCATCTGAACAAAACTGTAGAGACATCCAGCACACTCCATTAAAAAAAAAAAGTAAAAAAACAAAACCTGAGAAAAAAGCACAGTTCTGTTACTCTTGTGGTACCTGGCACCATTTTTTTTTTAAATTAGCTTCTCAATCATCATCTGGAAAGAAAACATTCTGAGAAACATCATTAAAAACAGCTCTGATAAAGCACGGTCACTACTACGTATCATAAAGCAGGTACAAGCTATTTTACATCCACAGAGGTATGATACAGTACTGTCCTACATCTATAATGCTAGAGGATACAATTTAAAAGGCATTATTTGAGACTTGATTCTACTTTTCCAGCAGAGGGCCAAAAGGATGGTGTGACACAGCTTTGTAAAGAAACATACTCTAAACAGGATTTCCTTTCACTAGTGGCATACTTCTAAGGATTCATTCTCTCCATGAATGTCAGCTAAAACCGTTATTAAAAAAAAAAGAAATATCACTAGAACAAAACCGTATAACCACCGGATTCACATGAAGATGACCTAGTGGAGACAAGCTGGACCTCACCTTACCAACAAGCTATCAAATCTGTTATGTTTAAACAGTGAGACCTCCAAGGAAGGAGATGCCAAGTAGTGCTTCAAAGCTTCGGACCACAATCAAACACAGCATCCTTTTCAACAGAAGCAGAAGCTCATCTGAATATGCTCATGGATGCTGACATCAACATTTAATCATCTCCTCACTCATCCAGGAAGAGGGGGAGATCAGTTACTACTGTACTTTATTGGGTTCAACCAAATCACCATGTTACAAAAATAGCAAGCTGTCATAATAAAAAATAAGGCTCCTCCATCAAGCACCAGATAGCATCATTTTACTTTCAAGCCTAGAAATTGCACACTTGTATATAAACCAATCGAAGATGAGGATTGAGAGTTCATCTTGGTGGATTTTTCCTTTGATGAATATGAAGTGTCCTTCCTTATCTTTTTTGATGACTTTTAATTGAAAATTGATTTTATTTGATATTAGAATGGCTACTCCAGCTTGCTTCTTCTGACCATTTGCTTGGAAAGTTGTTTTCCAGCCTTTCACTCTGAGGTAGTGTCTGTCTTTGTCTCTGAGGTCTGTTTCCTGTAGGCAGCAGAATGCAGGGTCCTCATTGCGTATCCAGTTTGTTAATCTATGTCTTTTTATTGGGGAGTTGAGGCCATTGATGTTGAGAGATATTAAGGAATAGAGATTATTGCTTCCTGTTATATTCATATTTGGATGTGAGGTTATGTTTGTGTGCTTTCATTCTCTTTGTTTTGTTGCCAAGACGATTAGTTTCTTGCTTCTTCTAGGGTATAGCTTGCCTCCTTATGTTGGGCTTTACCCTTTATTATCCTTTGTAGTGCTGGATTTGTAGAAAGATATTGTGTAAATTTGTTTTTGTCATGGAATATCTTGGTTTCTCCATCTATGTTAATTGAGAGTTTTGCAGGATACAGTAACCTGGGCTGGCATTTGTGTTCTCTTAGGGTCTGTATGACATCTGTCCAGGATCTTCTGGCCTTCATAGTTTCTGGCGAAAAGTCTGGTGTGATTCTGATAGGTCTGCCTTTATATGTTACTTGACCTTTTTCCCTTACTGCTTTTAATATTCTTTCTTTATTTTGTGCGTTTGGTGTTTTGACAATTATGTGACGGGAGGTGTTTCTTTTCTGGTCCAATCTATTTGGAGTTCTGTAGGCTTCTTGTATGCATATGGGTATCTCTTTTTTTAGGTTAGGGAAGTTTTCTTCTATGATTTTGTTGAAGATATTTACTGGTCCTTTGAGCTGGGAGTCTTCACTCTCTTCTATACCTATTATCCTTAGGTTTGATCTTCTCATTGAGTCCTGGATTTCCTGTATGTTTTGGACCAGTAGCTTTTTCCGCTTTACATTATCTTTGACAGTTGAGTCAATGATTTCTATGGAATCTTCTGCTCCCGTGATTCTCTCTTCCATCTCTTGTATTCTGTTGGTGAAGCTTGTATCTACAGCTCCTTGTCTTTTCTTTTGATTTTCTATGTCCAGGGTTGTTTCCATGTGTTCTTTCTTGATTGCTTCTATTTCTATTTTTAATTCCTTCAACTGTTTGATTGTGTTTTCCTGGAATTCTTTCAGGGATTTTTGCGATTCCTCTCTGTAGGCTTCTACTTGTTCTCTAAGGGAGTTCTTTATGTCTTTCTTGAAGTCCTCCAGCATCATGATCAAATATGATTTTGAAACTAGATCTTGCTTTTCTGGTGTGTTTGGATATTCTGTGTTTGCTTTGGTGGGAGAATTGGGCTCCGATGATGCCATGTAGTCTTGGTTTCTGTTGCTTGGGTTCCTGCGCTTGCCTCTCGCCATCAGATTATCTCTAGTGTTACTTTGTTCTGCTATTTCTGACAGTGGCTAGACTGTCCTATAAGCCTGTGTGTCAGGGGTGCTGTAGACCTGTTTTCCTGTTTTCTTTCAGCCAGTTCTGGGGACAGAGTGTTCTGCTTTCGGGCGTGTAGTTTTTCCTCTCTACAGGTCTTCAGCTGTTCCTGTGGGCCTGTGTCTTGAGTTCACCAGGCAGGTCTCTTGCAGGGGAAAAGTTGGTCCTACCTGTGGTTCCAAGGCTCAAGTTTGCTCGTGGATTACTGCCTAAGTCCTCTCCGCGGTGGCAGCAACCGGGAAGATCTGTGCCGCTCTTTCCGGTAGCCTCCGTGCACCAGGGTTCCAGATGACGTTTGGTGTTTTCCTCTGGCGTCTGGATGTGCACAGAGTGCAGTCTCTTCTGGTTTCCCAGGCGTGTCCGCCTCTCTGAAGGTTTAGCTCTCCCTCCCACGGGATTTGGGTGCAGAGAACTGTTTATCCGGTCTGTTTCCTTCAGGTTCTGGCGGTGTCTCAGGCGCAGGGGTCCTGCCGCCCCTGGGCCCTCCCCTACGGGAACCCAGAGGCCTTATACAGTTGCCTCTTGGGCCAGGGATGTGGGCAGGGGTGGGCAGTGTTGGTGGTCTCCTCCGCTCTGCACCCTCAGGAGTGCCCACCTGATCAGGCGGTGAGGTCTCTCTCCCACGGGGTTTGGGAGCAGAGAGCTGCTGCGGGCCAGGATCCGCGGGTGTCATGGATTCTTTTCTTTATGATTCAATCTGGTGTTCAGGTTCACTTACCGAGATTTCCCACTTCCAGAATCCCTTCAGTTTCTCTTTTCTTGATTTAGTCTATTTCAGTTTTCAAGTCTGAAAGCTTTTCTGTCATTTTGTGTTTTCTTGCATTCTTTACGATATTTCTTTGCTTCCTTCAATTTTTGTTTGCTTTTTCTTAGTTTCTTTAAGGGATTTTCATTCATTTCATTTTATATGAGCTCTGTTATCTTGATGAGTTTGTTGCTAAGATTATTTTCTTATATTTTAGCGACATCAAAATATTCAATTCTTCATGTCAGAAGATAAGTGACCTCTGGTGATGCCATATTGTCCACACTGTTGTTTATTTTGTTTTCCACTGGCATTTAGGCATCTGACCATGAAATTATTATATTTCTAAATGATGAGTTTGTCTTTGTTGAATGAGTACTTTCTGCTTTATTTTTTTTTTTTTCATTTTTTGGCCTTTTGAGTTTTGTGCCTGGACTTCTAGCATCCTGCTTAAAATCTCAACCACAAGGAAGTCTCAAAACATGAGTGGAGGTTTGAATACTGGCAAGTTGCTTGTTTTGGTATACCAGGTAGGTCTCTGTCCTTCTGACACTTTTAACCTTCACATGAGCATCTGAAGACCACGATAATTGGAGGCAGGGTTTCATTCATGAGTTATGGATTCGTAGGGAATTTCACCCAGGACGGTCTTATTCACCTGTCATTCTGACTTCATTGCTCTGCGGCTAGAGACTGGAAAAATTGGGCAAAGAGTTCAGGCCCTGGGGCATTGGGTTAAGTAGGAAGTAAGAATGATAGAATGTGTCATGGGAAACTAACTCTAAGGAGTATGGAAGTTCATCTGGCAGAGAGATCATTTTCCTGTCTTTTTGACTACTTTGGCCTTCACCTGAGCTACTGTAGTTTACCTAAATCTTAGTTTGTAGATGTTTCTGGGCAACGTTTCTAAAAAGTCAGGCAGTTATGCTTGTTGGGGATAACTTGCTGCTTGTTATGACTCAATCTTTTATTTTTTTGATAACAACTATCCTAACAAGCATAAGGAGTTAATCTAACTGTAGCTTGCAATTGAATTTCCCTTATATTTAGCATATATATATATATATGTATATATTAGTTAATATATATTATATATAATTAGTTTATATATATATATATATATATATATATATATATATATATATATATTAGTTATTGGTATGTCTTCATTTGCAGAATATCATTGCGCAAAGGGTTTTTTTTTTTTTTTTTTTGCTACTCAGTTTCTTGAGTCAGTAAGCATATATCATAACTAAGGTTGACCCTGAAAAACTAAAATAACAGAAACTTTTAAATTTTGACTAAATATTATTTATCACAGTTGTCTGTTCCTTTCCTTTGTCTGCTGCTTGTTTGAGCCAAGCAATGTAAAAAGACTGCATCTCAATGCAATGGTCCTTAATGATACTATTATGCTTTCATTTTAATGTAGTCTTCATATCTGCCATGGTACATGTTTAAATGTACTTATATTATTCGTTACTATAAGACAAATGAAATCTTTTTAAAAATATATATTTGCAAAACTATTAATAATCTGAGTATAGGCTGATTTTTATCTATGTACATGTAAATAATTGAAAGAAGACATAATGCTAGTGAGAAACAAAATGAAAATTCTAAAATGGAATCAGAAAAGGTGTCACCATTGTTTGTGAATACAGAATCAAAACAACAGCCAATGACCTTCCTAATAGCTGAAATAAAGGAAAAAATATTGACACAATATCTATTTTTTAAAAAGCATTTTAAAATATTTTAGCTATTTGAAATGTCAATCAACTAATTTAAGGGATGTTTTGAAGTCTTCTTGTCACTCAAGTAGAAACAAGATATGTAAAAATAGATATTTTCAAATTGAATTGATTGAGAAACACCTAGAAAATTTAGAGGTTATACTCAGACTTCGTGACATTTTCTAAGAGGATTAGTTCAGAAATTTAATATCCTGTTAAACTGTTGATGGAGCTCTCCAAAAAGCTGGCACTCACAGTGTTATTTCAACCTTTTCTCAATTTCAAATCCAAGCATGGTTTGTCTCAAACTGTCCACTAAGGCACTTTGTCTGAGGATCATCTGCCACCTTCACCCCATCTCTGTGAAAGGGAAGGACTAAAATAAGATAGCTTAAAAAAATATGATCCATCATGTCCTTAAAATCAATGAGAAGATGTGTTATTTCTACTAGAAGGTGCTACTGTACCTCATGATACAAAGGGATAAAGATAAAGTGGGAGGTCAAACATGGGATACTCAGCTACATTAAGAAACATATTTGGGATCCCCAGCTGATGACTTCTGCTTCTCAAGACAGTTTCTTCGGGTTGTTTGTAGTACCCAATTTTGTGATGTCACCTCTATTTCTTGCTAAATGTTCTTCTAGTTGGAAGTCCTGCTGGACAGGAAACTCTGTGCTATGCCAAAATTCCCTCTATCAAGAGCACAGCAAGCATTTTCAGTGGTAATTATCCATTGATCTCTGTTTGGTGTTTCATTGACCAAAATTGATATTGTTTGCTATCTATCTATTCATCCATATCTATCAATCTATCTATCATCTATTACCATATGCTCAATAAATTAACTCATTCAAAAGAAATATGTGATTGCCATTTTGATCATTCACTTAACCATACTTAACAAAAATGAATATATATTCTCTCTCTCTCTCTCTCTCTCTCTCTCTCTCTCTCTCTCTCTCTCTCTCTCCATGTGGTAATTTTTATTCTTGGTATTGAATACACGACACTATCCAAACTGTGTAAGTATGATACCACTAAATTAAGTCCCGGTTTAAATTAATTTATTATGGATTCATATGCTGTCATTACTGACAATTGGTCAAATGCAAAGAGTAGGAGCCAAACTAGGGGCTGAAGCTCTCCTCCTCTCACATTTTTACCTCTCTCCTTCATAGTGCTGCCACTCCAAGTTAGTTAACCTAATAGAAACTGATTAATATCTTCAAGAATTATTTACAACTTGTTGTAAGTTTGAAATAATACAATACACAGAATGACTTTTATACCAAAGGCATAAATGAAATATGCATATCCTCTGTCGGAAAACTACTGATTACTCAAATACTGATAGTGTTAATCTTATGTCTAATCATTCCCTAAAAATTCTTTGTTAACAACTAAGTCCTCAAATTTCACCAGGTAGCCTACATTGCCCTTGAGATAAAACCCAAGTCTGATGGGCTGGAAGGTAGAGTTCATAAGACTTAGGGGAAACTGTCTCTCTCATCGTTTTGTATCTTTACTACTTTGAATGGTCTTTTAGTATTGGAATATATGGAATGTAGTGGGTGTGTGTGTGTGTGTGTGTGTGTGTGTGTGTGTGTGTGTGTGTGTGTGAACATTATTCATCTTTGTCTTGTAGACTCCAGTGTCTTCTCTTCCCAAAGAAAGCTGCCTCATTGGCCAACTTTTATACTGTACTCCGTCACCTCTCATTATGAGACATTAAATAAGAAAATATTCTTCCTGCCTCAAATGGAAGGACTGGGAATGGAGCTCTGTCTTGTTAAAAGTGTTTTGCTACAGTATATGGGGCCCATGCTTTAATTTCCTCTACCCTATGTGGAGGTTGATGGATCAGAAGATCAAGGCCTTGTCAGCTACATAAGTAAATGTTTATCTTATGGTAGATGTGAATCTGCTTCTAAATAGTTATACATTTTAAAGCAATGGCATATAGCCTGAAATATAGTATACACAGAATTTTTTTAGTGAATTTAGTGACATATTCTCTCCATGTTTTCATGGGATCTGTTTGTCTCCTTTCTCCATCTCTTCATCTTTCCATCTTTCCTTCTACCCCTCTTTTCTTTATCTATCAGCTCTTATCTAATCCTCCTATGCCATCTCATCTTTCCTTCCTTCTTGTTTTTAATCCTTATACCCTATGCTCTCACTGTGAACATGGGCACCAAGTCATGCAAACAAATGATTGCTGTTTGACAACCTGTCCTTAAACCATTGACATGGAATGGCATTTTTCTCTAAGTTTTTTTTTTTTTTAATAGTGATCTTTATACTGTATGTACCAGCAGCCGTTTATAGTCCGAAGCAGGCTTCTTTGTATGCCTAGGACATCAAAATTGTCAAATCTAATTGAATCAAAGCTCAAACAGTTATAAATTGTTTGCAGGCCGTCAGATAAAAAGAAAATGAAAATAAGAGGCATGCATCAAACTAGTACTTCCATTTCTCCCCCTAGGAGTTTACAGTAGGTTACTTAAAGGTCTTTCTAATATTTATAGCATTTCTTTCTAATTATGCTGTTGCTCTCCATTAAAAAAAACATTTATTTAATGCCAGAACTCATTTGGATACTATTTGAGTTAAATACATCTTAGGGTTGAACAATGTGATGAAAATTTGAATATATATGTTCTGTGTGGATGGGAGTTGCTTTGGTGGTCATTTGGGATTTATGTCAATGCTGATAGAGTCCTCTTTTATAACACAGACTCCAAGTAAGCATTCCACCATTGCAAATACCACACACACACACACACACACACACACACACACACACACACACACACACACCTTATCTTTGTATTGTGTCCCAAGGTCTTCTTCCAGGAAAAAACTGATCTTTTTCCTCTGCATAGAATCTAAACTTTAATTGTGGTACCAATGGGGATAATATGTATTTTCAGAGTGCTGAGTGATTTTCCTGGAGAGTTGTGAACAAACATCTAGGCAACTCAGATGTTTCATAGACGACATCAAAACATGATCTCATCAAACCTAGCTTCCGAAAACAAAGAGTTGTTTTTAGGAGAATGGATGATAAAAAAACAGCTGACTAACAAAGCCCCATTCTATCATGAGGGATGACTCATCAAAATGTGCCTCTTTGGCATCTCCTGAGTAAGTGGTAGGTTTATTGATCATTCTCTCTTGTCAACAATTACCATAGCTTATAAAACTTGGAGGGACCTTGTGAATCCTTTAGGATTCAGAACTTTCCTAAGATTTGTGAATATGTTTATTTCCCCAGTCTTCACCTACTCCTCTCCAGGAAATGGTAGGAAATTGCTATACTATACCAACTTTCCAGTATTTTGCCCAGTAATAAAGTATTTTGAAAAATCTTCAAGAACTGTGCAATCTAAAATTGAGTTAACACATGAATTTAGAATGATAATACTTTAACGTGTACTTGCGAAAACATGAATCGTGAGGTTTTCAAAGGTATTTAACATAGGATTGCAAATGTAGCTTTTACACAGTATTTATATATAACTGTGTATGATGACACAGTGTGAGATAAAGGCAGGAAAGTAAGTTTAAGATCATTAGTGATAACATGGTTAGTCCACAGCTACCTTGTATTACATGAGATCCTGTTTCTATAAATAAGTATTATTTCACTCTATTTTTATATACTATATGTTACTTGTACAAACTAAGAGAACTCAATGCGATATTTCAACATATGTATAAAACTTGTATTAGTGAAATGAAAGCTTTATTAATGCCACTTCCTCTACTCTCTCCAGTTTCTAAACATTGCTACTATATATTGATAACAACTTCTGTATTTCTGTTACCTGAGAAGGATGAAGTAGAACTTGTGTTTCTTTGTCTTGCTTATTTCACTTAGCATAGTTTCTTTCAGTTCCACACAAATAAACCAAACCAAAATTGTTGGCTTATTAGTTTTGTTCATTGACTTTCCTCTTTGTCATTTGGTAAGTATAAAATATAATGACTACATAATAATGTAGTTTAAATTGATGAATCAAATAATTAAAAAAAAGACTCAACAGAAAAAGAAATCCACAACACACACAAACACACACACTTAAAAAAAAAAAAGGCTTACCTACTCTGAACCTGAGTAGTCCTGCCAATATTGCAAATTAAAGAGCTGGGAAATCTAATCATGCTCAGTATAAGAAGCTGGAAGCTTCCATGTTAAAGTGATTCATGATTGAGGTCCAATATTAGGCTGAGAAGAATGTCTTATGATAGTTATTGATGTGAGCCCACGATAAAGAAACTGTTGTCCGTTGATCCTGAGTAGAATTTAGAGGAGTAAAACAAGGGACTACATCAACCTTCCCCATTCCTCTGCTTTTTGTTCTGACTGGAAATGATCATACTGGGTGGGGCCACTATGATTTGGTGCAAGCCAAACCTCCTTAGTTCATTTCTCAGTCTTTAAAAGAAACACCTCACAGGTATAAAGAACAAATGTGTTTGAGCAGTTTTCTGGATATGTCTTAACACAGTATAGTTGAACACTATTATTTATCATCTATTGCTTTATCTCCTACAAGCTCAGGTATTGGTCAGAATTAATTAGCAGGGAAGCTATGATTGAGGAGCGCTGCAGGATGGTCCAATCTCTGATCCCATGGCTGAACTGGTTAGAAGTCACTTTAACAATAAGGTTAAAGAAGAAATCATGAATAGAAACAAGGTATTTTGAAAGGACATTCTTCTAAAGCTTAAAGAAGAAAAATAAAAAAAATCAGTGATTCAAACTTATGAATGCAAGAAATCATAATAACCTCATGTATATAAATATATAAGAACATATATTCAATATTTATATGCATTCATTACAATTTATTTAAAAATTTCATTGTATACAATATACAGGATATTTTTATACAACCAAATGTTACATGCTGTGACTGTTCCCTGATACCTGTATGCCACATTCTCATCCCCTTTCAACCTCCTTTGTTACCTTTGATAGTTTCATTTTTATTTTAACGACATATACACACAATTTCATAATTCATTCCATCATCTAAAAAAATCTACTGAAAACATTACGCAATATTTATTTTTATGAGACCTGCTCTATTCACTTAATGTTATTATCTTTATTAGCATACATATTCCTGTAAATAACACAACATATTTTAGTTTGAAAAAAATAGGTTATATATATAGTTTCGTTATGTATTACTATAACTGAAGAGAAAATTTTAAATAAATAATCAATAAATCAGATAGCAAGTTAGGCCCTAGTAAATCAGTGCTCCCATGCTTATCCATAGCAATCCTCAACACCATAAAAATTTCCTAAACTTTCTTGCCAATTGCAAGTTCATGGGAGGTTTTGTGCTTACAGGTATTTTTCTAGGTAGACAGAATCAAGTAGTAACATGAAAAGTAAGCAGAATATGGCGAATGAATTGTTCTTACATTGGTATGATACCCAATCCAAACATAATTATCTTCTTTTACTATTCTCTAGTTTGCTGCTGCCATTCACTCAACTTCCATTATCTTTTGTTTTGTTTTAAATTTGTTCTTTCTACATGCCCTAATCTGAAATATTTCCTTTGAGGTACAGTATCTGAATAGTTCTTTACCTAAGCCTTCCTCCTTCCATGAATCTATCAATAAAACTTTAATAAGGCATTTCTTCTGATTTCTTTCTTCCACACATTTTGTATTCAAAGACATCAACACATAAGGTAACTTGAGTCATTTAATTGTGTTTGATTTTAATTGGGCATGTGAGTTAGGTGATACAAATTTAGCTTTTGATTCCTGGGCTATAACAGTTTAATAGGTACAGCTTTGTAGTTTGCTCCAGGAGAAGGAAGAGGCCAAGTGATGGAATAAACTTGGAAGCTACTTTAAAGAATGCAATCTAAACCTTTTTAACCATGGAGACATAAGGGAAAGAAGGGAAAAGCCTGAAAAAATGCAAAAGCCATACTTGCTAAAATACAGTTGGCCAGAATCTTTTCACATAGTTTTACTCTTCTGGTTATTTAATAAGTATAATACAAAGTGCAACACATATTTTGTGTATGTGCCTTTTACCTTGTACCTGTTATCAACATGTATCAGCCTGCATCTGAAATCCATTTAAATTTTTTCATCTTTATTAACTTGGGTATTTCTTATTTGCATTTCGATTATTTCCCTTTCCTGGTCTCTGGCCAACATCCCCCTAACCCCTCCCCCTCTGCTTCTCTATGCTTGTTCCCTTCCCCATCTTGCCCCCATTACTGCACTCCCCCAAAAAATCAAGTTCTCTGGGAGTTCAGACTTGGCAGGACCAAGGGTTTCCCCTTAGGTGCTCTTACTAGTCTATTCATTGCTACCTATGAGGTTGGAGCCCAGGGTCAGTCCATGTATAGTCTTTAGGTAGTGGCTTAGTCTCTCGGAGCTCTGGTTGGTTGACACTGTTGTTCATATGGGGTCTTGAGCCCCTTCAAGCTCTTTCAGTCCTATCTCTGATTCCTTCAACAGGGGTCCCGTTCTCAGGTCAGTCGTTTAATGATGGCATTCGCCTATGTTTTTGCTCTATTATGGCTGTGTCTCTCAGGAGAGAATTACATCTGGCTCCTGTCGGCCTGCACTTCTTTGCTTCATCCATCTTATCTAATTTGGTGGCTCTATATGTATGGGCCATATGTGGGGTAGGCTCTGAATGGGTGTTCCTTCTGCCTCTGTTCTAAACTTTGCCTCCGTATTCCCTCCCAAGGGTATTCTTGTTCCCCTTTTAAAGAAGGAGTAAAGCATTCACATTTTGGTCATCTTTCTTGATTTTCATGCGTTCTGTGCACATACGGTAATTAGATCATTGGGGCTAATATCCACTTATCAATGACTGCATACCATGTGTGTTTCTCTGTGATTGGGTTACCTCACTCAGGATGATATTTTCCAGTTCCATCTATTTGCCTATGAATTTCATAAAGTCATTGTTTTTGATAGCTGAGTAATATTCCATTGTGTAGATGTACCATATTTTCTGTATCCATTCCATTGTGGAAGGGCCACTGGGTTCTTTCCAGCTTCTGGCTATTACAAATAAGGCTGCTATGAACATAGTGGAACATGTGTCTTTGTTATATGTTGGGGCCTCTTTTGAGTATATGCCCAAGAGAGGTATAAATGGATCCTCAGGTAATTCAATGTCCAATTTTCTGAGGAACCTCCAGATTGATGTCCAGAATGTTTGTACCCCAACAAAAATTGAGGACTGTTCTTTCTCCACATCCTCACCAGCATTTTCTGTCAACTGAGTTTTTGGTCTTAGCCATTCTCACTGGTGTGTGGTGAAATCTCAGGGTTGTTTTGATTTGCATTTCCCTTATGACTAAAGATGCTGAACATTTCTTTAGGTGCTTCTCAGCCATTCGGCATTCCTCAGCTGGAATCCTTTGTTTAGCTCTGTACCCCATTTTTTAATCGGGTTATTTGTCTTCCTGCAGTCTAACTTTTTGAGTTCTTTATATATTTTGAATATAAGTTTTCTATCAGTTGTAGGATTGGTAAAGATCTTTTCCCAATCTGTTGGTTGCCATTTTGTCCTAACAAGAGTGTCCTTTGCCTTACAGAATTTTTGCAGTTTTATGAGATCCCATTTGTTTATTCCTGATATTAGAGCATAAGCCATTGATATTTTATTCAGGAAATTTTCTCCAGTCCATGTTTTTGAGATTCTTCTTCACTTTTTCTTCTATTAGTTTGAGTATATCTGGCTTGATTTGGAGGTCCTTGATCCACTTGGTCTTAAGCTTTGTACAGGGTGATAAGCATGGATCGATTCCGTTTACATTTTAATCTATGGCCGCAATGTGTTTCTTTTAATGAGTGTGTCCTATTTAATCGAGGAACTATATCATAAACAATTTCCTATACTTTATTTAGAAAGTCAGATTGCTCCTATTAAATTAATTCTTGTTATATATAAAATTGCATGTACTATGTGGAATTCTAAGAGAAATGGTCTAGTCTTAAGTCTTCACTAAGAGGTGCTTACTATAACATGGACTTCATAAATTTCCTTGAATTTTTCTATTCTTATATGACTGCTCTCTTCATATCCTGCCAGATTTCCCAGCAGGGGTACCTAGCATCCATGTCTAAAGTTCTCATCTGTAGCTTAGAAATATTTGAGAAAGTCTCCAGTGGAAACCTTTCTCTGTGCCCAGAATGCCTGGGCTGAGTTTAGAGTTCAGCTCTGTCTTACTTTAAGTTAGGAATATTAATATAATAAAAATTTTCATCTTACCTAAAGCACTCTACAGATTGAATACAAACCCCATCAAAAATTTCATTCAATTCTTTACTGAGTTAGAAAGAGCAATTTGCAAAGTCATTTGGAATAGCCAAAGACCAAGGATAGAAAAAAATGTATTCTAAACAATATATGAACTTCTTGGGGAATCACCATCACTGACTTCAAGCTGAGTTGCAGAGAAATAATGAAAACAAATCTGTAAGGTATTGCTTCCTAAAAAAAAAAAAAAAAAAACCAATGGTTCTTACTCTTATATTAATAATAGACAAATGGGATATCAGAAAATTGCAAATTTTCTGTAAAGCAAAGGACACTGTCAATTGGACAAAAGGGCAACCAACAGATTACGAATGTATCTTTACTAATCCTTCGTCTGATAGAAGGCAAATATCCAATATATACAAAGATCTCAAGAAGTGAGACTCTGGACAACCAAACAACCCTTTTAAAAATGTAGTACAGAGCTATGCAAAGTATTCTCACCAGAGGAATATCAAATGGCAGAGAAGGAACTAAAGAAATGCTCAGCATCTTTAGTAGTCAGCGGAATGCAAATCAAGACAATTCGAAGATTCCACCTCATGCCACTCAGAATGACTAAGATTGAAACCTCAAGCAACAGTAGATGCTGGCAAAAATGTGGAGAATGAGGAATACTCCTCTGTTTTTGATAGGATTGCAAGCTGGTACAACCATTCTGCAAATGAGCCTGGTGATTCTTCAGAATATTGGACATAATACTACCTGAGAACCTAAAGATTCTCCAAAATATAACAAGGACACATGCTCCACTCTATTCATAGCAGCCTTATTTATAATAGTCAGAAGCTAGGAAGAACCCAAATGTCCCTCAATAGAGAAATGGTTATATTTAAACAATGGAGTACTAGTCAGCAATTACATACAATGACTTCATGAAAACCACATAAATGGATGGAGCTAGAAAAAATCTTCCTAACGGTAGTAGCCCAGTCACAAAAGAACAAACATGATATGTACTCACTGAAAAGTGGATATATAGGCAAAAATGCTGGAATCCTATGATACAATTCAGAAAACATGGGATGCTCAAGAAGAAAAAAAGTGCAAAATGTGAATTCTTCAGTCCTTCTTAGAAGAGGGAACAAAATATTCAAGAGAGTTAGATGGCGGGAGGGACTTGGGTGGAAGAAAGGGGGAGGGGAAATTGCGGGACAGGATCAGGTATGGGAGGAGACAGGGATTATATACAGAGGGTCAAGAACGTGAACATAGGTATGCAGCAATGTGAAATCTGGAACTAAAGGTAGCCTCCAGCATGTCCCAGATAACAGTAAAACAAGAGGCTCTTAAGACACAAAAGGAAAGAGACTACATGAAATGCTCAATAAATGGGAGAGAGAACCTGTAGGGACCATATCTAGAGGTTAGGCAATGCCCCTGTTTATGGCATCGTGCCACCCACACATCTCCAAAGTTTTCATCCTGAATGACTCCCGTGTAAAGGAAATAATGGGGACAAAGTACGGAGCAAAGACTGATGAAAAGGCTATCAATAAAGGCCCCACCTAGGGATCCATGCATATTCAGACACTAAAACCAGACACTATTGTTGATGCAAAGAGGTGCTTGCTGAAAGGAGCATGTTATAGCTGTCTCCTGAGATGCTCAGCCAGACCCTGACAAATTCAGAGGCAGATGCTCACAGCCAACCATTGGACTGAGTGTGGGGACCCCAAAGCAGAATATAGAGACTGAAGGATCTGGAGAGGTTTGCAACCTCATAGGAAGAACAACAATATCAACTAATGAGTACCCCCAGAATTTACAGGAACTAAACCACAAGCCATTGAGTATACACAGATGAACCCATGACTCCAGCCTCATATGTAGCACAGGATGGCATTGTCTGGCATCTTTAGGAGGAAAGGTCCTTGGTCATTTTAAAGCTCAAATCCCCAGTGTAGGGGAATGCTGCGGCAGTGAGTTGGGAATGGGCATCGGGGATGGGGAGCACCTTCATGAAGAAAGGGAGGATTGTGGGATAGGGGGTTCTGTAAGGCAAACTGAGAAAGTTGACAACTTTTGCAATATAATTTCATAAAATATCCAATTAAAAAGTCAGGAATTCCAGAATTATGCATGCCAATTTAACGTGAATTTTGTATATGTCCTAAACCTAAGAGACTTGGGGAGAAGCCAAATAATTAAGGGACCATGTGTGCGTAGCACATATTTGTACTACTCCTGAACCCATGGATATGGAGAGAAACTATATGGCTCTGCTAAGAAAGCAAGGGAATGGGGAGGAGTTAGGGGGATGTTGTCCTGGAAACTGGGAAAGGGAATAACATCTGAAATGTACATAAGAAATACCCAATAATACAGATGGAAAAAATAAAAAAAAAAAATAAAAAAAGAAAGCAATTCTCTCTGCCTCCTAATCATAAAGGTTCAACATGTGTTTTCCATTAAGTTATTTCAAATTAATTTTCTTAAATTGAGTTTCTGTATTATATCGTTCAGGATATAATACAGACAATATTTCAATAAATTCTGGCAAGAGATTTCTTCCCACCTTAGACCTATTATGATCGTACTAACTCTAGAAAGGATAGTTGTCTTTCACCTGCTAAAACAAGGAGGAAAAATTCACCTGTAACTGACCTGTGTACCATTCACAATCCATATAAATATTTTGTAAAATCAAATATTGGTTCGAAGATTCATATATTAAAGAATAAAATAAGAAGAATGCAATGGTGACAAGATTCCCCCTCAGCAATGCTGAAATAACCAGTTTGAACTCCCTGACTAATCCTACTTCACCTGACGCTATTTCCAAAGACTTGCTTCCTCAACAACGTTAGGAATGGCTCTTAACGCCCAATAACCTAAATTCATCCAGCCATTCAGATGGATCCAGGCAGGAATGTAGCTAAGCCCTGAAAGTTCAAAGCATACAGAGACTGAACAACAAATGATAGACCCATGATAGACCCAGCTTTCTTAAGTCTAACTTTTTTTTTTCCTAATGGTTGTTCTTCCCCACCCTTAAACAAAAGAAACCAACCAAAAAAAAGGAATTCCTTACCCCAGCAGGGGCGAAAGGAGTCTTAGAAAAACCATTCCCCCAATTCCTAAAGTTGTATTTTCTGACTTCATAAATTTATTTTAAAAATTTAGACCCTTTGACATTTTAGTGAATAACTGAGAAATGGTTGAACTTTTAGACAGAGTCAAAATTAAATAGAGAACTTACGCTTAGGGATATCTAACTTTCCTCTCCTATTCTCTATCCTTCCTTCCTTTTTAGGTAAGGGAAAGGGGGTGAAACGAAATAAAGTACAGGACTAGGGTAACAAATAAATTAGATAAACAGGGATGAATTATATAATTCACTTTTTTGTTTTGTTTTTTAATTTTTATTTTTTTAATTTTTATTTTTATTGGATATATTTCTTTATTTACATTTCAAATGTTATTACCTTTCCTGGTTTCCTGTCCATAAGCCCCCTATTTCCCCCTACCACGTAGGGGTGTTCCCACAACCACATCCTCTTTCCAGCCCCCCTCCAACATTCCCCTGCAGTGGAGGTCCAACCTTGGCAGGAACAAGGGCTTCCCTTTCCTCTGTTGTCCCAAAATGGCTATTCTCTGCTACATATGCAGTTGGAGCCCTGGGTCAGTCCAAGTATAGACTTCGGGTAGTAGTTTGGTCCGTTGAAGCTAGAGTTGATTGGCATTGTTCTTCTTATGGGGTTGAAAGCCCCTTAAGCTCTTTCAATCCTTCCTCCAATTCCCCCAAAGGGGTACCTATTCTCAGTTCAGTGGTTTGCTGTTAGCATTCACCTACGTATTTGACATGCGATGGTTGTGTCTCTCAGGAGAGATCTTTATCCGGTCCCTTTAAGCATGCACTTTTTAGCTTCATCAATCTTATATAGTTTTGGTGGCTGTATATATATATATATCCACATGTGAGACAGGCACTGAATGGCCCTTCCTTTTTTTTTTTTTCTTTTTTTTAATTGGATATTTCTTTTTTTTTATTTATTTAATACTTAATAAAAATTCTTTGGTTTCCGGGCAAACATCCCGCTCCCCCCTCCCCTTCCTTATGGGTGTTCCCCTCCCAACCATCCCCCCAACAGTCTAGTTCACTGGGGGTTCAGTCTTAGCAGGACCCAGGGCTTCCCCTTCCAGTGGTGCTCTTACTAGGATATTCATTGCTACCTATGAGGTCAGAGTCCAGGGTCAGTCCATGTATAGTCTTTAGGTATTGGCTTAGTCCATGGAAGATCTGGTTGCTTGGCATTGTTGTACATATGGGGTCTCGAGCCCCTTCAAGCTCTTCCAGTTCTTTCTCTAATTCCTTCAACGGGGGTCCTATTCTCAGTTCAGTGGTTTGCTGCTGGCATTCACCTCTGTATATGCTGTATTCTGGCTGTGTCTCTCAGGAGCGATCTACATCTGGCTCCTGTCGGTCTGCACTTCTTTGCTTCATCCATCTTGTCTAATTGGGTGGCTGTATATGTATGGGCCACATGTGGGGCAGGCTCTGAATGGGAGTTCCTTCAGTCTCTGTTTTAATCTATGCCTCTCTCTTCCCTGCCAAGGGTATTCTTGTTCCCCTTTTAGAGAAGGAGTGAAGCATTCACATTTTGATCATCCGTCTTGAGTTTCATTTGTTCTAGGCATCTAGTGTAATTCAAGCATTTGGGCTAATAGCCACTTATCAGTGAGTGCATACCATGTATGTCTTTCTGTGATTGGGTTAGCTCACTCAGGATGATATTTTCCAGTTCCAACCATTTGCCTACGAATTTCATAAAGCCGTTGTTTTTGATAGCTGAGTAATATTCCATTGTGTAGATGTACCACATTTTCTATATCCATTCCTCTGTTGAAGGGCATCTGGGTTCTTTCGAGCTTCTGGCTATTATAAATAAGGCTGCGATGAACATAGTGAAGCACGTGTCTTTTTTATATGTTGGGGCATCTTTTGGGTATATGCCCAAGAGAGGTATAGCTGGATCGTCAGGCAGTTCAATGTCCAATTTTCTGAGGAACCTCCAGACTGATTTCCAGAATGGTTGTACCAGTCTGTAATCCCACCAACAATGGAGGAGTGTTCCTCTTTCTCCGCATCCTCGCCAGCATCTGCTATCCCCTGAGTTTTTGATCTTAGCCATTCTCACTGGTGTGAGGTGAAATCTCAGGGTTTTTTTGATTTGCATTTCCCTTATGACTAAAGATGTTGAACATTTCTTTAGGTGTTTCTCAGCCATTCGGCATTCCTCAGCTGTGAATTCTTTGTTTAGCTCTGAAGCCCATTTTTTTTTTTATTAACTTGAGTATTTCTTATATACATTTCGAGTGTTATTCCCTTTCCCGGTTTCCGGACAAACATCACCCTCCCCCCTCCCCTTCCTTATGGGTGTTCCCCTCCCAACCCTCCCCCCATTGCCGCCCTCCCCCCATAGACTAGTTCACTGTGGGTTCAGTCTTAGCAGGACCCAGGGCTTCCCCTTCCACTGGTGCTCTTACTAGGATATTCATTGCTACCTATGGGGTCAGAGTCCAGGGTCAGTCCATGTATAGTCTTTAGGTAGTGGCTTAGTCCCTGGAAGCTCTGGTTGCTTGGCATTGTTGTACTTTTGGGGTCTCGAGCCCCTTCAAGCTCTTCCAGTTCTTTCTCTGATTCCTTCAATAGGGGACCTATTCTCAGTTCAGTGGTTTGCTGCTGGCATTCGCCTCTATATTTGCTGTATTCTGGCTGTGTCTCTCAGGAGCGATCTACATCCGGCTCCTGTCGGTCTGCACTTCTTTGCTTCATCCATCTTGTCTAATTGGGTGGCTGTATATGTATGGGCCACATGTGGGGCAGGCTCTGAATGGGTGTTCCTTCAGTCTCTGTTTTAATCTTTGCCTCTCCCTTCCCTGCCAAGGGTATTCTTTTTCCTCATTTAAAGAAGGAGTGAAGCATTCACATTTTGATCATCCGTCTTGAGTTTCGTTTGTTCTAGGGATCTAGGGTAATTCAAGCATTTGGGCTAATAGCCACTTATCAATGAGTGCATACCATGTATGTCTTTCTGTGATTGGGTTAGCTCACTCAGGATGATATTTTCCAGTTCCAACCATTTGCCTACGAATTTCATAAACTCGTTGTTTTTGATAGCTGAGTAATATTCCATTGTGTAGATGTACCACATTTTCTGTATCCATTCCTCTGTTGAAGGGCATCTGGGTTCTTTCCAGCTTCTGGCTATTATAAATAAGACTGCGATGAACATAGTAGAGCACGTGTCTCTTTTATATGTTGAGGCATCTTTTGGGTATATGCCCAAGAGAGGTATAGCTGGATCATCAGGCAGTTCAATGTCCAATTTTCTGAGGAACCTCCAGACTGATTTCCAGAATGGTTTTACCAGTCTGCAATCCCACCAACAATGGAGGAGTGTTCCTCTTTCTCCACATCCTCGCCAGCATCTGCTGTCACCTGAGTTTTTGATCTTAGCCAATCGCACTGGTGTGAGGTGAAATCTCAGGGTTGTTTTGATTTGCATTTCCCTTATGACTAAAGATGTTGAACATTTCTTTAGGTGTTTCTCAGCCATTCGGCATTCCTCAGCTGTGAATTCTTTGTTTAGCTCTGAAGCCCATTTTTTAATAGGGTTATTTGTCTCCCTGCGGTCTAACTTCTTGAGTACTTTGTATATTTTGGATATAAGGCCTCTATCTGTTGTAGGATTGGTAAAGATCTTTTCCCAATCTGTTGGTTGCCGATTTGTCCTAACCACAGTGTCCTTTGCCTTATAGAAGCTTTGCTTTTTTATGAGATCCCATTTGTCGATTCTTGATCTTAGAGCATAAGCCATTGGTGTTTTGTTCAGGAAATTTTTTCCAGTGCCAATGTGTTCCAGATGCTTCCCTAGTTATTCTTCTATTAGTTTGAGTGTATCAGGTTTGATGTGGAGGTCCTTGATCCACTTGGACTTAAGCTTTGTACAGGGTGATAAGCATGGATCAATCTGCTTTCTTCTACACGTTGACCTCCAGTTGAACCAGCACCATTTGCTGAAAATGTTATCTTTTTTCCATTGGATGGTTTTGGCTCCTTTGTCAAAAATTAAGTGACCATAGGTGTGTGGGTTCATTTCTGGGTCTTCAATTCTATTCCATTGGTCTATCTGTCTGTCTCTGTACCAATACCATGCAATTTGTATCACTATTGTTCTGTAATACTGCTTGAGTTCAGGGATAGTGATTCCCCCTGAAGTCCTTTTATTGTTGAGGATAGTTTTAGCTATTCTGGGTTTTTTGTTATTCCAGATGAATTTGCAAATTGTTCTGTCTAACTCTTTGAAGAATTGGATTGGTATTTTGATGGGGATTGCATTGAATCTGTAGATCACTTTTGGTAAAATGGCCATTTTTACCATATTAATCCTGCCAATCCATGAGCATGGGAGATCTTTCCATCTTCTGAGGTCTTCTTCAATTTCTTTCTTCAGTGTCTTGAGTTCTTATTGTACAGATCTTTTACTTGCTTGGATAAAGGCACACCGAGGTACTTTATATTATTTGGGTCTATTATGAAGGGTGTCGTTTCCCTAATTTCCTTCTCGGCTTGTTTCTCTTTTGTGTAGAGGAAGGCTACTGATTTATTTGAGTTAATTTTATACCCAGCCACTTTGCTGAAGTTGTTTATCAGCTTTAGTAGTTCTCTGGTGGAATTTTTGGGATCACTTAAATAAACTATCATATCATCTGCAAATAGTGATATTTTGACTTCTTCTTTTCCGATCTGTATCCCCTTGACCTTTTTTTGTTGTCTGATTGCTCTGGCTAGAACTTCAAGAACTATATTGTATAAGTAGGGAGAGAGTGGGCGGCCTTGTCTAGTCCCTCATTTTAGTGGGATTGCTTCAAGTTTCTCTCCATTTAGTTTAATGTTAGCGAGTGGTTTGCTGTATATGGCTTTTACTATGTTTAGGTATGGGCCTTGAATTCCTATTCTTTCCAGGACTTTTATCATGAAGGGGTGTTGAATTTTGTCAAATGCTTTCTCAGCATCTAATGAAATGATCATGTGGTTTTGTTCTTTCAGTTTTTTTATATAATGGAAGACGTTGATGGTTTTCTGTATATTAAACCATCCCTGCATGCCTCAGATGAAGCCTACTTGATCATGGTGGATGATTGTTTTGATGTGCTCTTGGATTCGGTTTGCCAGAATTTTATTGAGTATTTTTGCGTCGATATTCATAAGAGAAACTGGTCTGAAGTTCTCTTTCTTTGTTGGGTCTTTTTGTGGTTTAGGTATAAGAGTAATTGTGGCTTCATAGAAGGAATTCGGGACTGATCCATCTGTTTCAATTTTGTGGAATAGTTTGGATAATATTGGTATGAGGTCTTCTATGAAGGTTTGAGAGAATTCTGCACTAAACCCATCTGGACCTGGGCTCTTTTTGGTTGGGAGACCTTTAATGACTGCTTCTATTTCCGTAGGAGTTATGGGGGTGTTTAACTGGTTTATATGTTCCTGATTTAACTTCGGTACCTGATATTTGTCTAGGAAATTGTCCATTTCCTGTAGATTTTCAAGTTTTGTTGAATATAGGCTTTTATAGTAAGATCTCATGATTTTTTGAATATCCTCTGAATCTGTAGTTATGTTTCCCTTTTCATTTCTGATTTTGTTAATTTGGACACACTCTCTGGATCCTCTCATTAGTCTGGCTAAGGGTTTATCTATCTTGTTGATTTTCTCAAAGAGCCAATTTTTAATTCTGTTGATTCTTTCTATGGTCCTTTTTGTTTCTACTTGGTTGATTTCAGCTCTGAGTTTGATTATTTCCTGCTTCTACTCCTCCTGGGTGTTTGTTTCTTTTTGCTCTAGCGCTTTTAGGTGTGCTGTCAAGCTGCTGACATATGCTCTTTCCTGTTTCTTTCTGCAGGCACACAGCGCTATGAATTTTCCTCTTAGCACAGCTTTCATTGTGTCCCATAAGTTTGGGTATGTTGTACCTTCATTTTCATTAAATTCTAAAAAGTTTTTAATTTCTTTCTTTACTTCTTCCTTGACTAGGTTATCGTTGAGTAGAGCATTGTTCAACTTCCACGTATATGTGGGCATTCTTCCGATATTGTTATTGAAGACCAGTTTTAGACCGTGGTGGTCTGATAGCACTCATGGGATTATTTCTATCTTTCTGTACCTGTTGAGGCCCGTTATTTGACCAATTATATGTTCAATTTTGGAGAAAGTACCATGAGGAGCTGAAAAGAAGGTATATCCTTTTGCTTTAGGATAGAATGTTCTATAAATATCTGTTAAGTCCATTTGGCTCATGACTTCTCTTAGTCTGTCTACGTCTCTGTGTAATTTCTGTTTCCATGATCTGTCCATTGATGAGAGTGGGGTGTTGAAATCTCCCACTATTATTGTGTGAGGTGCAATGTGTGTTTTGAGCTTTAGTAAGGTTTCTTTTACGTATGTAGTTGACCTTGTATTTGGGGCATAGATATTTAGGATTGAGAGTTCATCTTGGTGGATTTTTCCTTTGATGAATATGAAGTGTCCTTCCTTATCTTTTTTGATGATTTTAATTGAAAATTGATTTTATTTGATATTAGAATGGCTACTCCAGCTTGCTTCTTCTGACCATTTGCTGGGAAAGTTGTTTTCCAGCCTTTCACTCTGAGGTAGTCTCTGTCTTTGTCTCTGAGGTGTGTTTCCTGTAGGCAGCAGAATGCAGGGTCCTCGTTGCGTATCCAGTTTGTTAATCTATGTCTTTTTATTGGGGAGTTGAAGCCATTGATGTTGACAGATATTAAGGAATAATGATTATTGCTTCCCGTTATATTCATATTTGGATGTGAGTTTATGTTTGTGTGCTTTTCTTCTCTTTGTTTTGTTGCCAAGACGATTAGTTTCTTGCTTCTACTAGGGTATAGCTTGCCTCCTTATGTTGGGCTTTACCCTTTTTTATCCTTTGTAGTGCTGGATTTGTAGAAAGATATTGTGTAAATTTGGTTTTATCATGGAATATCCTGGTTTCTCCATTTATGTTAATTGAGAGTTTTGCAGGATACAGTAACCTGGGCTGGCACTTTTGTTCTCTTAGGGTCTGTATGACATCTGTCCAGGATCTTCTGGCCTTCATAGTTTCTGGCAAAAAGTCTGGTGTGATTCTGATAGGTCTGCCTTTATATGTTACTTGACCTTTTTCCCTTACTGCTTTTAATATTCTTTCTTTATTTTGTGCGTTTGGTGTTTTGACTATTATGTGACGGGAGGTGTTTCTTTTCTGGTCCAATCTATTTGGAGTTCTGTATGCTTCTTGTATGCATATGGGTATCTCTTTTTTTAGGTTAGGGAAGTTTTCTTCTATGATTTTATTGAAGATATTTACTGGTCCTTTGAGCTGGGAGTCTTCACTCTCTTCTATACCTATTATCCTTAGGTTTGATCTTCTCATTGAATCCTGGATTTCCTGTATGTTTTGGACCAGTAGCTTTTTCTGCTTTCCATTATCTTTGACAGTTGAGTCAATGATTTCTAGGGAATCTTCTGCTCCCGAGATTCTCTCTTCCATCTCTTGTATTCTGTTGGTGAAGCTTCTATCTACAGCTCCTTGTCTCTTCTTTTGATTTTCTATATCCAGGGTTGTTTCCATGTGTTCTTTCTTGATTGCTTCTATTTCCATTTTTAATTCCTTCAACTGTTTGATTGTGTTTTCCTGGAATTCTTTCAGGGATTTTTGTTTCTCCTCTCTATGGGTTTCTACTTGTTTATTTATGTTTTCTTGGAATTCTTTCAGGCATTTTTGCGATTCCTCTCTGTAGGCTTCTACTTGTTCTCTAAGGGAGTTCTCCACGTCTTTCTTGTAGTCCTCCAGCATCATGATCAAATATGATTTTGAAACTAGATCTTGCTTTTCTGGTGTGTTTGGATATTCCATGTTTATTTTGGTGGGAGAATTGGGCTCCGATGATGCCATGTGGTGTTGGTTTCTGTTGCCTGGGTTCCTGCGCTTGCCTCTCGCCATCAGATTATCTCTAGTGTTACTTTGTTCTGCTATTTCTGACAGTGGCTAGACTGTCCTATAAGCCTGTGTGTCAGGAGTGCTGTAGACCTGTTTTCCTGTTTTCTTTCAGCCAGTTATGGGGACAGAGTGTTCTGCTTTCGAGCGTGTAGTTTTTCCCCTCTACAGGTCTTCAGCTGTCCCTGTGGGCCTGTGTCTTGAGTTCACCAGGCAGGTCACTTGCAGGGGAAAAGTTGGTCCTACCTGAGGTTCCGAGGCTCAAGTGTGCTCGTGGGGTACTGCCCAAGTCCTCTCCGTGCCGGCAGCAACCGAGAAGATCTGCGCCGCTCTTTCTGGGAGCCTCCGTGCACCAGGGTTCTAGATGGCGTTTGGTGTTTTCCTCTGGCGTCTAGATGTGCGCAGAGTGCAGTCTCTTCTGGTTTCCCAGGCGTGTCTGCCTCTCTGTAGGTTTAGCTCTCCCTCCCATGGGATTTGGGTGCAGAGAACTGTTTATCCAGTCTGTTTCCTTCCATGGCCCTTCCTTCAATCTCTGCTCTAAGCTTTGCCTCCATATCCCCTACTATGGATATTTTTGTTCATGCACTCTGGAAATCAGTCTGGAATTCCTCAGAAAATTGGACATTCCATTACCTGAGGACCCAGCAATACCTCTCCTAGGCATATACTCAAAAGATTCTCCAACAATACAACAAAGACATATGCTCCACTATTTTCATAGCAGCCTTATTTATAACAGCCAAAAGCTGCAAAGAACCCAGTTGTCCTTCAACAGAGTAATGGATTCAAAAAAAGTGGTCCATCTAAACAATGGAATACTATTAAGCAATCAAAAACAATGACTTCATGAAATTCATAGGCAAATGGAATGAACTAGAAAATATCATCATGAGTGAGGCCACCCTATCACAGAAAAACGCAGATGGTATGCATTATTGATAAGTGAATATTAGCCCAAAAGCTCGAATTACCCAAGATGCATTCCACAGACTACAGGAAGTCCAAGAAGAAAGATGACCGATATGCGGATTCTTCCACTCCTTGTTAATTTACTTTTAAAAGCATTTTAGAGCTATGATTCTGCATTGGTAGAAATGTTTATATTTTGATGCAGAATTGATATAATTTCTTACATTGATACAGAATTTGGGGTATTGATACATGTTCAAGGTATTCATTGGTATAAAACTATAAATGGAAATAATATTTAAAATGAATTTTGTTATTTTTATATGGGAAATGTCATTTTACTACTCAAGGTTTAGATCCATTCTTTTTAATAGCTGCTATTAAAAGCCATTTAACATATTAAGTAGTGCAAGGTAATAGTCAAACAGTGAAACTCATGGTCATATTAGATTCTAATTTAGTTAATAACAATAAAGAGTTTTCAATATTAGCAAATAGCTAAAATATCAATGTTTGACAATTTTAAATTATGCTACATATGAACAGACAGTCTTCAAAAGTGTCAGACATCCATAGAATACGGCTTTTAATATCATTTTATTAGTAATAGATATTTTGATTACAAGACAAGTATGCATCTGACAGTACGCCCATACAACGTCAAGGAAGGATATAAAGATCAATAGCTCCATGTGTAGTTATTCCAATTGTGCTAAGCTAGCTAGTGGGCAAGAGATATCACTGTTTCATCTGCTGAAAGAATACTGTCCAAAAAGGACAAAAAGATGCAGAAGTCAACAGTAAAGCTCTGCCAAGAAAGGGTAAGCTACACCTTCATAATTCCTTTTTAACTTAAAGTATTTCCGAAGTATTAACCAGAAGGCAGAAGACAGATGTTCCAACACTATAAGGAATACTAAAGATGGTCTATGCAGTCAGCTTTCTCTGTCAGTGTTTTAAGATTTGAAAGCTGTACTATTGTGCTTCCTATGGATTCAGTTGATATTTAACCACTTCTAAAAACTAAGAGGGTGTGAGGAATATATTGGTATGGTCTCATAACTAAACTTATTATTTTAACATTAAAGAAGGTGGTCTAGATTAAGAATTGCTCTCTTCTTGTCTCCATATGCACACAGAGTAAAGGTTGTCCCACTGTCCTTGGCAACCAAATTCTAAACTTATAGAGCTGGTCTCTCAGAAGTGGTCTCATTCCTAAGGCCACAGATGAGACTCAATTTTCCATCCAACAATTGTCCCAAGTGGTATCAGTCAGGAGTGTACAGGGCCTGGAAACTGAGGAGAAGACTGGGACAGGATCCTTCCATTCTCTCCCTTTGTTCCCAGAGCAAAGGATGTACTTCAGATCTCTGGACCTAAATCCTGCCTATGGAGAGCTGCTTTCCCAGGAGTGTTCTCATTCCTAAGATCACAGGCTTACAGGCCCACAGTAGGAACAAACTCCAGTCAGAGACAACAAGACCAACTAACATCAGAGGTAACAAGATGGTGAGAGGCAAGCTCAAGAACATAATCACAAAACCCATGTCTACTTGATATCAGTTCTCCAACCACACCAAGTCCTGGATACTCCAACACACAGGAAAAGCATGATTTGGATTTTAGATCACATCTACTGATGATGATAGAGGATTTTAAGAAGGACATAAATAATTATCTTAAACAAATATAGGAGAACATAGGAAAAACAAATAGAAGCCCTTAAAGAGTAACACAAGCATCCCTTAGAAATATAGGAAAACACAACCAAACAGGTGATGTAATTGAACAAAACCACCTTGGATTTAAAAATTGAAATAGAAACAATAACAAAATCACAAAAGAGACAACCCTAGAGGTAGAAAACATTGGAAAAAGATCAAGTATCATAGACACAAGCATCACCAACTGAATACAAGAGATTGAAGAGAGACTCTCAGGGATAGAAGACGCCATATAAAACTCAAAGAAAATGTAAAAAGCAAAATTCCTAACCCAAAACATCCTGGAAATCCAGGATACAATGAGAAGATCAAACCTAAGGATAATAGGTATAGAAGAGAGCAATGATTCCCAACTAAAAAGGCCAGTAAATATGCTCAAAAGATTATAGAAGAAAAATTCCCCAAACTAAAGTAAGTGATGCTTTTAAACATACAAGAGGCCTACAGAACTCCAAATAGACAGGACCAGAAAATAAATTGTTCCCACCACATTATAGTCAAAACACCAAATGGAGAAAACAAAGAAAGAATATTAAAAGTTGTAAAAGAAAAAAGATCAAATAACATATAAAGGCAAATCTATCAGTCCCAAAAGAAACTATGACAGTTGGAAGATCCTAGGCAGAAGTCATACAGACCATAATAGAACAGAAATGCCAGCCCAGGCTACTATACTCAGCAAAACTCTATTACCAAAGATGGAGAAACTAAGCCCTACAAAGGAAAATAGATAAATGGAAAATTAAAAAACAAGTAGGTAAACTACACCCTAGAAAAAGCAAGAAAATAATCTCCTTGCAATGAAACAAAAAGAAGAGAGACACACAATCATAATTCCATCTCTTACAACAAAAATAAGAGGAAACAACAACCAATAATCCTTAATATCTCTCAATATCAATAAATACAATTCCCCCAATTTTCATCTCCATCTCCATCCCTCAGAAGAGAGCGACACCACGACGTTCTTCTCAAAGCAATTTATTCAGGAACCTTCCTTTCTGCATGCAAACAGCAATCTCTTACCCCCAAGCAAACTCCCTACTCCAAAACCCATAACCACGCCACATCAGTCCAGTCTACGTACTCTCAGTTCATAGGTCCACGCCAAATGGCCTGATCTTGTGTCATGGTGAGCCTGCAAAGCTCTCATGTTGGGCAAGGCTTACTTTTGGGTGTATGAGGAAGTCAGGTGCTAGTCATAAGACTTGGCAGCAGTCCCGGGTGCCATCTTGGGATTGTCACCACTCCCGCTTCCCACACACAATAAAAGACATATATAGACTGACTGCATATGTAAACAGGACCCAGTATTTTGCTGCACACAGCAAATACATCTCAGTGACAAAGACTGATACTATCTTAAAGTAAAAGACTGGAAAACAATTTTCCATGCAAATGGTACCAAGAAACAAACTAGAGTAGCCATTCTAATATTGATTAAATCAACTTTCAACCAAAAGTTATAAAAAAAAAAAGATAAGAAAGGACACATCATACTCATCAAAGAAAAATCTACCAAGGTGATCTATCTGAGCATCTGTGTTTCAAATGCAAGGATACCCCCATTCATAAAATAAACTTTACCAAAACTTAAAGCACACATTACACCTCACACAATGACTTCCCTACCCGACTCTTATCAATAGACAGATTGTGGAAACAGAAACTAAACAGAGACACAGTGAAACTAGAAGAAGTTCTGAACGAAATGGATTTATCAGATATTAATAGAACATTTCACTATAAGATGAAATATTATAAATTCTTCTCAGCAACTCATGGTGCCTTCTCCAAATCTGTTCATATATGTTCACAAAACAGGCCTCAACAGTACTTTTATTTCTAAGCCTAATTTACTTCAGTCTCATGGTTTTAATCATTCAGTTTTTTCCAACTTTCCATCTCTATAGCTCATAGGGTATACTCTGAGAACCTTCGCAAAAATATTAGCTAATTAAATTTTCATTGCTCAATATATAACATAAAGTGAATGTTATAAAATAACATTCTGTCATATTTCCAAAACTTTTCTTCTTCAACTCTGTCCTAAGCCCTGTAAGTTTGGGATTCTTCACACTTACTCCCCAACTTAACCTTTCCTTCTATATAATTACACTTCTGCTTAACTTTTTAAATGGCATGCCACTTACCAAAGCATAACATGCCGATGCCATGCATGAGATAAAAATATTCCATGACATTCATTACATTGAGGTAGTAATTTATTTCAAATATGGTTATAGATATTATAAGCAGATATCTTTAACAAAAATAAAGTACAAATATGTAGATGTGTGAATATAATGTATACCTCACAGTCTGGAGAAATTTAAACCATTATACAGTTGCAATACTCTTTTACAATCAGAGTTTTCATAATGTAGTTTTTATTTGAAAAGCAAATTTTGAAAGTGGTTAAAAGATAAAAAGCCTAGTTAGATGTAATATTACCAAACATAAAGTAGAGTTTGCATTTCATAGACAAAAATATTTTACTTCAGCACTGCCTGGGAACTGTTGTTAATAATGTATTTACATACTTAAGAATGTTATTAATCAGTGATACTTTTTTGTATTGTTATATATTAATAAATCCCATGCATAGATTACAGTCCTGTCGTGACCTATGGGTCATATCACAAGCACATTTTCAGGGCTTAATTTTCTCTTTCTAGGCTTTTCCCCATTATTCCTTTTCTGCATACAATGTCTTTCAGAGATGCTTTGGAGTTTTGTTTTATGAATTCCCTCCAAATCTACCACTTAACATGCTGATAGACTAATAGTGGAACTGTCACTTTATTGCCTGCACAGTAGCTAGCTCCTGTATTGCACTGTTAACAATTCCATTAAATCTTTTAGGTTGGAACCATCCCAGAGCTCCCTGTACACAAATCTTGTTGGAGAAAGAGCTGGACTCTCAAAAATGTAGACAAGACTGAGACCTCCAGGTGACCACCACTTCTGCTCACATTCCTGGCGCAAGGGGAACCTTCCTATTGTTCTCTGTGCCCTCAGGACAGAGGAAATTAAGAGCAGTCAGGGACAGGAACCTTCTGGTATCTACATGGACCCAGAACTGAATTGAACTGGTCCCACAGCTCCCTGCACCCAGACTCTGTGGGAGAGAGAATCTGACCCTCAGAAGTGTGGACAATCCTGAGAGCAAAGAGCAGACAACTACTTCTGCCCACCACATTCCTGACCCAAGGAGAGCCTTCCTAATATCCACTGTGCCCTCAGGGCAGAGGAACCTAGGAGCAGTCAGGGGTGGGAACCTTCTGGTTTCTGCTTGCATTTAGAGTTTTAAGCCAGTGCTCAGGATCATTTACATACTAGAGAACAGAGAGAAGACCAATTCTTCTCCTGGAAACTACCCATGTATTGGCCTTAGGGCACACAAAACCAGTATCTGTTTCCAGATCTGACAGAAAGAAAACAGTTCAACAGGATTGGTGACACACAGGCTTACAGGAGGGTCAAGCCACTGTCAGAAACAGCAAGACAAGCTAACACCAGAGAAAACATGAGACAAGCGCAGGAACCTTAGCAACAGAAACCAAGACTACTTGGTTTGCATCATCTGAACCCAGTTCTATGAAAAAAGCAAATACTGGAAATCCAAATACATCAGGAAAGGAAGATTTGGAATTAAAACCTCATCTCATGATGATGACCGTGGACTTTAAGAGGGATATAAATAAATCCCTTAAAGAAATACAGGACAAAATAGGTAAACAAGTAGAAGCCCTTAAAGAGAAAACAAAAATTCCTTAAAGAATTACAGGAAAACACACCCAAACAGGCAAAGAAATTGAACAAAACTCACCTGAGTAATATTGAATGGCTGAGAAGTACCTAAAGAAATATTGACCATCCTTAGACATCAGGAAAATGGAAGTCAAAACAATCCTGAGATTCCACCTCACAGCAGTCAGAAGGGCTAAGATCAAAACTCAGTGATAACAGATGCTGGTGAAGATGTGGAGAAAGAGGAACACTCATCCATTGTTGCAGAGATTGAAAGCTGGTGCAACCACTCTGGAAATCAGTCTGGAGGTTCCTTAGAAAATTGCCTGAGAACCCAGATATACCACTCCTGAGAATATACACAAAAGATGCTCCAACATACAACAAAGACACATGCTTCACTATGTTCATAAAAGCATCATTTTTAAGAGTCAGATGCTAGAAAGAACCCAGGTGTCCTTCCATAGAGGAATGGATACAGAAAATGTGGTACATTTATACATTGAATTACTACTCAGCTATTAAAACGATTTTTACATGAAATTAATAGGCAAATGGATGAAACTAGAAGATATCATCCTGAATGAGGTAACCCAATACAAATATTGCAACAGGTATGGAATCACTGATAAGGGGATATTAGCCCCAAAGTTCAGATTACACAATATACAATCCACATAATACATGAAGCTTAAGAAGAAGGATGACGAAAGTGAAGATGCTTCATTCCTTCTTCAAAGGGGTACAAAACTATTCATAGGAGGGGACATGGAGACAATGTTTGGAGAGAGACTGAAGGAATGGCCACTCAGAGCATGCCCCATCTGGGGATCCAGCCCATATACATACAGCAACCAAACCTAGACAATATTGCTGATGCTAAAAAGTGCATGCTGACAGGAGCCTGATATAACTGTCTCCTGAGATGATTTTCCAGATCATAACAAATACAGAGTCAAATACTAGTAGCCAACCAATGAACTGAGAATGTGGAAAGGATTGAAGAGATGAGGGGGCTTGCATCCCCTTAAGAACAACAGTACCAACCAACCAGAGCTCCCAGGAACTAAACTATTACCAGGTAAGTTTTGGTGGCCTTACCTCTGCTCTCAGGTATATCAGAGATCCTGAAACCTAGCTTTCAGCTCTGGGTGCAGTCAGAGACCAGTTTCCCGTGTCCAGAGGGACTTATATGGGTTCCACTTGGTTCAGGAATATGAGCAGAAGTGGTAGTCTTCCTTGAGCTCAAAGAATTGTTTGCACTCCCATGAATCTAACTCTTTCCCCCATGAGATTTGGTTACAGAGAGCTGTGGGAACGGATCAACTCCAGGGAGAGGCAGAAAGCAGAAGGAAGGCCATTGCATCTATTAAAGTGTATAATTTCAATAATAACAAGTTATATCTCATCTGGTGGTCACCTTTTAAAGGGAGGGAGAAAAGGGTTGAAAGAGAGAAAACGTGTATTCAGAGACAAGGAGAGGAGAAGAGAGGAGAGAAGAGAGGAGGAGAGGAGAGGAGGGAAGGGCAGGGGAGGAGAGAGAGAGAGAGAGAGAGAGAGAGAGAGAGAGAGAGAGAGAGAGAGAGAGAGAGAAGAGGGAGATAAATCCTTCAATCTAGAAAGTTCATGGCTAAAGGCAGGGTATATCAGGTAGGGACTGAGTGATAGTGGGAGAACATGGAATTCTCCATTGACATTTAAAGTATATACCTCAATTCCTCATTCCCATTTCTGAAACCAAACAAATAATGTCTGTCAAACCTGTATAACGAACAACAAGGGTTCAATTCCAACAAAGAACTTTGATTTTGTAACATTGTCTCATCGGCAAGATTGATAGTAAAGGAGGATATAAGACTATGAAGGATGGAGATATATAGAAAATTGCTTTAAGTTTTCAGTGACCATATATGTGTTTTAAAATGTTAAATATTTCCTGGAAGCTCAAGAAGAAGGATTACCAAAATGCAGATGCTTCTACTCCTTAAAAGGGGAAAAAATATCCATAGGTGGGGATATAAAAGCAATTTTAGAGCAGCGAATCAAAGAGTGGCCATTCAGAGCCTGCCCAACTTGTGACCCATATATATATATATATATATATATATATATATATATATATATATATATATATATATATATATGTATATCTCCACCAAAACTAGATAAGGTTGATGAAGCTAGAAAGTGCATGCTGAAAGGGACCAGATATAGATCTCTCCTGAGAGACACATTTAAAACATGTCAAATATAGAGGTCAATGCTAGCAGCAAAACACCAAACTGAGAATAGGACCCCCTTGCGGAGAATTAGAGGAAGTATAGAAAGAGGTTAAGGAGCTTGCAACCCATAAAAACAACAATACAAACCAACGAGAGCTTCCAGGTACTAAACCGCTACTGAAAGACTATACATGGACTGACCCAGGGCTGCAAATGCATACGTAACAGAGAATAGCCTTGTTGGGGCACGCCCTTGGCCTTGCCAACGTTGGACCTAAAGTGCAGGGGAATATGGGGGTGTGCAATAAGGGGGTGAATAGGTGAAATATCTGCATGGTGGGAGGGGGAGGGGAGGGAACAGGGGCTATGGACAGGAAACCAGGAAGAGGAATAACATTTGAAATGGTAGTAAAGAAATATATCTAGTAAAAAATTTAAAAAGAACATTGTTTGCAAAAACAAAGTTAAATACTTCATCATTGGCTTTTTCAGCATTTAATGAGCTCATCAAGCATTTTTCTTTCTTTTTTTAAAATTTTACATCATAGATTACATTAATGGATTTTCATAGATTAAATTAATTATGCTAAAAGACTTTGAAATAATCCAAGACAGCCTTATGTTAAAAAACTTAGAGCGATCTGGGTCACAAAACCCATACCTAAACACAATGATGACAATGTACAGGAAATGAATAGCCAATATAAAATTAAATGGGGAGAAATCAAACAAATCCACAATATTCAGGAAACAGACAAGGTTATCCACTCTTTCCATATCTATGCAATATAGCATTTGAATTTTTAGCTAGGCCAATAAAGCAATTAAAGGAAATCAAGGGGTTTCAAGTAGGAATGGAGGAATTAAAATATCAGTATCCCAATATAATATGTAAATATATATGTGTGATTCTAAAAATTTTATGATATTACTCCTATAGCTGAAAAACACATTTGTCAAAGGTCTTAGTTACAAAAGTAACACACACAGAGACACACAGACACACAGACACACACACACACACACACACACACACACACACACACACACACACCCATGTTGCTCTCATTTATAGAAAGGACAAACTTGCTGAGAAAGAAATTAGGGAAACAACACCTTTCATAATAGGTCCACACAGTTTAAAACATCTTAATATAGTTCTAAATTACTATGCAAGTAAAAGACCTGTATGACAAGTCTCTGAAAAAAAATAGAAGAAATAGCAGAGGATGGAAACACCTTTCGTGCTCATTGATTGATGGGATTCCCATAGTAAATATTGCCACACTTTAAAAAGCAATCTATATATTCAGTGTACCTCCTATCAAATTCCAACAGTATTTTTTACGAACCTTGGAAAAGCAAATCTCAATTTAATATACAAGAGAACCAGGATATCTAAACAATCCTGAACAACAGCAACCAAACTAGCACCACCACCAAAAACAAAATAGTCCAGGAAGTATCACCATCCTTTACTTCAAGATGTACTACAGAACAATAGTAATAAAAATTATATGGCATTATATGAGAACATCCTCAGTCCAATGGTTTGATGTGAGTTTTTACATCTGAATTGACCAAGTGATGGAAGAAGCTCTCCAGGGTCCACCCCACCTACGGATCCATCCCACCTGCAGACACCAAACCCCAACACTATTGCTGATACCAAACAGTCTATTAAGCCTATAAAAATGATAACACAATGGAATGGATAATAGTGAAAAAAATTGGATTAATCAAGCATATGTTATAATGTGGCTAAAAATATGTTTGAGATTAAAGAAATTTTCAAATGACATTTAATGAAAGTAATTATGATTTACTGTAAAAATAAATGAAACAAAAGAATGATGAGTTTGTGTTGGATATCAATTTGAGACGTGAGAAGAAAGTCTCAGAAGCAGAAATGTGAGGTCTCTTTGAATATAGAATCCACAGTCAGGAAGAGGAGAATGACGAATATTCTACCAAGTTCACTTTGTACTCAACCCAGTATCTCATCCATGCGATCTGCTGCCCAAATAAAGATGAGTCTTTCCAGCTAACCTAAAAAGTTCCTCTTAGGCATGATAAGAAACTTGTCTCCTAGATGGTTCTCAATCCTGTCAGGTTAACCAGTAATATTTACCATCACAAATAAGATGTTTAGAGAGCAAGATGATGGAAATCAAATATTAAAGACGGAACTATTGGGAGGAAAGAGAGAAAGATATGTTTAAAACTATAATGAAAATCTATAGAATATATATATATATATATATATATATATATATATGAAAATTCCACAATGAACCCCATCACTTTCTATTGTAACTTAGAACTTTGCCTCAAAAAATCAAAAGTAAAAAAGGAAATATTCCAAACTATTCAATTAAGAAAAGTACAATTGAGGATGTTGAATATTTAAGATGTCAAAACTGCCATTAGTCCTGCATAAATGCTATAGTCATAAAAGTAAATGATTCCTCTAAGAAAATAAAGATTGAGATATTGAGATCTTTGTCATAGTTAGGATCCTGTTGCTCTGAAGAGACACTATGAATATACAACTTATAAAAAGGAAAACATTTAACTGGGACTAAGTTACACTTCTAAGTTGTAGTCCATTATTATCATGCAGGCAGACATATTGCTGGAGAGGGAGCTGACAAATCTCTATCTTGATCAACAAGTAACAGAAGGAAAACTATGACTAGACTTGACTTTATCGAACTTCAAAGCTGACCTTGTTAGTGACACGCTTCCTCCAGTATGGCAATACCTTCTCCAACAGGAGTACACATCCTAGATATGCCACTCTCTTTGGAAGAATGATTCACACACAAATCTATGGAGGAAATCCTTACATAAGCCACAATAGAGTTTATGAAAAGAGTTTTTGGATTAACTATAGCTTAGTATAGAATGAGGAAAAAGCATAAATTGACAATCATCTTGAATTTCTATCAGAAAATACCCATAAATGTGCATTCAGAGAGACATCTAAAAAGAAAATTGAAGTTTGGCAAATGGTAAGAAGACAGAAGACATTGTGGCTGAAGTTTATTTCATATGGATGATGTAGGAAGAATTCTCTAACTTCAGAGAGGCAGACACACCTGGAAAACCAAAAGAGACTACACACTGCCCACATCTCTGACTCCAGAGGAAAACACCAAATGCCATCTGGAACCCTGGTGCATGGAAGCTCCCTGAAAAGGACGGTGCAGAACTTCCTGGTTGCTGCACCCATGGAGAGCTCATAAGCAACACCCCACGAGAAAACTTGGGTCTGGGGACCACAGGTAAGAAAAAATCTTCTTGATCCAAGCGACCTGACTGGTGAACTCAACTCACAGACACACAGGAACAGCTGAAGACCTGTAGATAGGAAAAACTACACGCCCGAAAGCAGAACACTCTGTTCCCACAACTGGCTGAAAGAAAACAGGAAAACAGGTCTACAACACTCCTGACACATAGGCTTATAGGGCAGTCTAGCCACTGTCAGAAATAGCGGACAAAGTAACACTAGAGATAATCTGATGACAAGAGGCAAGCGCAGGAACCCAAGCAATAGAAACCAAGACTAAATGGTATCATTGGAGCCCAATTCTCCCACCAAACCAAACACGGAATATCCAAACACACCAGAAAAGCAAGATCTAGTTTAAAAATCATATCTGATCATGATGCTGGAGGACTTTAAGTGAGACATGAAGAACTCCCTTAGAGAAACACAGTAACATAAATAAACAAGTAGAAGCCTACAAAGAGGAATCGCAAAAATGCCTGAAAGAATTCCAGGAAAATATAAATAAACAAGTAGAAGCCTACAAAGAGGAATCACAAAAATCCCTGAAACAATTCCAGGAAAACACAATCAAACAATTGAAGGAATTAAAAATGGAAATAGAAGCAATCAAGAAAGAAAACATGGAAACAACCCTGGATATAGAAAGGAAGAGACAAGAACCCGTAGATATAAGCATCACCAACAGAATACAAGAGATAGAAGAGAGAAGCTCAGAAGCAGAAGATTCCATAGAAATCATCGACTCAAATGTCAAAGATAATGTAAACAGGAAAAAGCTACTGGTCCAAAACATACAGGAAATCCAGGACTCAATGAGAAGATCAAACCTAAGGATAATAGGTATCAAAGAGAGTGAAGACTCCCAGCTCAAAGGACCAGTAAATATCTTCAACAAAATCAAAGAAGAAGACTTACCTAACCTAAAAAAATAGATACACATAGGCATACAAGAAGCATACAGAACTCCAAATAGATTGGACCAGAAAAGAAACACCGCCCGAAACATAATAATCAAAACACCAAATGCACAAAATAAAGAAAGAATATTAAAAGCAGTAAGGGAAAAAGGTCAAGTAACATATAAAGGCAGACCTATCAGAATCACACCAGACTTTTCGCCAGAAACTATGAAAGCCAGAAGGTCCTGGACAGATGTCATACAGACCCTAAAAGAACACAAATGCCAGCCCAGCTTACTGTATCTTGCAAAACTCTCAATTAACATAGATGGAGAAACCAAGATATTCCATGAAAACCAAATTTATCCAATATCTTTCTACAAATCCAGCACTAGAAAGGATAATAAATGGTAAAGGCAAGTATAAGGAGGCAAGCTACACCCAAGAAAAAGCAAGAAACTAATCGTCTTGGCAACAAAACAAAGAGAAGAAAAGCACACAAACGTAACCACACATCCAAATATGAATATAACAGGAAGCAGTAATGACTATTCCTTATATCTCTCAAAATCAATGGTCTCAACTCCCCAATAAAAAGACATAGATTAAAAAAATTGATACGCAATGAAGACCCTCCTTTCTGCTGCCTACTGAAAACACACCTCAGAGACAAAGACAGACACTACCTCAGAGTGAAAGGCTGGAAAACAATTTTCCAAGGAAATGGTTGGAAGAAGCAAGCTGGTGTAGCCAATCTAATATCAAATAATATCCATTTTCAACTAAAAGTCATCAAAAAAGATAAGGAAGAACCCTTCATATTCATCTGAGGAAAAATCCACCAAGGTGAACTCTCAATCCTAAATATCTATGCCCCAAATACAAGGGCACCTACATATATAAAAGAAACCTTACTGAAGGTCAAAACACACATTGAACCTCACACAATAATGGTAGGAGATTTCAACACCCCACTCTCATCAATGGACAGATCATGGAAACAGAAATTAACAGAGACATAGACAGACTAAGAGAAGTCATGAACCAAATGGACTTAACAGATATTTTTAGAACATTCTCTCCTAAAGCAAAAGGATATATATTCTTCTCAGGACCTCATGGTACTTTCACCAAAATTGACCATATAATTGGTAAAAAAAAAAAAAAATGGGCCTCAACAGGTACCGAAATATAGAAATTATCCCATGTGTGCTATCAGACAACCATGGCCTAAAGCTGGTCTTCAATAACAATAAGGGAAGAATGCCCACATACACGTGGAAGTTGTATAATGCACTACTCAACGATAACCTGGTCAAGGAAGAAATGAAGAAAGAAATTAAATACTTCTTAGAATTTAAAGAAAATGAAGGTACAACATCCCAAACTTATGGGACACAATGAAAGCTGTGCTAAGAGGAAAACTCGTAGCTCTGAGTGACTGCAGAAAAAAACAGGAGAGATCATATGTCACCAGCTTGACAGCACACCTATAGCCTCTAGAACAAAAAGAAGCAAATACACCCAGGAGGAGTAGAAGACAGGAAATAATCAAACTCAGAGCTGAAATCAGCCAAGTAGAAAGAAAACGACCATAGAAAGAATCTACAGAAACAAAAGTTGGTTCTTTGAGAAATTCAACGAGATAGATAAACCCTTAGCCAGACTAACCAGAGGACACAGAGAGTGTGTCCAAATTAAGAAAATCAGAAATGGAAAGGGAGAAATAACTATAGATTCAGAGGAAATTAAAAAAAAAAGAATCATCAGATCTTACTACAAAAGCCTATATTCAACAAAACTTGAAAATCTGCAGGAATTGGACAATTTCCTAGACAGATACTAGGTACAAAAGTTAAATCAGAAACAGATAAAGCAATTAAACAACCCCAAAACTCCTAATGAAATGGAAGCAGCATTAAAATTCTCCCAACCAAAAAGAGCCCAGGTCCAGATGGGTTTAGTGGAGAATTCTATCAGACATTCATAGAAGACCTCATACCAATACTATCCAAACTATTCCACAAAATTGAAACAGATGGAGCACTACCGAATTGCTTCTATGAACTCCCATTACTCTTATACCCATACTAGACAAAGAGCCAACAAAAAAGAGAACTTCAGACCAATTTCCCTTATGAATATCGACACAAAAATACTCAATAAAATTCTGGCAAACCGAATCCAAGAGCACATCAAAATAATCATCCACCATGATCAAGTAGGCTTCGTCCCAGGCATGCAGGGATGGTTTAAAATATGAAAAACCATCAACGTGATCCATTATATAAACAAATTGAAAGAACAAAACCACATGATCATTTCATTAGATGCTGAGAAAGCATTTGACAAAATTCAACACCCCTTCATGATAAGAGTCCTGGAAAGAATAGGAATTCAAGGCCCATACCTAAACATAGCAAAAGCCATATACAGCAAATCAGTTGCTAACATTAAACTAAATGGAGAGAAACTTGAAGCAATCCTGCTAAAATCAGGGACTAAACAAGGCTGCCCAATATTTCCCTACTTATTCAATATAGTTCTTGGAGTTCTAGCCAGAGCAATCAGACAACAAAAGGAAATCAAGGGGATCCAGATAGGAAAAGAAGAAGTCAAAATATCACTATTTGCAGATGATATGATAGTATATTTAAGTGATCCCAAAAGTTCCACCAGAGAACTACTAAAGCTGATAATCAACAGCAAAGTGGCTGTGTATAAAAGTAACTCAAATAAACCAGTAGCCTTTCTCTACACAGAAGAGAAACAAGCTGAGAAAGAAATTAGGGAAATGACACCCTTCATAATAGACCCAAACAATATAAAGAACCTCGGTGTGCCTTTAACCAAGGAAGTAAAAGATCTGTACAATAAGAATTTCAAGACTCTGACGAAAGAAATTGAAGAAGACCTCAGAAGATGGAAAGATCTCCAATGCTCATGGATTGGCAGGATTATATAGTAAAAATGGCCATTCTACCAAAACCGATCTACAGATTCAATGTAATCCCCATCAAAATATCAATCCAACTCTTCGAAGAGTTAGACAGAACAATTTGCAAATTCATCTGGAATAAGAAAAAAACCAGGATAGCTAAAACTATCCTCAACAATAAAAGGACTTCAGGGGGAATCACTATCCCTGAACTCAAGCTGTATTACAGAGCAATAGTGATAAAAACTGCAGGGTATTGGTACAGAGACAGACGGATAGACCAATGGAACAGAATTGAAGACCCAGAAATGAACCCACAGAACTATGCTCACTTGTTTTTTGACAAAGATGCCAAAATCATCCAATGGAAAATAGATAGCATTTTAAGCAAATGGTGTTGTTTCAACTGGAGGTCAACATGTAGAACAATGCAAATCGATCCATGCTTATCACCCTTTACAAAGCTCAAATCCAAGTGGATCAAGGACCTCCACATCAAACCAGATACACTCAAACTAATAGAAGAAAACTAGGGCAGCATCTCTAACACATGGGCACTGGAAAAAATTTCCTGATCAAAACACCAATGGCTTATGCTCTAAGATCAAGAATCGACAAATGGGATCTCATAAAACTGCAAAGCTTCTGTAAGGCAAAGGACACTGTGGTTAGGATAAAAGGGCAACCAACAGATTGGTAAAAGATCTTTACCAATCCTACAACAGATAGAGGTCTTATATCCAAAATATACAAAGAACTCAAGAAGTTAAACCACAGGGAGACAAATAACCCTATTAAAAATGGGATTCAGAACTAAAGAAAGAATTCACAGCCGAGGAATGCCACATGGCTGAGAAACACCTTAAGAAGTGTTCAACATCTTTAGTCATAGGGAAATGCAAATCAAAACAACACTGAGATTTCACCTCACACCAGTGAGAATGGGTAAGATCAAAAACTCTGGTGACAAAAAATTCTGGCGAGGATGTGGAGAAAAAGGAACACTCCTCCATTGTTGGTGGGATTGCAGACTTTTACAACCACTCTGGAAATCAGTCTGGATGCATCTCAGAAAATCTGACATTGAACTCCCTGAGGATCCAGCTATACCTCTCTAGCGCATATACCCAAAAGATGCCACAACATATAAAAAAGACACATGCTCGACTATGTTCATAGCAGCCTTATTTATAATAGCCAGAAGCTGGAAAGAACCCAGATGCCCTTCAACAGAGGAATGGATACAGAAAATGTGGTACATCTGCGCAATGGGATATTACTCAGCTATCAAAAACAATGCCTTAATGAAATTCATAGGCAAATGGTTGGAACTGGAAAATATCGCCCTGAGGGAGGTAACCTAATCACAGAAAAACAAACATGGTATGCACTCACTGATAAGTGACTATTAGCCGAAATGATTGAATTACCTAGATGCATAGAACCCATGAAACTCAAGACGGATGATCAAAATGGGAATGCTTCACTCCTTCTTTAAAAGGGGAACAAGAATACCCTTGGCAGGGAAAAGAGAGGCAAAGATTAAAACAGACATGGAAGAAAAAAAAAACAAAAACAAAAAAAGAAAGAATTCTCTACATTTCACATTTAAATATTAGACAATGTATAGACCAGTCCACTCATATTTCCTTTTTAAAAGTCATATTATATGGTAGCTGTGTACAGGCAATAATTTTTTTCAAAAAAATCAATACTCAGTTTCATGTTTCGTTCTATCAGCACAGACAGTTTAGCCAGCTTTTGTAATCAGTTCTCAATGACTATGTGAATATTTAGCATCTTCTTCACAAATCAACAGAGTGTGTTAAACACCTTTTAAACAGACAAAGTTTCACTTTTTCTAACATCTGTTTCTCTTGTGAAACTGGTGCTTCTAAATGAATGAACAGTTCATTAAATCTGTTTCCAATAAAGAAGCTGAAACCCAATTCTGAATATTAAAATGTATTATATTTGCAATATGTTATAAATGCATTATAATTATATATATGTGTATATGTATATGTGTATATATATATATATATATATATATATATATATATATATATATATATATATATATATACATAATTTCTAGGCCCAGGGCTTCCTAGAGAAAAAGCTAGAAGTGGCTGTCTAGCAATGTAACAGGGCTCCAGACCTTAGCACAACTGACTTCATGATACAAGTGCAGTTCAGTCTGTAAAACTCAGAATAAACACACACATACACACACAAACACACACACACACACACACACACACACACACACACACACATCAGCACTTAGAGGTAAAAACTTAACAGTGAAAAAGAATGAAGGTATTCCTAGTAATACAAAGAACAAATCATACAAAGAACACTAAAAATCAGGATTAAGCCATCAGTCTTCATTATGAACAATTATAGTCACTTTAAAATTTAAAAAAATATATAATCTGCATAATAGATCTGAAGAAAAAAAGTATGATATTAGATGAGAAATGGCTCATGGGGTTATCCATGCTGACTGCTCTTGCAGAGGACCTGAATTCAGTTCCCATTATGCAAGTTTTCTGAATCACAATGACCTCCTTCTCCAGTACCAATGTGACTCATCACCCTTTTCTTGCCTCCATGGGCAAGTACATTAGAAGCATTTTAAAATAAAATGTTTAGGGGTTGCGGATTTAGCTCAGTGGTAGAGCACTTGCTTAGCAAGTGCAAGGTCCTGGCTTCGGGCCCCAGCTCTGAAGAAAAAAAAAGAATAAAAAAATGTTTATATTTAGAAATTTGGATCAAGGAGAGAAAGAATAGAGGACTTGGGTTCATTTTCCAGCACTCATACTGCAGTGCACAACCAAATGCCAAGTTCAATTTCTGAGAATATGATGCCCTTCTTTCATGTCTGCAGACTCCTCTTGAACAAATGTTATGCACATAAACTTACTTAGTGTCACATACTAAGTGTCACTAAGAGCTGGGCCTCCTCACCTTTTTATATACCCATTATTGTCTTTTCATAGTATCATAAATTTGCTGACTCTTTTGTCAGTATTTTTTTAGATGCAGCTTTTTGCTTGATTGACATATCAATTTCTTCTATTATATCTTCTATTCATGAGATTCATCTCTATCAGTTTGCTTGTTGGTGAGACTTGCATCATCCTTTTCCTTCTCTAGGTTTCCCTTCTTCAGGATTTCTTCAGTTTGTGTTTTCAAAATTGCTATTTCCATTTTTAGGTTTTGAACAATTGTATTTATTTCATTTACCTGTTTAATTTTATTTCCTATATTTCTTTATAGGATTTACTTATTTCATCCATAGCATAACAATAACCAGATACAATTCATGGGCAAAAAGATAAGAAAGTTATGTAAGTCCAGATGACCTCTGTAAGCTTCCAGATGTCAGTGAAACAAAGGACAAAGAGATATCTCAGTTGTTAAGAATACTACTATTCCTCTGAGTTTGATTCCTAGACCCTACTTTTGCAGCACAATATGCTTGTACCTTCATATTCACGTGCATATTTCTGACACATACACATCAACAATGAAAAAAAATTTAAAGGAAGTTTTAATCACAGTGAAAGCAGAATGTTTTGAGATCAGAATTGACTTTATAGTTCATGTAGAAAGTAAAGTCTTTCAGATGGCTTTGTAAACATAACAATTTTTTTCTCCTAATCAGAGACTCTTCTAAATACTATTTGCTAAAATGCATAGATATTCCCAATTACCTAAGTGAGTTCTATTTGAAAAATTTTATGGTTTATGTTAGTGCCATACCTATGCCTCTCCATGGAGTAGAACCCACTTTTTTCATTTTATGACATCTGTTCCCTTTAAGTCTCAGGTACCTGGGCCTCAATACATCATCACTTGATGATACAATCATTCAGTTCTCACTAGAAAAAATAGAGCATTGGAAAGCATGTTTTTGAGGGAACTGTGTCAATTGTAATGAAGGACGTTCTAGTAACTGGGATGGCTCATTTTCATTTTCAACTTGATTTAGAATCACTATAGAAACGCACTATGAGTGTATTTTCAATAATATTACTGTGGAAGGAAGACTCATTTTGAAAACCAGGGATTGATTCCTGGTTTTAATTAAAAAGAAGAAAGTTATCTGAGCATCAGAATCATTTTTCTGTTTCTTATTGTAGCCACATTCTCACCAGTTAGTAACCTTACACTCCTATCACCATCCCTTCCCTGCCATGATGGGTTAACACTGCCTTTAAATTTTGTGCATTAACAAGCTTTTCTTTTCTTTTCATGTAAATGTCAGTTTTCTAGTATTTTGTAACAATTAGAAAAAAAAACTAAGACCAGGAAAGCTGGAAAGATGTATAAGAAGGTCAGAGAGATGGCGAAGGAGACTGATGGATAGATGATCAGCCTCAGAGAATTCTAAAACAGTTTAGGAGTGTTTGAAAGACATTTCATTATAATGCTAGCATATACTTAGGAGAGAAGGTAACCTTCTCTAGATACACACACAGCTTGTGAGGGACACTGGGTAAGTTTTATTCTAAAGCTGGGAGGTTATCAGAATCCATATATTATTTTATGATGGTCATCATGTGACAAAGAATATTTCACTTAATTTTCTTACCAAGTACAGGCTGGTGGAAAGACAGTTGAAGATATTTTTTTGGCAGGAAACTGTTCCACAGTTGTCCACTTTAAACTTACATGAAACATGATTATTGGGTCATAAATTTGTTTCCTGCTATTCCTGGTTATTTTATTTTATTTTTCTTTTGTTTAAAGTCCTTCCATTGAACTCTTCCTATTCTTGCCAATCTTCATTTCAAAGTTGTCTGAATTGAGTGAGAAGCCATCAGTTCCACAGCCTGAAACCTCAGAGTAAGTTTCTGTACCAAGTGGCAGTATAGATCATGCCTCAGATACAGAGATGATATGGTGAGATCTGTCCTTTGACCATGTTCCTCGATGGAAAGACTTTCCCACATGGAAACTCTGAAATTGACATAGAGTCATAAAAGAAGCAAATTCCTGCAGTTTCACTTAAACTTCATTGCATTCTTCTTGATATTACAACTCCTGTAATATGGACCAAGAGTTCTTTGTGATAAGTGTGGCACTCTGTTTTCTAATGACAGTGATCATTTCATTCATAGATCTTAAAAATGTGAATATTATAATGCCACAACTAAAAATTTGCTTTGTATAGACCAAAAATGTGGGGATGTCTCTACTCCTAGATATTTTAAGTGCTTTCAAACGCAAAAGTGAAGAAGGATGATGGAAGTCAATTAGTCCAGATGCTTTAATGTAGAGTCAAATGCTGACATTTCAGAAAGGCAATATTTCATATCTCTAAGAAAATGAGTTATCTCATAATGGACTTAATCCATAAATTCTGAAAATAAGATGCCATCAACTTTAGTTGTAAGAATAGAGGTGTTTATTTGTTGATTAAAATTGCTTACCCAAAATCAAGTCAGAAAAAATGGTAGACTAAACTGATAAGTATAGATAGGCCTTGGTATAAAGGAACTTTTGAGAGCCAGTATTATTATGAGAACAAAAATGGCTTAAGCTAGAGCTATCTTTACAAACAGTTTGTACACAAAGTGCACTTGCAGTTTTTTATTATATTTATTTTTTGCATGGTTTATTGGCTGTAATTAATGTTTTTCATTCATTTTATGTGTTTTTACCATAAATTCTTTATTTATATTTTATGTACATATGTTTTGCCTACAAATTTGCATGTGTGGTGCTTTGAATAAGAATGGCCTTTAGAGACTCTTTTGAGTATTTGTTCTCCAGAAAGTGGCATTATTTTGTATTATTAGGAGGTATGACATTTTTAAAGAAATTTTGCCATTGGGAGTGGGCTTTGATGTTTCAAAATATTCATTCTAACCTCAGAGACTTTCTTTCCTGTTGCCTGTGTATCCTGTTGTAGAATTCGTAATTTTTACAACACCATGCCTGCCTATGTGCATCATTCTTCTCACTATAATTATGGACCAAACCACTGAAACTGTAAGGCAGCTGCAATCAAATGTTTTATTTTATAGGAGTTTCCCTGGTCATGATGTGCCTTCACAGCAATAGAACAATGACTATGAAACTATGTATGCCACATGAATGCATATTGCTCTTAATGATCGAAGAACAATATCAGATCCCCTGGAACTGTAGATGAAGAAATTTGTGGGCCATCATATATGTACTAGAAATTGAACCTGGTTTATCTGTAAGAGCATCATACACCGTATGTCTAGGTGTATGTAGGGCATTTCCACCATGCCACCAGATGAAATTAGCATAGAACAGGTGAGATTGAGCATTCCCAAACCACAGTTATTTGCAATATTGAGCTTAGAATCTCATCCTGAAACCAGGAGTCAGTAGCTGTCTTGAAGCATGCAGCCTGGAAACCCCCAATCAAATCATCACAAGTGTTCAGTCACACTCTTTTGAACGGAGAATTCTGGAAGTCATGATATCCACATATGAGCTAACTCAGTAGTCTAAGTGTTCAGTCCATAATATTTTTTTTCCTTTCTGGATATATCATGCCCTTTTCCAAAACTATACAGGCCCTTTTCCACCCTTAATAATATGTATGTTTTGAAACAAACTCCAAATAAAGCTATAGGAACAAGCTAAGGCTGTGTCTGAAGGCAGTTTCTTTAAAGACTATTTAAATAATCTTTCTGTTCTATAAAATAAAACAGAAGTATATCATCTAAAGAAGTTATAACACTAAGAATACTGTATAAGGCTTTTTCCATCTCCCATCTATACTAGGATTGGTTGGGGATTGGTTCTAATGCTTTGATTTAATCAGCAATCTGTGTGTCTAAACAGTGAAGTTCCTACTCTCTAATTGGCTTTTGATCAATCAATGACAGTGTCATTTTTCAATGGCTGGAAAAAGGGAGAGAAGGCAGAACCTTTATCTGTGAAAGGTAGAATGCAGGTGAGAAGAACAGATAAAGAATCACTGTGACGGGGTTGGGGATTTAGCTCAGTGGTAGAGCGCTTGCCTAGGAAGCGCAAGGCCCTGGGTTCGGTCCCCAGCTCCGAAAAAAAGAACCAAAAAAAAAAAAAAGAATCACTGTGACATACTGGATGATAAATAATATTTACAGTTGTAAGAGCAAAAGCCAACAATCCATGTAAGAAGTCCAGTAAATAGTCATTAGCCACTCCCCAGATTGGGCCTAGGGTAGCAGATAGAGGATTAGAACTGTCCAGATTTGAGTTAGTCACAACGTATTAAAATTAAATGACATGTGGGACATAGTGGAGGGTCATTTCTTTGAAGAAACAAAGAGTTCCCTGGCTGATGATTAGAAGCACATGACCCAATGGAAGCTATAACAGGGTAGCTAAACTCACAGCTACACTGGGATTCTGCCTGTTACAAACTTTGCCTCATTATTTTATTGTGCTGTGCAGTGGGATGAAGAAAGTCTAAAAGGAAAGAGTCCAATGGCAGACCCCACCTGTTCCAGACTTTGCCCTGTCTTTTCAGAGCTGGTGTACCTATCATCTCCAGATATCCCACAGGAGAGGTGGAACCTGAATCAGTAGTTCCATTTACTTGAAAAAAAAACCTGCGTATGCATATTGGAGTATCTGGGTCATATGTGCTGCCAAGATCATGTGCAAGTAAGAAAATGACTTCCAGGAGGCAGTTCTTTCCTTCCATGACATTTTACCCTTAGTATGTTTTTTACTATTTATTGTAATGTTAAGAGCTGCTCTCCAAGACTTGGAGTCTTCATATTTTCTGAGGGACCATGTCTCCATTTAATTCTGATTGCTAAATGAAGAGGTCAGCACCCAATGACAGGGAAGAAGAGAAATGCAGGTGAATGGAATAGGTTATGTTTCCTGGGCTTAGGACCACATGGAGGAAAGAAGAGAGAGAAAGGAGTCACCATGAAAGAGTGAGAATGTGCAGGAGATAAGAGAGGAGCGCCACCGGGGACCCAGAGAATGTGGCCCAGAAGGCTACCTGTTTGGACCTAAGAGTATCACAGAAGAAACATAGTAAAAAAAATAGGTTGTAGATAGCAGGTAGATTCTTACCAAGCTATTGTGCTGCCTAAGGCATAGTGACAGATAAAGGCTATTTATGTGTCTTTCATCTGAAAACATAAATGATCTAAAGCAGAAGAAGAAAACTCATGAAAGGTTATTTTTTATTTTTATTTTTATTTTATTTTATTTTATTTTTACAATTCATGGTGCCAAAGTAGGGCAAAAACTCACTTTAAAAAAGTTAATTTGAGATTCCCAAATGAAAAACAAATGGTGTCCATTTAAGTTTAAGAGACAGGCAGAATTGTTTTTCTTACCCACGCCTTATAACTTCTCTCCAACCTGGGCAGGTTCAGAACTAGGACAAAATTCTTTCTAAAATGTCATGCATAATTCTGGGGTTCTTGGCTCAAAGAGGACCTAGCTACTCTCTCGAAAGTATGCAACAGGCATGTTTGGTGGAGGACTCAGGATACAGTTGAAGACTTTTCAAATGCTTCTAACTGCCACTTAAGACACAGGTCATTGGAGCCCTTGATAGGAAATCAGGTAGGCTATGAAGAGAAAAGGCCTAATCAAGATTAGAATAGAAAATTTAATGGAGATGTAAGAAGTCAATGCTTTTGAAAGGACCTTGGTTCTTAAACATGGTCCTGGGAATCTGGGATCACATAGTATGTCATATGATATATATTGGCCTGAATATAGACATACTTAAAAGCAAAGAAAATTTAATTGAGTTAAATACAAAGGAATTGATAATAACTCGATTTATATAAAGAGAAAGAGGATTATAATTTTAATTCATAAATACTAAACTCCAAAAACAAAAGGAATGAATAGAAATTGCTTTGATTATTTTGAATGAAAGAAAGGGGAAATAATGGTAATTTTTAAAAGGGTTTTAAATAATGGTTTTAAAAGGTCATAAAAAGATATTAAAATGGCATTTCTGGTTTCTGGCCATGCCCGGAAGTGAACAGATACCATCCCATAGTTCCCTAAGACCAAATACCATGGGTGAGAGATTTGGACCCTCAGAAGTGTGGATACTCCTGAGAAGTCACAGAAGAATACCTTCTGCCCGCAGTCCAGACCCAAGAGAGAATCATATAGTGCCAACTGGGCCCACTGGGAGCAAGAACCTACAAAAGCAATCAGGGGCAGGACCATTTGAATCCTGCCCGAACCTAGAGCTGAAATACAGTCTCTAGAAGCAGAGCCACACCTGAAATCAGAACAGCTGTTCTCAGGAAAAGCTGAAAGAAAGCAGGAAAGCTGATCTACAGGAATGCTGACACACTGCCCTACAGCAGGGTCAAGTCACTCTCAGAAACAGCAAGACAAGCAAACACCAGAGACAAATCAATGGCAAGAGTCCAGCACAGGAACATAAGCAACAGAATTCAAGACTACTTGGCATCAGCAGAGCCCAGTTCACCCAACAAAGAAATTAAAGCATATCCAAACAAAACAGGAAAGCAAGAATTAGACTTTAAAATATATTTTTGATAATGATAGAGGATTTTAAGAAAGACAAAAAGAACTCTATCAAAAAATGCAGGAAAGCACAGGTAAACACATAAAAGACATTAGAGAGGAAACACAAAAATACCTGTAAGAATTACAGGAAAACACAACCAAACAGGTGACTGAATACAAAATGGAAATAGAAAACAATAAAGAAAGCACAAAGGAAGACAACCTTGGATATAGAAAACCTAAGTAAGAGACACGGAGCCATAGATACAAGCATCACCAACACAATACAAGAGATAGAAGACAAAATCTCTGGGACAGATGATACAATAGAAAACATCAACACAACTGTCAAAGATAATGTAAAACACAAAAATCCATAGGCCAAAACATACAGGAAAAAAAGGACACAATGAGAAGTTCAAAACTAAGGATAATAGTTATAGAAGAAAGTAAAGACTCCCAACATAAAGGACCAGTAAATATAGTCAACAAAATTATAGAATAACACTTGCTTAACCTAAAGAAAGAGACAACCATGAAAATAAAAGAAGCCTGCAGAACTACAAATAGGTTGAACCAGAAGAGAAACTCCTCCCATCAAATAATAGTAAAAAGACAAAATAAATAAAACAAAGAAAGTATTAAAAGGAGTAAGGTGACATAAAGTCGACCTATAAGAATTACATGGAAAGAACACAGATGCCCTTCAATAGAGGAATGGATACAGAAAATGTGGTACATCTACACAGTGGAATACTCAGGTATCAAAACAATGACTTTATGAAATTCATAGGCAAATGGATGGAACTGGAAAATATCTTCCTGAATGAGGTCACTTAGTCGCAGAAAAACACACGTGGTATGCACTCATTGATAAGTGGATATTAGCCCAAATGCTCTAATTACCCTAGATGAACAGAACACATGAAACTCAAGAATGATGACCAAGATGCAGATGCTTTACTCCTTCTTTAAAAGGGGAACAAGAATACCCTTGGCAGGGGATAGGGAGGCAAAGTTTAGAACAGAGGCTGAAGGAACACCCATTCAGAGCCTGCCCCCCATGTGGCTCACACATATACAGCCACCAAACTAGGTAAGATGGATGAAGAAAAGAAGTGCACGCTGACAGGAACTGGATGTAGATCTCTCCTGAGAGACACAGCCTGAATACAGCAAATACGTAGGCAAATTCCAGCAGCAAACCACTGAACTGAGAACAGGACCCCCATTGAAGGATTCAGAGAAAGGACTGAAAGAGCTTGAAGGGGCATGAGACCCATATGAATAACAATGCCAACTAACCAGAGCTTCCAGGGAATAATACACTACCCAAAGACTATACATGGACTTACCCTGGGCTCCAACTGTACAGGTAGCAATGAATAGCCCAGTAAGAGCACCAGAGGAAGGGGAAGCCCTTGGTCCTGCCAAGATTGAACCCCCAGTGAACGTGATTGCTGTGGGGAGGGTAGTAATCGGGGGAGGATCGGGAAGGGAACACCCATACACCCATATAGAAGGGAAGGTGAGAGGGGTTGGAGCATGTTGGCCTTGAAACTGGGAAAGGGAATAACAGTTGAAATGTAAAGAAGGAATACCTAATTTAATAAAGATGGAGAAAGAAAAAAAATGAAATGAAACTAAAAAAAAAATTATAAAAGACTTCTCACCAGAAGCTATGAAAACCAGAAGATCCTGGACAGATGTCATACTGACCCTAAGAGAACAAAAATGCAAGCCCAAGTTACGGTATCCAGCAAAACTCTCAATAATAGATGGAGAAACCAAGATATTCCATTACAATACCAAATTTACAAAATATCTTTCTACAAACCCAGGCCTACAAAGGATAATAGATGGAAATCTCCAAAACAAGTAGAGAAACTGCACTGTACAGAAAGCAAATATAATTTCCTTGCAATGAAACCAAAAGAGAGACAAACATAATTCCAACCCTAGCAATGAAAAAACAGGAAGCGACAATCAATACTCCTTAATATCTCCCAATATCAATTGAGTCAATTCCCCAATAAAAAGACATAGACTAAGAGACTTGATACATAAGTGAGGACCCAGTATTTTGCTGTATACAGGAAACACGTTTCAGAGACAGAGATAGACACTACCTTAGTATAAATGGATGGAAAACAACTTTCAAGGAAAATGGCCCAAGAAAACAAGCTGGAGTTGCCATTTCACTATCAAATAAAATTGACTTTCAACCAAAAGTCTTTTTAAAAGATAAGGAAGGACACTTCATATTCATGAAAAAAAATCCAACAAGATGAACTCTCAATCCTAAATATACATGCTCCTGAAAGATCCCTGGAGTGGGGAGACCCTCACTCGAGTCTCGGGATGATGCGACTCCCCAAGAACTCACATGAGACCGTACTTGCTGTAATAAACATGAGGTTTATTGATAGGAACCAGTGCACTGACTCATATCCCACACAGGGGCAGTGGATTTCGACCCCGAGAGGCTGGGATAAAGGGTATTTAAAAGGAGAAACCATACCCAAGAAGGCAGTGATGCTACCATTGGAAAATCACAAGAATACCAGTGAAAAATCAAACGGAGAAACTCCCTGTTTCTCAAGATTGTTCTCTAAGATTTTAATCTAACTTTATGGTCAGCTAGTACAGGTAGAGGGCAGGATATGGAATTTGAGGTATTTAGGGCTTTTTTAAACTTCTTAGGTGCATTTTATATTCTTTCATTCTAGTGGCTAGTTCTAATCATAGAACTAAATTTTAGTATCTTTATAATATTGGCTTTCTTGTCATCCTAAAGCATGATACTGTTGGCATAACATCAAAATCTGAACAGTACTCACTCTTTCTCTAATGAAGGTAACTAATTTCTTTAACACTCATGGACCTATAATCAGAAGCAGAAGCAAAACTAAGAAGGGTCCCATAAGGGAAGATACCAGATTAGTCATCCAAGGAAATCTACTTAACCAGCTCTCCAACCATCCCTGATGCACATCTCTGTCTCTCTGTCTTTTGTCTAACCTTTCTCTAGGTTTATTCATGGAGTCTTTAACTACTCCTGAATGGTCTACATAGAAGCAACATTCTTCTTTCAGTGTAGCACACAGACTCCTTCTTTAAGGAATATCAGGTTTAATCTTCTCCTATTCTGAAGGACTACCTCTGAGAGGGAGGTTAAGTATTCTTGGAGGTCAGCTAAAAGTCTTTTTCACTCTTTTTATATATGAGTCAATGGCAGTTCTGAATTCTCTATAAGCCTTGCATTGCAGGGCAACAGCAAATGTCCTTGTAGCTGCCTTGCAGCACCTAGATAGTCTTAAGTAATTCTCAACTCCTCTTTTTCTTTTTTTTTTTTTTTTGTCTTACTAAGTCTTTAGCATCAGGATTCCAATCTGGACACTATCTAAACCTACACACCAAGAACTTCTAAACTTATGATTCCTGAGGCACAGTCCCAAGAAGTGTTAGAAGTACTAACACACATAATGCCTTCATAGTAAGGGTATGTTACATCATTTGCAGTAGAAATCAAGCCTATCCCCACACCTATCCAGATGGAACCCAGGGCAAAAAAGAAATTCTTGTTTCTAAAGCACACTCCTTAAGTGAGCATTATAGGAACCACCCAGTCACGTCTATGATGTATCCACTTATCTGATGTGCAAGTCTAGGGAGTTTTTGAAGATCTGAGTGTCCCTCTACGTCCCAGATCTCAGCCCCAACAGCTAGTACACGGCTGGTGAGGGCTGAGACATGATGGCTTCCAAGGTAGTCAGCAGCACCAGGTACGGTCCTTTCCAGCGAGGCTCGAGTGTCTGAGCTCCGTGTCATTGTATGTAGCTGCAGTCTCCAACCTTGAACTGATGAGATGTCTCCGGGGTCCCCTGGGCATAGGCTGTTGCCAGCTGTGAGCAGATTTCTTTCTATATCACCTGTAGGTCTTTTAGCCTGGCATACAAATCATTATTACTATGACATGTTGGTTCAATAACATCACCTAATACAGTCAGAGGAGCTGAGGCCCCATATAAGATCTCAAAGGGGGTAAGACTGAATCTGGAAAGGGTATTTCTTGCTCTGAAGACAGCAAGAGGGAAGGAGTGTCACCCAGTCTGCACCAGTCTCCATGGTCAATTTGGTCAGGGTCTCTTTTAGATGTTTATTTATTTACTCTACCTGTCCTGAACTTTGAGGTCTGTAAATACAACGCAATTTCCAATCGACCTCTAAATACTTGGCCACACCCTGGCTTACTTTGGCAACGAAAGTAGGGCCATTGTCTGACCAGATTACCTTGGTCACTCCAGACCTGGGGAAGAGTTCTTCCAGTATCTTCTTGATGACTACCGAGGCCATCTCTTGCTTGGTGAGGAAATCTTCTATCTATTCCTGGAAAGGTATCTACAAGCACTAGGAGATACTTGTGATCATATTTTTCTGGTTTTATCTCAGTGAAGTTCACTTTGACTTCCCACTAAACTCTCTATGTCTCTTTACCCTATTTACTTGCCAAGCCACTTACTGACATACCTTACACCTTTTTACTGCCTCTCTGGCTAAAATCTTGAAGTCTATTACATATACCTTAACTACTTGGACAAGCTTCTTATCTCCTAAATGAGTTCATTTGTGAATTTGGCAAAGTGAGTCTGTTGTTTCTTCTCTGAGGAATATAGTTCTCCCTCAAGTGTGCCATTGTCTTTTCTTAAGCAATTTGGGCCTTTTCTTCTTTTGTACATTCTAAGTGAGGCCATACCTTAGTCCAATCCCAGTTCCCACTGGCTGTCTCTTGCAGGCCTGTAACCAGGATAGGCTCCTGCATAGCCATTTCCTGAGCCACTTTATCTGCTTTTTTACTGCCCCATGCCGCCGAATCTCTTCCTTCCTCATGTCCTGGGCAATGAATAATACTCACAGTTGCTGTCTTCATCAGGGCATCCAAGAGATGGCAAAGGCATCCGTGGTGTTGATGTGCTAGGGGGTTGGGGGTCAGCCATTGCAGATGACATTGTGTTGTCCACCATGGCAGCACCCACTTATCTCTGACCTTTATGAAGAGAACTGTTCCCGTCTGTAGACAAGGTAGCCTCTGTTTTCAGTAGGGGTCAATCAGCCAGTCGCATGGGCTTCTGCCAGTACTTGACACTCATACTATGGTGGCTCCAGGTCAGGATTGGGCAGAAAGGTGACCAGATTGCCAGCAACCGGTGGAGAATCTAGTAGATGGCAGCTGACCAATGGTCACATCTTTTGGGACGTTCTATTCAGAGGCAAAATATCAGCCACTCTATCACAGTTTAAATCCTGGATTGGGTGACAATTGTTAGTGACCGGCTGGCAGGAATGGTGTGTTCCAAGCAGAACGGCACTAGGCCACACATCTCCCAGCATCAGGTACTGGTACACTGAGACAGGTCTTAAGCTCCACATACATAGTCTGCAGATATGCATACACATGGCCTAACCTAGTCATTTCAGCCCACACAAGCCATTTTCTAGAGCAAATTTCTCATGAGCAAGGGTTAGGGGCAGTCAGGGAAAACCATGAACTAGTGGGTTACCCAGCCCACGCCAAAGTCCACTGTTCTTCGGGCAGTCCATAAGTATTGTTTGTTGCCAGTAGCCCCCTGTACCCAAGATATTTGAATACTGGCACACTGGGGCATAGGAGCACAGAGCTTTGTGTCCCTGTATCCACAAAACAACTGGTCAGTCTTCCCTTCTATCTCTGCGCAGAGTCAGCACTCTACGACCGAGAGGCTCTCCAGTGGCCCCACTTGTTCTTTCTGGGGCATTCCCTGACCCAGTGTCCTTTTTCTTTGCATTAGGCACGCTGTCCTTTAGCCAGGAGTTCTCTTCCGTTGTCAGGTACTCTCTACCTAGGTTCCCTAACTACTATGGTCAGTATATGTTCCTCTCTTGTCTTTTATCTCTCTTTATCTCTCTAGCTTCCTCTTCTTTTTCTCTCTTTTCTTCCCTAACTTTCTGCTCTTTTTGTCCTCTTTATTCCTTTCTTTCTTTCTTTCTTTCTTTCTTTCTCTCTTTTTTCAGTCTCTCTGTCTGCATCTTCTTCTACAGCTATTAGGTTCTGTCCACTTTTGTGCACAGACCCTGAACCACACATCAACCTTATTTTCTCTGCAACTTACAATAACTCTCTCACTGACTTAGCTTAACCCTTCAAATTTCTGCAACTTTTTCTTCATATCTTTTCCTTACATTAGCCAAATTGGTGGGGCATTTTTTCAGCCCCTCAGTGACCCATCATTGAAGTCTGATGGTAGACCTGGCGCTCCCTACGTTCAGGCATATTGAAGTCAACAGGCAGAAGTGAGTGCCTTCCATCCATGTCTGGAACATTTTTTCTGGCCTCTAGTAGGATTCTGTCTCTCCTGTAACAGCTACTAACAAGCATCTCAAGTGGGAAGGGGAGAAAACAAGAGTCCAGAAAATAGAGGTCCACCGAACAGGACAAATAGCGTTCAGTCACACAGAAAGACAATCAAAAGATTAACTGACAAAAAATAGAAGTGCGCACAAAAACAAAAAATGCTGCCGCCACGAGATCACCACAAAACTGAACTAATTTAGAAGGGAGCTTACAAAGACAGATGAAGGAGAGAGGATTCCACATCACTCTTCCTTCTCAACCACAGACAAATGAAGGGGAGCGGATTTCTTTCACTCCTTCTTCCCAAGGCGACACCAAAGACAGATGAAGGACAGCAGATCAAAAATAATGGTTAAGTCTAAGGTGGCTTCTGGAGGCCAGCCAATATCAAACGCTGGCCACTCCAAGGAGCAAAAAGTCTGCCATGGTACAAATTGTGTGCTCTTGCAGTCCAGTGGTCTAAAGTCAAACTCAGGAGTCCCATTGTCAAAGTCACAAGTAACACAAAACAAAGACCTAAAACACACAGACAAAGACCACTCTAGACAACTCAGAGGAGTCCCATCGTCAAAGTCACAAGTAACACAAAACAAAGACCTAAAAAACACAGACAAAGACCACTCTAGAAATACAGACAGCTGGGAGGACGGGTCTCTTCTACAGTCCAGGAGAATCACCGAATCCTTACCGGCACCCAGTTGGGAATCTCCCAGGTGTCCCTGGGGTTCCCCCAGACCTCCTGGGACATCTGCCAGGGCAGCACAATCGGTAAGCCCCTGGCACGTCTACTGCTCACACTCGAGTCTCTCCTGAGACAGGAGCCTCCCTTTTCAGCCTGATACGGGAGCAACTGTAAAACCAGAACTTCAGAACTCGCGAGCAAATACAGACCCAGAGTAGCAAATACCGACCAAGAGTTTAGCTGGCACAAAACACAAGGACACAGATAAAGAAACAGATGCTCTCTCACCTCCAAGTGGGTCTTCGGAGATGAGGGTGGTCGCTGATCCTGGACAAGCCCCCAAATGAAAGACCCCCAGAGCGGGGAGACTCTCACTCGAGTCTCGGGATGATGCGACTCCGCAAGACCTCACATGAGACCATCCTTGCTGTAATAAATATGAGGTTTATTGATAGGAAACAGTGCACTGGGGTCGAGACTCATATCCCACGCAGGGGCAGTGGAGTTCGACCCATAGAGACTGGGAGAAAGGGTATTTAATGGGAGAAACCACAACCCAAGAGGGCAGGGGTGCTATCATTGGAAAATCACAAGAATACCAGTGAAAAACCACAAGGAGAAACTCCCTGTTTCTCAAGATTGTTATCTAAAATTTTAATCTAACTTTATGTTTAGCTAGTACTGGTAGAGTTCAGGGTCTGGAATTGAGGTATTTAGGGCTTTTTTAAACTTCTAACTTCTTAGCTGCATTTATTATTCTTTCACTCCAAATGCAAGGGAATCTACATTCATAAAAGAAACCTTACTAATGCTCAAAACACACATTTAATCTCTCATGATATTAATAGGAGATTTCAACACCACACTCTCATCAATGGACAGATCATAGATTCAGAAATTAAACAAAAACATTAAGAAATCAGCCGAAGCTATGACACAAATGAATTTAACAGATGTTTATGGAACATTCCTTCCTAAATCAAAAGGATATATCTTCTTCTCAACACCTCATGGGACTTTTTCCAAAATTGAACATAGTCAGTCACAAAACAGGCCTCAACAGATATAGGAAGTTAGACATAATCCCATGAATCCAACAATATTACTATGCACTAAGAGTGGTCTTCAATAACAAAACTAATGACAGAAATCCCACATATACATGGAAGTTGAACAATGCTCTACTCAACAACAACTTGGTCAAGGAAAAAATAAAGACAGAAATTAAAGACTTCTTAGAATTTAATGAAAATGAAGATGCAACATCCCCAACCTTATGGGACACATTAACAAAAGTAGTACTAAGAGGAAAACCCATAGCTCTAAGTGCCTGCAAAAAGAAACAAGAGAGAGCCTATGTCAGCAGGTTGACAGAACATCTAAATGCTCTAGAATTAAAAGAAATAAATAAACCCAAGAGGAGTAGAAGGCAGGAAATAAACAAACTCAGGGCTGACATCGAGCAAGCAGAAACTCAAAGGAGTATACAAAGAACCAACAAAACCAGGAACTGGTTCTTTGAGAAAATCAGCAAAATAGATAAACCCTAAGCCAGTCTAAACAGCGGTCACAAAGTGTATATCCAAATTAACAAAATCAGAAGTGAAAAGGGAGACATAACAATAGAGTCCGAAGAAATAAAAAAAAAATCAGATCAGTTTGTAGAAAGCCTATATTCAACAAAACTGGAAAATCTGGAGTTAATGAAGAATTTTCTAGACAAACACCATGAAGTAAAGTTAAATGAGGAAAAAAAAACTCTAAACAAACCGATAACTCCTAAAGAAATAGAATGAGTCTCACAACCAAAAACAGCCCAGGTCCAGATGGATTCCCTGCAGAATTCTAGTAGACCCTCATAGAGGACCTCACGCTAATACTGTCCAAAGTATTCAAAAAAATTGAAACAGAGAGACCACTACAAAATTCCTTCTACGAAACCACCATTATTCTTATACCAAAACCACAAAAAGATGCAAAAATGAAAGAGAACTTGTGGCCAAATTCCCTTATGAATATTAATGCAAAAATACTCAATAAAATTCTTACAAACCAAATCTAAGAACACACCAAAACTAATACATCACAATCAAGTATACTTCATCCCAGGGATGCAGGGATGGTTTAATGTAAAAACAAAAATCCATCAATTTAATACACTATAAAAAGAAACTCAAAGATAAGAACCACATGATCATTTCATTAGATGCTGAGAAAGCATTTGACAAAATTCAAAACCTCTTCATGATAAAAGTCCTGGAATGATCAGGAATCCAAGGCCCATATCTAAACATAGTAAAAGCAATATAAAAACAAACCAGTAGCTAACATCCAACTAAATGGAGAGAAACTTGAAGCATTCCAACAAAAATCAGGGACTAGACAAGGCTGCCCACTCTCTCAATAATTATTGAATATGGTAGTCAATATCCTAGCCAGAGCAATCAGACAGCCAAAGGAGTTCAAATGGATACAAATTGGAAAGGAAGAAATAAAAAAAATCACTATTTGCAGATGATATGATAGTGTACTTTAGTGACTGCAAAAGTTCTACCAGAGAACTACTTAACCTGAAAAACAACTACATCAAAGTGTCAGGGTATAGAAATGAGTCAAAAAAATCAGCAGCCTTCCTGTACTCAGAGGATAAACAGGCTGAGAAACAAAATAAGGAAATGGCACCCTTTACAATATTCCCAAATAATATAAATTATCCTGGTATGAATTTAATCAAGCAAGTGAACGATCTGTATGACAAGAACTTCAAGTCTTTGAAGAAAGACATTGAAGAAGATCTCAGAAGATGGAAAGATCTTCCATGCTCATGGATTGGCAGGATTAATATAGTAAAGTTGGCCCTTTTGCCAAAAGCAATCTACAGATTCAATGCAATCCTGAAAAAAAAATCCTACTCAATTTTGATAGAGATAGAAAGAGCAATTTGCAAATTCGTTTAGAATAACAAAAACCACAGGATCACAAAATACTATGCTCAAAAATAAAACAGTTTGTAGGGGAATAATCATCCCTGACTTCTAGCAGTATTACAGAGCAATCATCATTAAAACTGCATGGTATTGTTACAGAGACAGGCAGACAGATCAGGGGACCAGAATTGAAGACACCGAAATGAACCCACCCACCTGTGGTCACTTAATCTTTGACAAAGGAGCTAAAACCATCTAATGGAAGAAAGATACCATTTTCAACAAATGGTCCTGATTCAACTGGAGATCAGCATGTAGAAGAATGCAAATTGATCCATTCTTATCACCATATACCAACTTAAGTGCAAGTGGATCAAGGACCTCCACATCAAACCAGATACACTCAAACTAATAGAAAAAAATGTGGGGAAGAGTCTCAAACACATGGTTACTGAGGAAAGTTTCCTGAAAAAAAAATGCCAATGGCTCATGCTCTAAGATCAAGAATTTACAAATGGGACCTCATAAAACTGCAAAGCTTCTGTAAGGCAAAAGACACTGTCATTAGAACAAAATGGCAACCAACAGATTGGGAAAAGAGATTTATCAATCTTACACTGATAGAGAGCTAATATCCCAAATATACAAAGAACTCAAGAAGTTAGCATCCTGACAGCCAAATAACCCAATTAAAAAATGGGGTACAGAGCTAACCAAAACATTCTCAGCTGAGGATTATCGATTGGCCAAAAAGCACCTAAAGAAATTTTCAATATCCTTAGTCATCAAGGAAATGCAAATTAAATCAACCCTGAGATTGTACTTTACAGTAATCAGAATGGCTAAGATAAAAAACTCAGGTGACAGCAGATGTTGTCCTCATTATTAAGAAAGAGGAATACTCCTCCATTGTTGGTGGGATTGCACACTTGTACAATCACTCTGGAAATCAGTCTGGAGGTTCCTCAGAAAATTGGACATTACACTACCTGAGGACCCAGCTATACCTCTCTTGGGCTTAGACCCTAAATAATGCTCCAATGTACAACAAAGATACATGTTCCACTCTGTTCATAGAAGCCTAATTTTTATTACCAGAAGCTTGAAACAACCCACATGCCCTTCAACAGAGGAATGGATTCAAAAAATGTGGTACAACTAAACAATGGTATACTACCCAGCTATCGAAAATAATTACTTCATGAAATTCATAGGCAAATGGAATGAAATAAAAAAAATATCATCCTGAGTGAGGTAACTCTATCACAGAAAAACATACTTGGTATGCATGCCTTGATAAGGGGATATTAACCAAAAAGCTTGAATTACTCAAGATGCAATCCACAGACCACAAAAGCTCAAGAAGAACGATGACCAAAATATGGATTCTCCCAGTCCTTCCTAAACAGACTAAAAATATCAATAGGTGGGGATAGTCAAGAAAAATTAGAGCAGCAACTCAAGGAATGTGCATTCAGAGCTTGTCCTACATGCGGTCGATATATATACAGACAACAAAACTAGATAAGATTGATGAAGCTAAAAAAATGCTTGCTGAAATACATCGAATATAGATATCTGCTGTGAAACAAGTCCAAATTGTATCTAATACAGAGGTCAATGCTAGAAACAAAACCCCAATCTGAGAGTAGTACCCCCTTGTGGGGAGGGGGGTAGAGGAAGCATTGAAAGACTTGAAGGTATTTGCAACCCCATAAAAAAAAATAAAAAAAAAAAAAAAAAAAAAAAAAAACAATGCCAACAAACCAGAGCTTCCAGGATCTAAGCCACTACCAAAAGACAATCCATGGACCGACCCTGTTCTCCAACTGAATATATAACAGAGAATAGTCTTGTTGGGGCACCAGTGGAAGGGGAAGACCTTGGTCCTGGGCAGGGGAATATGGGGTGGTGTAAGAGGGATGTATAGGGGGAATACCTATATTGTGGTGGTTGGGGAGAGGGAATGGCAATTTATGGACAGGAAACCGAGAAGAGGAATGTAAATTTTTATTTGAAATGTAAATAAAGAAATATATAATAAAATTTTTTAAAAAGACATTAAACTCAATAGAGGGGTAGAATAAATTAAAATTGCTTTATTAGTTTTAAGGATTGATGGGAGAAATAATATAATTGTTTTAAATGTTTTTAAGTATTCATTGAAGAACAAATATAAACCCACGACTTTTTTCTCAAATAAAAGAAAGGCATTGAGATAGAGAGATACCTTATCTCAAAAATACTACTAATTAATATTAATTGTTTTAAATTGTTTCATTGTTTTAAGTTGTTTTAATTATCAAATAAGAGGTGCCTAAATTAAAATCAATTGATTTAAGATTTCTCAAAAAGGACATGCTATTTTGGGAGGGAGATTCTATATTTGTGTTAACAGAAAAGAAGAAAAGTCTTTTGACCCCATTCAGGTAATATGGATCAGACATGATAGAGGAATACCTTCTAAAGATCTTGTCTGCAGACAATAACAAAAAATTCAAAAAGAGTAAACAAGACAAATAACACGAATTGTTGATGCATAACCTTGGACATGTCTGAGGCATAAAAACGGTCACTAGGCAACATTTTAGGTATACCTAAACAGTAAACATGGTTGATTATAGAATTATTAAGCTTCATCATTCCATTCTTTATATGTCATGAATGAAGATAAATTATAACTAGGCTATTGATTAAACTAACTCATAAAAATCACAGTTGTCTTTCACCTGCTCACGCACCGAACAAATTTCATCTTTAACTGACCTGTGCCCCTGTTACCATCCATATAAATATTTTTTGAACTCAATATTGGTTGTAAGATTCACATATTACAAAATAAAGCATCAACAATGCAACCCTGACCAGATTCACACTCAGGGGTGTTGAAATGACTTGTTGTTCAAGCTCCCTGCCTGACCCTCCATCATCTGATTCTGTTCCCAGAGAATTTCTTCTAAAGCAGCTTCAGGAATGGCAGCTACTCCCTGAAGACCTTTGCTCCTCCATCAATCCTGAAAGTTATAGTCAAGACTTGAATTAAGCCATTAACTTTCTCAGAACACAGAGACTGAACAACCATTGACACATCCAGCTTCGTTAAGTCTCACCAGGGTTTTTCTAATTCTCTTGGCACTTTCTACCTCTTAACATTCTTTGCCTCAAATCAGCAGAAAAAAAAGTCAAAGAAAATTCTTGCCCTAGTCCCTTAACTGTGAGTGTCTGGTTTTGGTTGTTTTTATAGATATATTGTCGTTTTAAGGGATAGTTTGGAAATGGTTGTAGTTTTGAACAGAGATATTGGGGATTTCTATCTTTCCTTTCCTCTTCTCTATCCTTTTTTTTTTGTTTTTTTTTCCTTTTTATGTAAAGGGTAGGGGATTCAAAGGCAAAGTGGGCAGAAAATAATATTATAGAAATTATATAAATGAGGTTTGAGTATTTAATTTAAAGTTAAACAAAGAATTTTATAGCCATACTCTTTATATTTATAAAGGTAGAAATTGTTATATTGTGATGCAGAATTGAATGTATATATACCTATACAACTCATTTAAAAATGGAAGACTAGACTAAGTCATTTTAATAACTACTAATTCAAACTGTTTAGTATGATTAAATAATGCAAGTTACTAGTCAGATAGTAAAAATCATGGTCATTAGACTCTAATTTAGTAAGTTAAAATAATATGTTTTGAAGGATATTCAATAGTAAATAGCTAAAATTATCATTGTTTAACAAATAACTTATGTTTTATATAGATAGATGGTCTTAAAAGCATCAGAGATCCACATAATATGTCAATTAAAATTATTTCCTTTATGAGACATGTCTACTCCTGACAATACCTCAATTCATTTCAAAGAAGCAGATGATCATCATTACCTCCATGTGAAGTTGCTTGAATTGTGGCATGCTAGCTACTGGAAAAGAAATGCCCTAATTTCATTAGGAGAGCAAACGCTGTTCAAACAGGACAAAGAGATGCAGGAATTGAATGCAAATCTCTGCTAAGGAAGAGAAAGCTATTCCTTCATAACATCTACTTTATTTAAGATTGGTCAGATGTCCTGGTCTAGGAGGCTAAAGACATATACCTTAACATAATAAGGGATACTGGAGACTGTCCAGACAGCTGTTTCTGTCAATTGTTTAAATTTCAGAAGTAGTACCTGTTGCTGGAATGTTCAGGTAATATTTAATTCCTTCACAACTCCCTGATGGGGTTGAATACTTGTTATTGTTTCATAATAAATCATAAGTTGTACAGCATTAAGGATGTTTGAGATTTGAAAGGATGATTATCAGATGATAATACAAGTTTAAATCAATCATGATTAAGATACCGAAATCTAAACTCTTTTTGTTAGCTACTGTGATAGGTAGAAAACTTTATCTAAATTGTCGGATGTGATGAATGTGATTCAATAAGTGAATGTCATACATTATAATTTACATAATTGTTATAATTGTATTCGATTTACATCTGAGAGAAAGGAGCTTTTTGTGAAACTAAGAGTGGGAATTTTTGAAGTTGTACTTTTGATTTTTTAATACTAAGTACTGTCGTTCAAGATATATATATATATTGAATATCTATCTATATATATATATATATATTGAATATATATACATATATACATATACATACACACACACACACACACACACATATATATATATATATATATATATATATATATATATATATATATATCCTGAGGAATCATACCCTCATTTAATTCTGATTGGTAGATAAAGATAGTCTGCCTGTAGTCAATGCCTAGGCAGAAGAGATATAGTGGAGATTTAGGTTTTCTGGGCTTGGAACCACAAAGAGGAAGGAGGAGAGAAAAAGAAGTAGGCATGCAAGAGTAAGAATGTACAGGAGACAAGAGTGGAAATTCATCATGTGCTAGCAGCTAAGAGAACATGGGGCAAAGGGCAACCTGATTGGAGCTAAGAGGAGTTCAGATGAAATGTAGAAATAACTTCAGTAATGGATAGGAGGTTGATTATAGTAGCATGGAAGGTAGACAGTAGCCCAGCTATTATGCTGCCTAAGGCATATTAAAAGATAAAAGGTTCTATGTGTGTGTGCACGTGTGTGCCCGTGTGGTGTGTGTGTGTGTGTGTGTGTGTGTGTGTGTGTGTGTGTGTGTATGTGTATGTGCATGTGTGTGTTTCATCTATGAGCATAAATCCTCTAAGGCTAGAATAATTCCTTTCAGAATTTATTAAAATATTTTCTACATTTTCCAAATGTGCCAGCTTATTTTTTCTAGTTCAGTATATTAAGATGGACAGAGGTGATATCAATGCCATCTCCATGTTCTGAAATACAGAAAGATGGACCATAGGGTGGATTCAAAAGGAAGAAATTAAAATAACGAATGGGTAAGGAGTTGCTTGGTCTTTATATATAAGCCTATAATACAAATAATTAATAAATATTTAATAATAGATCAATACAGATAACAATTGCATGGTGTTGGTACAGAGACAGGGAGGAAGATAAATGGGAAATAATTGAAGACCCATAAATTGACCTACACACCTATGGTCATTTTATCTTTGACAAAGGAGCTAAAACCATCCAGTGGAAAAAGATAGCATTTTCAACAAATGGTGCTAGATCAACTGAAGGTCAGCATGTGGATGAATGCAAATCGAAAAATACTTCTTACCCTGTAGAAAGCAGAAGTCCATGTATATCAAGGAACTCCCCATAAGACCAGATACACTCAAATGAAGACAAGAAAAATTTTATAAGAGCCTTGAACACATGGCCACTTGGGAAAATTTCCTGAACTGAACACCAATGGCATACGTTCTAAGATAAAAAATATTAGCAAATCATAAAATGGCAAAGTTTCTCTAAAGGAATGGATACTGTCATTAGAACAAAAGGGCAAGCAGTAGATTGGGAAAAAAGTCTTTACAAATTCTACATCTGTTAGATGGTTAATATCCAATACATACATACAAATAGTTAAAAATGTTAGCCTGTGGAAAATCAAATAACCCTTCTAAAAAATGAGATACAGAGCTAAATGATGAATTGTCAGTGAGGAGTATCGAATGGCTGAGAAATACCTAAAGACATGTTCAATATCCTTAGTCATCAGTGAAATGCAAGTCAAAGCCACCCTTAGATACTACCTCACACCAGTTAAAATGGCTAAGATCAAAACTCAGGTGACAAAAGATGCTGGTGAGGGTTTGTAGAAAGAGTATCATTCCTCCATTGTTGATGGGATTGGAAGCTGGTAAACCACTCTGGAAGTCAGTCTGGATGTTGTTCAGAAAATTAGACATAGTAATACCTGTGACATATACCCAAGAGATGCTCCAACATATAAAAACTTGTGGTTCACTGTATTAATGGTAGCCTTATTTATAATAGTCAGAAGCTGTAAAGAACCCAGATCTCCCTCAACAGAGGAATGGATACAGAAAATGTGGTACATTTGCACAATGGAGTCCTACTCAGTTATTAAAACAATGACCTCATGAAATTAATAGGCAAGTGGATGAACTAGAAAATTTCATCCTAAGTGAAATAACCCAATCACAGAAAAACATACATGGTATGTACTCACCGATAAGTGGATATAAGCACAAAAGCTCACATTATCCAAGATACAATCCACAGACCACATGAAGCTCATAAAAAGACTACCAAAATGTGGATGCTTCAGTCCTTTTTGGAAGGGGAATAAAAATATTCATAGTAGAAAATACAGAGAAAAGGTTTAGAGCAGAGACTGAGGAAAAGCCATCCAGTGACTGCCCTCCCCACAGGGATCCAGCCCATATGCATAAAGCCTCCAAAGCCAAATAACATTGATGAATCCAATAAATGCATGCAGACAAGAGCCTGATGTAGCTGTGCCTTTAGATGCTCTACCAGAGCATGACAAATACAGAGGCTAATGCTACCACAAAACCACTGAACTGAGAATATGGTCCACATTGGAGGAGTTAGAGAAAAAAATTTGAAGGTGTTGAGATTGCTTCCAACCCCATAAAACCAATAATACCCATCAACCAGAATTCCCAGGGACTAAATAACCATCCAAAGAGTACACGTGGATAGATCCATGGCCACAGCTGCATATGTAGCAGAGGATGAACTTTTTGGGCATCCATGGGAGGAGAAGCCTTGGTCCTACCAAGGTTTGACCTTCCAGTGTAGGGGAATTTCAGGGCAGGGAGCCATGAAGGGGTATGTAGTTATGTAGGAGAACACCCTCAAAGAAGGGGGAGGAGAAATTTGATAGGGTGTTTATGGACTCGAAACCAAGAAAGGGGATTATATTTGAAATGTAAATAATAAGGTATCAAATAAAAATTCAAAAAATGTAAATAAAAATTTTTTAAAAGAAAAAATAAATATTTAATCTGTTGCCATCAATTGTTTCTGATGAGAATACACACTAACTACTAATTGTGTGGACAATAGAGCACAAATCAATGTTTTATATTTTCCCTGGAATCATCCAACAACGAAGGTTTACATTAAGATTTGTTTCCCCCTGGAATTCTACAAGGCTGAAAATGAGTAGCTTAGAGGGTTCTGAAACTTAAGTCTGCTGAAGCTTATCTTATAGGAGCCTATCTTTTCAATATTACATGTCTCTTGTCAGTACTGTACCTTGAGAAGTCCTGACATTTATGGAAAGTAAGACACTTCTCTCAAAACCTCGTAGCCTCACTGGATAGTGGTAGACAGAAATGTAAAGACATGCCTGGGGAATTCTTCTGTCATGGATAGAGGAAAGCTTACCTTGTAACCACATTGTTTGATATGGAAGGAGAACTGAAAAATAATAGATATAAAGTGCTATAGAAGTGTGTGATTAATCAGATCTTACTATAAAAACCTATATTCAAAAAATTTGAAAATCTTCAGGAAATGGACAATTTCCTAGACAGATACCAGGTATCGAAGTTAAATCAGGAACAGATAAACCAGTTAAACAACCCCATAACTCCTAAGGAAATAGAAGCAGTCATTAAAGGTCTCCCAACCAAAAAGAGCCCAGGTCCAGACGGGTTTAGTACAGAGTTCTATCAAACCTTCATAGAAGACCTCATACCAATATTATCCAAACTATTCCACAAAATTGAAACAGATGGAGCCCTACCGAATCCCTTCTACGAAGCCACAATTACTCTTATACCTAAACCACACAAAGACACAACAAAGAAAGAGAACTTCAGACCAATTTCCCTTATGAATATCGACGCAAAAATACTCAATAAAATTCTGGCAAAACGAATTCAAGAGCACATCAAAACAATCATCCACCATGATCAAGTAGGCTTCATCCCAGGCATGCAGGGATGGTTTAATATACGGAAAACCACCAACGTGATCCATTATATAAACAAACTGAAAGAACAGAACCACATGATCATTTCATTAGATGCTGAGAAAGCATTTGACAAAATTCAACACCCCTTCATGATAAAAGTCCTGGAAAGAATAGGAATTCAAGGCCCATACCTAAACATAGTAAAAGCCATATACAGCAAACCAGTTGCTAACATTAAACTAAATGGAGAGAAACTTGAAGCAATCCCACTAAAATCAGGGACGAGACAAGGCTGCCCACTCTCTCCCTACTTATTCAATATAGTTCTTGAAGTTCTAGCCAGAGCAATCAGACAACAAAAGGAGATCAAGGGGATACAGATCGGAAAAGAAGAGGTCAAAATATCACTATTTGCAGATGACATGATAGTATATTTAAGTGATCCCAAAAGTTCCACCAGAGAACTACTAAAGCTGATAAACAACTTCAGCAAAGTGGCTGGGTATAAAATTAACTCAAATAAATCAGTTGCCTTCCTCTATACAAAAGAGAAACAAGCCGAGAAAGAAATTAGGGAAACGACACCCTTCATAATAGACCCAAATAATATAAAGTACCTCGGTGTGACTTTAACCAAGCAAGTAAAAGATCTGTACAATAAGAACTTCAAGACACTGAGGAAAGAAATTGAAGAAGACCTCAGAAGATGGAAAGATCTCCCATGCTCATGGGTTGGCAGGATTAATATAGTAAAAATGGCCATTTTACCAAAAGCAATCTACAGATTCAATGCAATCCCCATCAAAATACCAATCCAATTCTTCAAAGAGTTAGACAGAACAATTTGCAAATTCATCTGGAATAACAAAAAACCCAGGATAGCTAAAGCTATCCTCAACAATAAAAGGACTTCAGGGGGAATCACTATCCCTGAACTCAAGCAGTATTACAGAGCAATAGTGATAAAAACTGCATGGTATTGGTACAGAGACAGACAGATAGACCAATGGAATAGAATTGAAGACCCAGAAATGAACCCACACACCTATGGTCACTTGATTTTTGACAAAGGAGCCAAAACCATCAAATGGAAAAAAGATAGCATTTTCAGCAAATGGTGCTGGTTCAACTGGAGGGCAACATGTAGAAGAATGCAGATCGATCCATGCTTATCACCCTGTACAAAGCTTAAGTCCAAGTGGATCAAGGACCTCCACATCAAACCAGACACACTCAAACTAATAGAAGAAAAACTAGGGAAGTATCTGGAATACATAGGCAGTGGAAAAAATTTCCTGAACAAAACACCAATGGCTTATGCTCTAAGATCAAGAATCGAAAAATGGGATCTCATAAAACTGCAAAGCTTCTGTAAGGCAAAGGACACTGTGGTTAGGACAAAACGGCAACCAACAGATTGGGAAAAGATCTTTACCAATCCTACAACAGATAGAGGCCTTATATCCAAAATATACAAAGAACTCAAGAAGTTAGACCGCAGGGAAACAAATAACCCTATTAAAAATGGGGTTCAGAGCTAAACAAAGAATTCACAGCTGAGGAATGCCGAATGGCTGAGAAACACCTAAAGAAATGTTCAACACATTTAGTCATAAGGGAAATGCAAATCAAAACAACCCTGAGATTTCACCTCACACCAGTGAGAATGGCTAAGATCAAAAACTCAGGTGACAGCAGAACCTGGCGAGGATGTGGAGAAAGAGGAACACTCCTCCATTGTTGGTGGGATTTCAGACTGGTAAAACCATTCTGGAAATCAGTCTGGAGGTTCCTCAGAAAATTGGACATTGAACTGCCTGAGGATCCAGCTATACCTCTCTTGGGCATATACCCAAAAGATGCCTCAACATATAAAAGAGACACGTGCTCCACTATGTTCATCGCAGCCTTATTTATAATAGCCAGAAAATGGAAAGAACCCAGATGGCCTTCAACAGAGGAATGGATACAGAAAATGTGGTACATCTACACAATGGAATATTACTCAGCTATCAAAAACAACGAGTTTATGAAATTCGTAGGCAAAAGGTTGGAACTGGAAAATATCATCCTGAGTGAGCTAACCCACTCACAGAAAGACATACATGGTATGCACTCATTGATAAGTGGCTATTAGCCCAAATGCTTGAATTACCCTAGATCCCTAGAACAAACGAAACTCAAGACGGATGATCAAAATGTGAATGGTTCACTCCTTCTTTAAATGAGGAAAAAGAATACCCTTGGCAGGGAAGGGAGAGGCAAAGATTAAAACAGAGACTGAAGGAACACCCATTCAGAGCCTGCCCCACATGTGGCCCATACATATACAGCCACCCAATTAGACAAAATGGATGAAGCAAAGAAGTGCAGACCGACAGGAGCCGGATGTAGATCGCTCCGGAGAGACACAGCCAGAATACAGCAAATACAGAGGCGAATGCCAGCAGCAAACCACTGAACTGAGAATAGGTCCCCTGTTGAAGGAATCAGAGAAAGAACTGGAAGAGCTTGAAGGGGCTCGAGACCCCAAAAGTACAACAATGCCAAGCAACCAGAGCTTCCAGGGACTAAGCCACTACCTAAAGACTATACATGGACTGACCCTGGACTCTGACCCCATATGTAGCAATGAATATCCTATTAAGAGCACCAGTGGAAGGGGAAGCCCTGGGTCCTGCTAAGACTGAACCCCCAGTGAACTAGTCTATGGGGGGAGGGCGGCAATGGGGGGAGGGCTGGGAGGGGAACACCCATAAGGAAGGGGAGGGGGGAGGGAGATGTTTGCCCGGAAACCGGGAAAGGGAATAACATTCGAAATGTATATAAGAAATACTCAAGTTAATAAAAAAAATGGGGTACAAAAAAAAAAAGAAGTGTGTGATTAACACCTGTAACAACAAAGGAAATGCACATATATGGTTATAACATGAATTTAGTTTAGTTTTTTTTAAAGAAGGCTTTAAAACATCTTAATATACTATTGATTTATGGTTGTATAATAGTGTGCACACAAATGTGTGCATGAGCCAGTGGAAGCAGGTTCCTTTACAGGCCAAAAGAGAATGTCGTGAACCTGGAGCTGAAATTATAGTAAGATGAGAGGTACTTGACGTAGAAATTGGAACTCAAACTCATGTCTGCTCTAAAACCAGGAGGTTAAGTATTTCTAACCTCTGAACTATGTCTTTAGCATAATAAGTAAATAGTTTAAATTAAAATTATAATTCTTTTGGAGACATAACTATTAACAGTGGTCTGGGAATATGATAACTTCTGCAAGCTCCTTGAAGTTGATTGCCAGAACTGCATTTATTAATTAATAAGTTAAGTCATTATGTAAAACTGAAATTAAAATTAAATCATCAAGCATTAGATCATTTTTTATTCACAAATAAAGAAGCTATTGGCGTAACAATGCAAATAAAATCCAAAGAAGAAATATCTTTATAAATAATGAATATTGGAATTAATATAGACATTGGTGGCAAACTTAATCTGCCTTGAAGAGAGGATGTCAGTTGGCAGAATTTTTATGTTTATAGACATTGCAATGTGTAATGCATTTATATACATTTCCCAATACTGGACATGTGGACCAAAAAAAGCAAAACCCTCCTGTAGTCAGGAAGCATCAACATTTGTTTCTGAATCAGCAGTTTTACATTAGTGTACAGTATTTCACTCCATTTCCATATCTTTGTTACATTTAGACATCAACTATCAAAATATCAATTTGAAATTTCAACAATCTTTGTAAATCCTTTGATCCTTTGCAAATGGCCAGGGTAGTTAAAGCTAAACTCCTCCCAAAAGGAAATGTGTTTATGCAAAGCAGGAAGTAAGAAACATTTTCTTGGTATGGAGAGATGGCTCAGTGGTTAAGAGCACTGACTGCTCTTCAAGATGTCATGAGTTCAATTCCCAGCAACCACATGGTGGCTCACAACCATCTGTAATGAGATCTGGTGCCCTCTTCTGGCCTGCAGTCACATATGCAGGCAGAATGCTTTACATAAAATAAATGAATAAATCTTAAAAAAAAAGAAAAAGAAAAAGAAGCATTTTCTTACTTTCCAAGGTGTTTCTTTTTTTTGTAGTAAATGTAATGTAGAATGACCATTAATGCACATAATGTATTAAGTAAGCACAGGGTAAACAGTGACACATACACTAGTGGAGATCTGGAAAAACATCCAGCTATGTTAAAGAAACTTATGTTTGATAATTGATGTGAGGTTCAGGGCAAGACAAGTGTGTAGTAAAGGAACAGTGTTGGGAGCCCTCTAGGAAAGGCTACAGGCTAGCAGGTCATGTTCCTATGATGTTTTGCAGTGGAGCTATAATGAATGAGCCCTGGAAGCAAGGCCTGGGGAACAAATCTATGAAATATGCTTTAATCACTTATAAGACCAAATCTTACCCCTGCAATCAGTCTTTCTCCTCAACTTCCTTCAAGAAAGGACCAGGCATCTGGACCTGGTCTCCAGGAGATTATGGGCATTTCTGTCTAGATGCAGAGGGAGATGCTTCATACCAGTGACAGTATAAAAATATAAATGTTTGAGAAATGAGTGCTATATAGTGTTTGTGGTAGTCTATGCATCATTTATAGTAATATCAATTATTAAAATTACTGAATTACGCACCTGAAGTAAAATGAATTATGTATAGTTCTACCTGAGCTAACAGAGAGAAGACAGAAAAGAAAGGAAGAAAGAATTAAAACAAATCATTAATTATCACTCCTTTTTTGCTTCTTTTTCTCTGAGAATCTAGTATGTCTTCTAATATTTTATTCCCATATTATGCTTAGTGTGAATACAAAGAAGTTTATATCAGAATATTGCCTATGCATTTGAGGGTGGGTGGCTTAGACAGTAATTGTTCTTGGAATATAAGAATGAGGCCCTAAGTCTAATTATTATAAGTCATGTGAAAAATAAATCTGTGGCAAGTATAAGACTAGTGTTCTGAAGTCGAAATTAGGAGGTTCCTTGAATGTAGGGGCTCATCAGCATAGCAAAACTGTTGAGGTTCAAGTTCAATGAGATGAGAATGGTTAAGAAAAACAAATACATTTGATTTTGAGGAACCACACAGATATGCGCACACTTGCACATCAACATGTTTACTTCCAGACAAATATACTCTCACAGGTACAAGTACAGACACACACATACACTCACACACATGTTTATATGTAATACCTATAAATTAAATGTGATGTTGGGCAATAACTTCTTCTAAGGCTCTTTATTTATTTTCTCCAAAAGGAAGTGGAAAGATGTGATTCATTATTGCTTAGCATTCTGACTTTATACTCCCAGTGAACACATGGGAAATAAAGCTCTAAAAGCGTATTAAATGATCTTACCTACAATGTTATCTACTATGTCCATAGAGAAAGGATATGTTGGGCTAGAGAAATAGTCAGAAACATGCCTGCCTCACAAGCATAAGGATTTAATTTTGATTCCTACAACCCAATTAAGAAAACTAGGTGTGGTAACATAGACTTGTAATGCCCATATTGGATGTGAAAAAGAAGAGTCCTTATGTTGTTGTCAAAATATAAAAATAAATAAAGTAAGTCTTTTACCCCGCTTGGTCCACACCATTGTGCTCCAGGATATCTGCTAGATAACTTGGAGGAAACAGATCCCAGCCACACACTTTTCTACACTCAAACCCTGACATAAAAGAACACACAACACAATAAACTTTGACCCAATTGGTAAGATATAATTGCCCACTTAAACATACAAAGACCGGCACCATCCATCCCTTAGGAACATTGATAACAACCTGTAAATACACAGAGCAGAATCTTAACATCACCTGCCATGGCTTCTCCCCCTCTCCTCTTATCTCCTGTCTCTCCTTTCTGTTCTAGTCTCCTCTTCTTCCTTCAAACTTCTCTCCCACCCATCCTTCCTTCTCCTCCAATGATATGCCTCCTTCTAACCTGTACCTGCCCCTCACCTGTACTTTACAAAATCAATGTTGAGAAGATTCTGTTGAAGTCACCTGATTCCTGAGTATGTGACTAGGCAGCTGGAATTAGCATCAAAATACAGATAACTTCAGAACAAACCACAACATCCCTAGAACTGGAAGGTCAGTAAGCCAGTAAGCCTGGAGATGAGCAAATTCCAGAACAATGAGAAAAGCTACATTAAAAAAAAGTAAAAAACTGCCTTCCACTGGGGCATATCATCAACTTATCTGCTCCTCTGAAGACAAGACATTCTGAAGGCCTTCCTTGAGTTCTGCAGGGTACAGGGCACAAGCACAGAAACTGGCAGCTCAGGGCAGCCAAATGGTTTTAGGACCCATGAGCCTCTGAACTCCATCCCCCTTTCAGGCTGCAAGTTCTGCTGTGGCATAACCTTAGCTTGTCTGTCCCTCTGAAGACCACACAATCTGAAAGCCTCCCAGGAGAGGCACTGCAGCAAGGGAAACAGTTCCCCAGGCTACATGCCCCTCTGAATACACCAGAGTGTGAAGGCCTCCTAGGAGTTCTGGTAAAACCAAGGCATTAGGTTTTTCACAACAACTGCCACAGCCCTAGGACAAAGGCGGCAAGCTTCAGACAGGGACACCCAGACCAAATAACACCAAAGATAGTCAGATGGGGAGAGGGAAGTGCAAGAACATAAGCACCAGAAATCAGTATATTTTTGCATCATCAGAACCCAGTTCTCCCAACACAGCAAGCACCATATTTACAAACTCACCTGAATATAGCAAAATATTCTGTTGCTGATTGTATTGCAACTTGATACAACTACTCTGGATATCATTCTGGAGGTTTCCAAAAATTGGAAATAGATCTATCTGAGGAAGCAGATATACCACACTTGGGTTTATACCTAAAAGATTCCCCACCACACCACTGGGAAATATAGTCCACTATGTTCATAGCAGAATTATTTGTGATAGCTAGAAGCTGGAAATAACGCAGATGTTCCCAATAGAAGAATGGATACAGAAAATGTGGTTCATTTACAGAATGAAATACTATTCAGCTATTAAGAATGAGGACATCATAAGTTTTGCAGTCAAATAGATCTAGAAAATATCATCCCGAGTGGGTTATCTTAGATGGAAAAAAACATGCATTGTATGTACTCACTAATAAGTGGTATTAGCTGAAAAATACAGATACAACTCACAGAAATCAGCAAGGTTAAAACGCTGAAGATCCCAGGAGAGGATATCTCAATCCCACATAGTAGGGAGAAGAAAGCAATAACGGGTGTGGAGGGAGTTAGGGACCTGGGTAGCAGTGGGGAGAGAGAGAAGAAAAGAGGAACTTGATTAGTTATGGGTGGGGGTGCAGGGGTGAAATCCTGAGGGCCACCACAAAGAATGGAGAGAGGCAACCATAGGAAATAGAGTGGTCCTCTGGAATATATCAGAGACTGGGGAGGTGAGAAATGCTCAAGATTCAAAGGGAGAAACCTTACATGAAATACCCAACAGTAGGGAGAGGGAACTTGTAGAGTTCACCACCGGTAGAAAATCAAGGCTCAAGTAGAGGGACAGGGCTGCCATATTATAGTGAAAAACACTAAGCCAGAATTGTGGGGGGAAATGTAGAAGAGATTGAGGAAAAAGAATTCCAGTGACCATCTTAAATTTGGATCCAGCTCAAGGGAAGGCTCCAAGACCTGACACTATTACTAATGCAATAGTGTACTTACAGGCAGGATGCTGGTATGGCTGTCCTTTGAGAGGGCCCACAACCTGCTGAAAGACTCAGATGCAGATACTTAGACCAAACCAACAGACAGAAGCTGTTGACCACTTTTGTGAATTAGGGAGAGAACCAAAGAAGATGAGCAAGAGGGTGACCCCCATAAGAAGACTAGTAAGACTAGTAGTATCAACTAACCTCAACCCTCTGATCTCTCAGAAACTGTGCCAACAACCAGGCAGTGTACACTAGCTGATATGAGACCCCCCAACATACAGACACACAGACACACAGACACACAGACACACAGACACACACACACACATATATATAAATATATAAATATATATATATATATATATATATATATATATATATATATATATATATATATATATATATATATAATCAGAGAACTCCCTGCTCTGGCCTCACTGAAAGAAGATGCACTTAACTCTTGTCAGACTTGGGGTCCCAGGGTGTAGGGTGGCCTGGTATGATTGAGGAGTCATCCATGTATATGCTGGGTAGAAGGGATGAAAGGAAATATTGTCTGATTGTAGAACAGGAGTGGGATAATGACTGTTCTCTAAAAACAAAATTAAAGATAAATAATTATTATTATAATAATTATAATAATAATAATGGTAGTAAAACAGTGGGTAGTGCTTGTGTAATGATATTAAAGCTTTTTCTCTGGTCTCTGCACATGAACTCACTTATGCACCTGCACATATAAACAAAAAGCCCATGTACAGAAGACATTATATTTTTGTGTCTGACTTCTTTCTTGGTAACATCCAATTACATGTGGTACAAAACCTTTTCCTTGTTTGATGTTGTTGGTTTCAGTTATCTTTTGCTGTTGTTCTGTTTCTTTATGGGGTCACTTGAATGATTAAAATGTGTTTGTGGAGTAAGGTTTATGTCCAGCCAACAAGTCCCATAGATACTGTAACACCACATTTAAATGGTAAGGCAAGTATAAAGAGATTCCCTTTCTGAGGTCAGACAAACATTCTAATAATGTGATAACTATTAAAAGCAACTCATTTTAGCTTCATTCTGGTGCACATGACAAATTAATACTCTGAGAACATTTCCATTTTCCTTGGAAAGGATTGCTTATGAAGTGGCTTTAATAATGTATGAGCATATTTTATTTGCCATTTGCAGCAAACAGTTTGCTTCTGCTCAGTTTGACAGCTTTTCAACATTATAAAAATAGCTTCAATGATAACCTTGAAATGTCGTTTACAAAGGCAATGCTGGCAGCACAAACAAAACTCTGTAATATGACAATAGAAAAGTAAGAGTATGGGAAATATGGAAGTGCAATTGCATAGTTCTGTAGGTAAGATAAATTTCTATAAAAAGGAAGATATCACTGTAATGTATCCCTTTTAATTCTGTAACCATCATACTTCCCAGGTTTTCTTAAGATGGCTCTCTAGAGTTTGTGGGGCCCATCAGCTCTTACTATTACTGCTGATGTCATTATGAAACCCTTTCACAAGTTTTATTCCATCCAAGTTTTGAACATGTGCCCATTAATTTTATCTATGCCAATGAATAGTAAAGTGATGCATATAACTTATATAAGAAGACATCATAAACAAAGTTCCTGCTATTCACTGTTTATTTAGATTCAACATTAAGCCTTTAAAATATGTGGATGTGCTTAAGTGCATTAAACACATACAAAAGTCCATCTGAAATGTGCAGGCATGACGGTTCACATGGTATGTCTTATATATACATATATCAAAATTCTAATATTTAGACATATATACATATATATTTATGTATTCATAAACATGTTTCTAGAATATATACACATATGTACATTCATGTTTCTTAATATACAACTATATCTCAAATGTGCAATTTAGGTATACATACATGCAAACTCAGTTGTATCTTACTTATAAATATAATGTATATACACATATATAGTTATGCCATAAATGCCTACATAAATATTTATATTTATAATTAGGTGTACCTTAAATGTATATTTATGTATCTAAACAAACACAGGTATATTTTACACAAACTTATATATGTATACACATATAACTAGGTGTGTAGTAAAAGTATATATATATATATATATATATATATTTGTGTGTGTGCTTATATTAAATGCATATATGGTGAGCAAATGTACACAGTCTTAACTTAAATTTATATAAGCATATGTATACATATATAAATGTGTGGGAGAATATAAGAATAAGTGTTGTATGAAAGTGTATTCCTGTATATTCTTTATATTCTGGGTTGAATTTTCTAAATTTTCATAAAAATCCATGTAAATATTATCAATCAGCCTTCAGTGTGGATGATTTTAAGCATCAATATTCTTATATCACTTAATCCTTTTAAAATACTTACATTTTGAATAGTTTATTGTCACAGCACAGCTCAAAACAAGATACAGAAAAACTATCTGTTGTGCACAGGTATCGATTTTACCCCCCCAAAAAAATGAATAAATAAACATCATGCCAAAGAGTGTTCCATTCACTGAAGTCAGAAATCCTGTACTGGCATATAGTTTTTAGTTTATGTTAAAGTTCAAATTGTCATTACAAGGTTTATGGACTTTGAAATTATTTATTGAGGCTCCTTTTCAGTAAGCAATGATACTAGAACTCCAGGAGCATATATCCAGAAGGGTAATTTCTTTTTTTTCACTGCGTAGAGTCAATAGATTTGAACTCAATTCATCAGGCTTTGTTGAGCCATTATGTTGACCAGGCTTATTTTTCCACAGATGCAAGCACAACTTATACACTTAATAGAATATTAAATTATTTACCTTATTTTCCATGAATAACTTGGTTTATAAAGTGACTAGAATTAAGATAGTGGAGCAGCTTAGAGAGATGGCTTAAGAATTAAGAGCACTCAATGCTCTTGGCAAAGAGAGGGATTCTGTCCTCAGCATCCACAAATATATCACAACTGTTCACAATTTCATTTGCAGATTCTGATCCCAACTAAGATTATGCAAACATTATGTACCCACAAACATGTGGGCAAAACACTCATGCACATACATGTATATTTTAAAAAAGAAGAAAAACATAAAAAAAAAAAACTCCTAACCTGAAACATCCAAGAAATTTAGGACATGGAGTAAAGGTGAAATCTAAGAATAATAGGAAGAGAGGAGAATAAAGAATCTCAGTTCAAAGGACCTGAAAACTTCTTCAACAAAATCATGGAAGAAAACTTTCCCATTCTAAAAAAGAGATAGACATACATGTACAAGAAGCCTATAGCACACCAAATATATTGTACCTGAAAAGAAAACCATCTCATCACATACTAACTAAAAGACTAAATACACACAAAGAAAGAAAGAATATTAAAAGCTGCAAGGGGAAAAGCCAAGTCACATATAAAGACAGACCATTCAGAATTACACCATGCTTTTCAACAGAAACACTACTAAACAGAAGAGCTTACACAAAGGTTATGAAGACCCTAAGAGAACAAAAATGCCAGTCCAGGTTACTATAACCAGCAAAACTCTCAATCAACGTTGATGGAGAAACCAAAATATTCTACAACAAAACCAAATTCAAACATGTATCTACGAATCTTACAGAAGATTCTAGAAAGAAAACTCGAATAAGATGGTAGCTACACCAAAGAAAAATCAAGATATTAATCATCTCAAAACAAGTCAAAATGAGAGAATCACATGAACATAATGGCACCCACAAGAACAAAAATAACAGGAACTAACAATTATCTGTCTTTAATATCTCTACATAACAACAGATTCAATTCTGTATAAAAGGACATAAGCTAACAGAATGAGTATGCAAACAGGATCCAGCAATTGCTGCATACAAGAAACACGCTTCAATATCAAAGATAGCAGTGCCTCAGAATAAAAGGCTGGAAAAAATCTTCCAAGCAAACGTTCCCAAGAAGCAAGCTGCGGTTGCCATCCTAATATCCAATAAAATAGATTTTCAACCAAAAGTTATCAAGTAAGATGAGAAAATACATTTCATATACCTTCCAGAAAAAAATCTACTAAAAGAAAGTCTAAATTCTGAACATCTACTCTCCAAAACTCAAGGGCACTCACATTCATAAAAGAAAGTTTAATAAAGTTCCAAACATGCATCACATTAAGCTCCACAAAATAATAGTTGGGGACTTCACCACCACACTGTAACTAATTGACAAGTCACTGAAACAGAAATTAAACAGAGACACAGTGAAACTAGTAGATGTTATGAACTAAGTGAATTTAATAGACATCTATGGAATCTTTTACCCTAAAACAAAATAATATGCCTACTTCTCAGCCCCTCATGGTACCTGTTCAAAATTCACCATAACAAAGTTGATGCAAAACAAGCATCAACTGATACAAAGAGATTGAAATAATCTCATGCATCCTGTCATATAACCACAGAATAAAGCTGGTCTTCAAAATTAACAAAAACAACAGAAAACCCACATACCCATGGAAACAGAACACCTCTGTACTTAATGCTAATTTGGTCAGAGATGTCATAAAGAAAGAAGATAAAGACTTCCTGGAATTCAGTAAAAATGATAACAAAACCTACCCATAGTTCTGGGACACAATGAAAACAGTGCTAATAGCATTAAGTGCCCTGATAAAGAAATTGGAGAGATCCTATATAACCAACTTAGCAGCACACCTGAGAGTTCAAAAAAAAAAAAATGGAAACAAAGCCATAAGAGTAGATGGAAGAAAATAGTAAAACTCAGAGCTGAAGTGAACCAAATAGAAAATAACAGTATTATGCAAAGAATCAACAAAATCTAAAGCTGAATTTAAAAAACAAAAAAGAAGAAAGAAAAATCCTTAGACAAACTAACTTAAGGGGCTAGAACAGTATCCAAATCCACAAAGTCACAAATGAAAAGGGGGCATAAAAATAGAAACTGAAGAAATTCATAAAATCACCAGATCCTACTACAAAAGCTTATATTCCATAAAATATAGACAGACATACGAAAGTTACATCAAGAGCAACCAAGCTAAACAGGCCCATATCCCAACAGAAAATAGAAACCTCACAAGCAAAAAAAGCCCTGAGAAACATGGCATTAGTGCAGAATTCTATTAGACCTTCAATGAAGAGCTAATACAATACTCCCCAAATTATTCCATAAAATATAAAAAGAGGGATTGTGAGGAGCTGTCCGAGGAGCTGTCCTCACAGATGTGAGGAGCTGTCCGAGGAGCTGTCCTCACAAACTCCATTACAAGATGGCACCGGCAGCCGGCAGAACGCACCTAGTAAAAAGGGCAATACACAAGTGCCTGGTAACTTCCCTACTCAAGGGACAAGTACGTTTTGGTACATCATCTGGCATAATTGGCAGTGACCAGTCAGAGAGTGACATGTCCTAGGTGAGGATAGTTTCCTATATAAGGGACGGTTATTCTTCACTCGGCGTTTCCCCATTGTAAGCTTATGCTCTCCCTCTCAAGACACATTAAAGCTTTTCTGCAGTAGGATCCTGTGTGTGCCGCATCGTTCCTGCTGGCGAGACGTAGCACACGACATCTGGTGCCAAAAACCCGGGAAAGACCTCGCCATCGTCAGCACCTTCGCAGATCCCTTGGCGACAAGGAGGATTCGGAACTGCAGGTAGATACGTTCGGAGAGGCAGCCCTCTCTTGGACTTTGGTCTGGGGTTGTCACCGCCTTGGGAAGGATTTGTTGAGGCTATAGTACTCTTTATGTTCTGTTTTCACCGTTTTCGCTGTTAAAAGGACAATCACAGCAGCTGAAGGCGCGTCTCAGTCTCTCGTATATAAGTGAGCTTCGCGCAGCTCCCTTTTACCTTCGATTTTGACTGTTGAGGAGCAAGGACATGATAAGGCCGACGTAGATAAGTGGCACCGTCCGGGGAGGCGCGTGTAAGACTCTCATACATAAGAGAGCAGCGTGTCCGTCTCTACCCTTTCACCTCACGCCTTGTCAGACGGACGAAGATAAGCCGCCGGCGTTCCTGGCCCATCATGGGATCCTCATAGTCTGTGGTCACGGCCTTGGAAACAGTGTTAAAGCAGAGGAACATCAAAATTGGAGGAGGAACACTTAAAAACTTTGTGAAGGAGGTGGAGAGGGTGGCGCCTTGGTTTGCCTGTTCAGGCTTGTTTACGATTGCCTCATGGAACAAACTTGGAAAAGACCTTGACAGAAAATTGGCGGAAGAGGATCTGCCCCTAGGGACAAAAGCTATATGGAAGCTGGTTAAGAATTGTTTAAAGGATGAAACGTGTAAGGCAGCAGTAGTCGAAGGACAGGCCACTCTCGAGGTAGTCTGGGAAAGTCTGTCAGAAACCGAACGTAGTGAGAGGTTGGGCGCGCGCAAGAAAAAAGACGTCCTAAGAAAGAAAAAGGGCCCTCTCAGTAAGTCCGCAGACAAGGGAGCGTTGAAATTTTCAGATTCCAGCACTTCCTCCTCTACACATAAACCAGGAGGGGGAGCCAGCCTATACCCTGTGAAAGAGCTAGAAGTGCTGAACCTGGACAGTTCTGAAAGCTCTGAAAATAAAACCATAGACTCAGAGGAGGAGCCAAGCTAGTGCTGTTAGTATTCTGGAAACCGCCGGTATAATTAAAATCACTATTAAGGTGGCAGATATTTTCCGAAAAATCCAAATTATCCTATTAAATAGAGGATTCCCTGTATACATTACTCATATACGGGCCCATTCTGGACTCCCTGGCACAATGAGTTCAGAGAATGATTTGGCTGACAAAGCCAAAAAATGATAGCTGTGGCCCTGGCCTCTTCTTTAGAGGCCGGTAAAGCCTTTCATGGCAATTTCCATGTCACCTCAGAAACTTTATGCCACCGCTTCTCTATACCTAGAAAAGAGGCACGTGATATAGTCACCCACTGCAAACAGTGCTGCCAGTTCCTCCCAGTTCCTCACATCTGGGTCAACCCGAGAGGAATACAGCCATTGCAAATCTGGCAAATGGATGTTACTCATAATTCTACTTTTGGAAAATTACAGTATGTGCATGTATCTATAGACACATGTTCTGGCATTCTGCATGCCACCCCACTTACAGGAGAAAAAACAACACATGTCATTCAGCACTGCCTTGAAGCATGGAGTGCTTGGGGAAAGCCAAAATGTGTAAAAACTAACAATGGCCCCGCCTACACATCTCAAAAATTCCGTCAGTTTTGTGCTCAGATGCAGGTTACCCACCTGACGGGCCTGCCCTACAACCCTCAAGGACAGGGAATCATAGAGCGTGCTCATCGGACGCTCAAATCATATTTAAATCTTGATGAAGCAGGACAAACAGAGGCAGAGAGACATTGCTCAGAGCCCAAGAGGACAAAAGAATTAGTCAAATGGAAGGATGTATTAACAAATGAATGGAAAGGCCAGGATCCTGTTTTAATAAGATCCTGGGGAGCTGTCTGTGTTTTTCCACAGGACAATGAAAATCCCATATGGATCCCAGGACAACTTACTCGGAGCATCACAGCAAGTGATCAAGAAGGGACTGGGACTCCTGCACCTCCTCACTCTTCTTCCATGGATGCCAGCAACGGTGCAGGGCGAGCTACGATGGGGAATAGTGTCAACCTTTCCACTCCCGATGCCGGTGATGTACCACTAACAGGGATTTAGGGTTGGCCTATTTACCTAAGGATCCACAGGTTGAACAACTAAAAGAAAATAGGACTATTCCCCTTAACGGCAGCCTTTGTTTTGGCATATTCAACAAAACATCTTTTGATCTCCCTTGCATGATGTTATGTAATCAATCATCTGCTTGGTTAAGGGAGGCCACATGGGGAACTGGTGAGGGGGACATTGTGGCTAACGCCACAGTTCTCTATGGTGGTGGCCTTACATTGCGTTAATGGTAGCTGCACTGATCTTACGCCCATGGCGATGCTACTTGGAGGAAAGGGCGAAAAGGGACGGTTGTCATTTTCCTGGATGGGGAACATCAAACCTGCTGCCTCTGTCTGGACAGCTACTCATATAAAATATCACAGTAGTTACCCGCATGCCTCGCTTTATCCCAATCCCTGTTGATACCCCGGGGACCATGAAAAGGAGATTTTGGTATTTCTGCAATTATTGCTGGCATTATTGCTATGACAGCAGACGCTGCCTCAGTTACTACCTTGGCATTGGCCTTGTCAAATTCAGTACAGACAACCCAAACTATCAATAATTTATTGGCCACCATCTCTGTGGCTCGGGACAGACAGGCCTCGGCCAATACTCAGACATAGGGAGGCCTTATGCTTGTCAACCAACGTATAGATCTGGTCCGAGAGCAATTAGACATTCTATGGCAACTGGCCCAGCTTGGCTGTGAGCAAAAACTCCCAGGCCTTTGTGTCACCTCCATATAATATGACAAATTTACCCGAGCTTCTAATCTGTCTAAGAGTCTTTCACAGCATCTGTTACAGAATTGGACCTCGGAGTTTGAACAGACACTTCGAGAGCTGAGAGCGACCATCATTCAAGTAAATTCTACCTGACTGGATCTGTCTTTGACGGAGGGATTGTCGTCCTGGATCACCTCAGCAGTCTCTTATTTCAAGGAATGGGTGGGAATGGGACGTTTTGGAGTGATCCTCTGCTGTGGATTAGTGTTACTCCTCTGGTTGCTTTGCAAATTGAGATCTCAAACAAGAAAGGACAAAGTAGTGATCGCCCAGGCGCTTGTAGCTCTTGAACAAGGAGCGTCAGCCGATATCTGGTTGACCATGCTCAAGCAACAGGTCGCCGGCTGGACAGCTCTTGCACTCCTAGAACCTCAGTTCATTGCACAGGATTAGAGTGTCCGGCTTGAGCAGCCCATGAGGGGTGACGAGCTTAGCATCGCACAGGGAAGTTCTACCAATTACGCTCCCTGGAAGGCATGTCATATTACATGAGGGTTTCTGCCCCAGTTTTCCCTCCCTCGAAAAATGGCAGTGCGACGGGTCGGGAGTGCCCTGGGTCCCAACAACAGCCTAAGGGTATCTCTCTTGTACAGGTTCGCCAACTTTGTACAAGGATATGACCTCTGCTTTTGCCCTCCTATATCTGAGTGTCCTGTTTGCTTAAAAAAACAGAAAAGGGGGAGATGTGAGGAGCTGTCCGAGGAGCTGTCCTCACAATGTGAGGAGCTGTCCGAGGAGCTGTCCTCACAAACTCCATTACAAGATGGCACCGGCAGCCGGCAGAACGCACCTAATAAAAAGGGCAATACGCAAGCGCCTGGTAACTTCCCTACTCAAAGGGACAGGTACGTTTTGGTATGTCATCTGGCATAATTGGCAGCGACCAGTCAGAGAGTGACACGTCCTAGGTGAGGATAGTTTCCTATATAAGGGACGGTTATTCCTCACTTGGCGTCTCCGCATTGTAAGCTTATGCTCTCCCTCTCAAGACGCACTAAACTTTTCTGCAGTAGGATCCTGTGTGTGCCGCGTCTTTCCTGCTGGCGAGTTGTAGCGCGGCACAAGGGATTACTAACTAAATCATGGTATGAAACCAAAATTACTTTGACACCTAAGGCACACAAGGACTCAACAAAAAGGGAAAATTACAGACCAATTTCACTTATGAATATTGTTGCAAAAATATTCCATAAAATTCTTGAAATCTTAATCCATAAACATATTATAACCATCATCCACCATGATCAAGCAGGCTTCATTTCAAGGATGCAAGATTGGTTCAATATATGAAAATTCATGTGGAGGTGGGGAGGAGTGGGTGGGTCAATGGGTAAACACCTTCATATAAACAGGGGGAGCTGGAAGGGATAGAAGGTTTCTGGAGGGAAAACTGGGAAAGGAAATAACATTTTAAATGCAAATAAAGAAAATATCCAGTAAAAGAGAGGAGAAAAAAGAAAAGAAAACTCATTACTTAATCCACTATATAAAAATCTCAAAAAACAAACAAACAAACAAAAATACCCTGTATGATCATCTCATTAGATGCTGGAAAAGTATTTGACAAAATATAACACCCCTTTATGATAAAATTGTTGGATAAAACAGAAATTAATGGCCCATAACTAAACAGAATAAAAGCAATATGCAGCAAACTTGCAGATAAGATGCCCATTCTCCCATATCGATTCAGTGCAGTATTTGAAGTTCTACCCAGAGCAATAGACAGTATATTAAATCAAGGGGATTCAAATTTGCAAAAAAGATATCAAGGTATCATTATTTACTGATGATACGATAATATGCATAAGCAACCTAAATTATATATACACTTTACAAAAGAGGCATTCTTTGCACAAATAATAAATGGGCTGAGAAAGAAAATAGGGAAAAACACTCTTGAAACTAGTCACAAATGATACAAAATATCTTGGGTTAACCAATCATGTGAAAGACTTATATAACACACACTTCAAATCTCTAACGAAAGAAATTGAAGAAAACCTCAGAAAATAGAGAGATCTTGCTTGCTCCTGAATTAGTACAATTAGCATTGTAAAAATGGCCATCCTACTAAAAGCAATCTAAAAATTCAATGCAATTCCCACCAATATCCCAACAGAATTCTTTAAAGATATGGAAAGACCAGGTCTCAAATCTGTGGAAAAAATCACATAATAGAAAAAAATCATTTTTTTTAATCTTCATTAACTTAGGTATTTCTTATTTACAGTTCGATTGTTATTCCCTTTCCCAATTTCCTGGCAACATACCTCTCACCCCTCACGCTCCCCTTCTCTATGGGTGTTCCCCTCCCCATCCTTCCCCCATTACCACCCATCCCCAATCAATCACATTCACTGGGGGTTCAGAATTGGCAGGACCAAGGGCTTCCCCTTCCACTGGTGCTCTTACTAGGCTATTCATTGCTACCTATGAGGTTGGAGCCCAGGATCAGTCCATGTATAGTCTTTGGGTAGTGGCTTAGTCCCGGGTAGCTCTAGATTATTGGCATTGTTTTTTGATATGGAGTCTCAAGCTCCTTCAAGCTCCTTCAGTCCTTTCTAATATTCCTTCAAGTGGGGTCCCGTTCTCAGTTCAGTGGTTTAATGATGGCATTTGCCTATATATTTGCTATATTCTGGCTGTGTCTCACAGGAGAGATCTACATCCAGTTCCTGTCATCCTTCACTTCTTTGCTTCATCCATCTTATCTAGTTTGGTGGCTGTATATGTATGGGCCACATGTGGGACGGGCTCTGAATTGGTGTTCCTTCTGCCTCTGTTTTAAATTTTGCCCCTCTATCCCCTGCCAAGGGTATCCTTGTTCCCCTTTTAAAGAAGGAGTGAAGCAATCGCATTTTGGTCATCCTTCTTGAGTTTCATGTGTTCTGTGCATGTAGGGTAATTTGAGAATTTGGGCTAATATCCACTTATCAATGAGTGCATACCATGTGTGTTTTTCTGTGTCTCAGTTACCTCAATCAGGATGCTGTTTTCCAGTTCCACGCATTTGCCTATGAATTTCATGAAGTCATTGTTTTTGATAGCTGACTAATATTCCATTGTGTAGATGTACCACATATTCTGTATCCATTCATCTTGATTTTAGAGCATAATCCATTGGTGTTTTGTTCAGGAAATTTTCTTCAGTGCCATGTGTTCGAGATGCTGCCCCACTTTTTCTTCTATTAGTTTGAGTGTATCTGGTTGGATTTGGAAGTCTTTGATCCACTTGGACTTAAGCTTTTTACAAGGTGATAAGCATGGATCTATCTGCTTTCTTCTACATTCTGACCTCCATTTGAACCAACACCATTTGGTGAAAATGGTATCTTTTATCCATTGGATGGTTTTGGTTCCTTTGTCAATAATCAAATGACCATAGGTGTGTGGGTTCATTTCTCCGTCTTCAATTCTATTCCACTGGTCTATCTGTCTTTTACTGTGCCAATACCATGCAGTTTTTATCTCTACTGCTCTGTAATACTGCTTGAGCTCAGGGATAGTTATTCCCCCGGAAGTCCTTTTATTATTGAGGATAGTTTTAGCTATCCTGGGTTTTTTTTATTCCAGATGAATTTGAAAATTGTTCTGTCTAACTCTGTGAAGAATTGGATTGGTATTTTGATGGGGATTACATTGAATCTGTAGATCGCTTTTGGAAAAATGGCCATTTATTTTTACTATGTTAACCCTTCCAATCCATGAGCATGGGAGATCTTTCAATCTTCTTAGGTCTTCTTCGATTTTTTTCTTCCGAGGCTTGAAGTTCTTAACATACAGATTTTTCACTTGCTTGGATAAAGTCACAACAAGTTATTTTATATTATTTGGGACTATCATGAAGGGTGTCGTTTCCACAATTTCTTTCTCAGCTTTTTTCTCTTTTGTGTAGAGGAAGGCAACAGATTTATTTGAGTTAATTTTATACGCAGACAATTTTCTGAAGGTGTTTATCAGGTTTAGTTCTTCTCTGGTGGAACTTCTTGGATACCTTAAATATACTATCATATCATCTGCAAATAGTGATATTTTGATTTCTTCTTTTCCAATCTGAGTCCCTTTAATCTCCTTTTGTTGTCTGATGGCTCTGGCTAGAACTTCAAGAATTATATTGGGTAAGTAGGGGGATAGTAGGCAACCTTTTCTAGTCCCTGATTTTAGTGGGATTGCTTCAAGTTTCTGTCCATTTAGTTTAATTTTAGCTACTGGTTTGCTATATATGACTTTACCTACGTTCATGTATGGGTCTTAAATTCCTATTCTTTCCAGGACTTTTATCATGAAGGGATGGTGAATTTTGTCAAATGCTTTCTCAGCATCTAATGAAATGATCATGTTGTTTTTATCTTTCAGTTTGTTTACATAGTGGATTACGTTGATGGTTTTCTGTATATTAAACCATTCCTGCATGCATGGGATGAAGCCTACTTGATCATGGTGGATGATTGTTTTGCTCTTGGATTCAGTTTGCCAGAATTTTATTGAGCATTTTTGCATCGATCCATAAGGGGAATTGGTCTGAAGGTCTCTTTTTTAGTTGGGTCTTTTCGTGGTTTATGTACAAGCATAATTGTGGCTCCATAGAAGGAATCCGGTAGCTCTTCATCTGTTTCAATTTTGTGGAATAGTTTGATAGTATTGGTATGAGGTCTTCTATGAAGGTCTGATAGAATTCTGCACTATACCCATCTGGACCTGGGCTTTTTTTTGGTTGGGAGACATTCAATGAGTGCTTCTATTTCGTTAAGAGTTATGGGGTTGTTTAAATGGTTTACCTGTTCCTGATTTAACTTCAGTACATGGTATCTGTCTAGGAAAATTTCTATTTCCTCCAGATTTTAAAGGTTTGTTGAACATAGGCATTTGTAGTAGGATCTGAGGAGTTTTTTGAATTTCCTCTGCTTCTGAAGTAATATCTCGTTTCATTTCTGATTTTGTTAATTTGGACACTCTTTGTGGCCTTAGTCTGCTAAGGATTTATCTGTCATGTTGATTTCCTCACAGAATGAACTTTTGTTTCTGTTGATTCTTTGTATAGTACTTTTTGTTCCTACATGGTTGATTTTAGCTCTGAGTTTGATTATTTCCTGCCTTCTACTCCTCCTGGGTGTATTTACTTCTTTTTGTCCTAGAAATTGTATGTGTGCTGTCAAACTGCTGATTTATGCTGTCTCCTGTTTCTTTCTGCAGGCACACAGAGCTATGAGTTTTCCTCTTAACAAAGCTTTCATTGTGTCCCACAATTTTGGGTATGTTGTATCTTCATTTTCATTAAACACTTAGAAGTCTTTAGTTTCTTTCCTTATTTCTTCCTTGACCAGGTTATAATTGAGTAGAAAATTACTCAATTTCCAAGTATATGTGGGCGTTCTTCCCTTATTGTTAATGAAGATCAGTTTTAGCCCATGGTTGTCTGATAGGATACATGGGATTACTTCTATCTTTATGTATCTATTGAGGCCTCTTTTTTGTCCAATTATATGTTCAATTTTGGAGAAAGTATCATGAGGTTGTGAGAAGAAGGTTTATCCTTTTGCTCTAGGAAAGAATGTTCTATAAATATCTGTTAAATCCATTTGGTTCATGACTTCTCTTAGTCTGTCTATGTCTCTGTTTAATTTCTTTTTCCATGATCTGTCCATTGATGAGAGTCAGGTGTTGAAATCTCCTAATATTATTGTGTGAGGTGCAATGTGTGCTTTGAGCTTTAGTAAGGTTTTCTTTATGTATGGAGTTGCCCTTGTATTTGGATCATAGATATTTAGGATTGAGAGTTCAACTTGGTGGATTTTTTTCTTTGATGAATATGAAGTGTCCTTCTTCTTTATCTTTTTTGATGACCTTTTCTTGAAATTCAATTTAATCTATATTAGAATGACTACCCCAGCTTACTTCTTCATACCATATTCATGGACAGTTTTTTTCCAGCCTTTCACTCTGACTTAGTGACTGTCTTTGACTCTGAGGTGTGTTTCCTGTAGGCAGGGTCCTCATTGAGTATCCAGTTTGATAATCTATGTCTTTTTATTGGGGAGTTGAGTCCATTCATGTTGAGAGATATAAAGGAATAGTGATTGTTGCTTCCTGTTATATTCGTATTTGGATGTGAGATTATGTCTGTGTGATTTTCTTCTCTTTGCTTTGTTGTCAAGAAGATTAGTTTCTTGCTTTTTCTAGGATAGAGCTTGGCTCCTTATGTTGTGTTTTACCATTTATTATCCTTTTTAGGGCTGAGTTTGTAGAAAGATATTGTGTAAATTTGCTTTTGTCATGGAATACCTTGGATTCTCCATCTATGTTAATTGAGAGTTTTGCTGGATACAGTGACCTGGGCTGGCATTTCTGTTCTCCTAGGGACTTTATTACATTTGTCCAAGATCTTCTAGCTTTCTTGTCTCTGGTGAGAAGTCTTGTGTGATTCTGATAGGTCTGCCTTTATATGTTACTTGAGCTTTTTCCTTTACTGCTTTTAATATTCTTTCTTTTTTTGTGAATTTTTGTGTTTTGACTATTATGTGGCAGGAGGAGTTTATTTTCTGGTCCAATCTACTTGGAGTTCTGCAGGCTTCTTTAAAGTTTATTGGCATCTCTTTCTTTAGGTTAGGGAAGTTTTCTTCTATAATTTTGTTTAAGATATTTACTGGTCCTTTGAGCTGGGATTCTTCACTCTCTCCTATACCTACTATCCTTAGGTTTGATCTTCGCATTGAGTCCTGGACTTACTGTATGTTTTGGACCAGTAGCTTTTTCCGTTTCACATTATCTTTGACAGTTGTGTCGATGATTTCTATGGAATCCTTTGCTCCTGAGTTTCTCTCTTCTATCTCTTGTATTCTGTCGGTGATGCTTTTATCTTTAGCTCCTTGTCTCTTCCTTAGGTTTTCTATATCCACAGTTTTTTCCCTGTGTTCTTTCTTCATTGCTTCTATTTCCATTTTTAATTCCTTTAACTGTTTGATTGTGTTTTCCTAAGATACTTTCAGGGATTTTTGTGATTCCTCTCTATAGGCTTCTACTTGTTTATTTATGTTTTCCTGCATTTCTCTAAGGGAGTTCCTCATGTCTTTCTTGAAGTCTTCCAGCATCATGATCAAATATAATTTTAAATATAGATTTTGTTTTTTTGGTGTTTTTGGATATTCAGTGTTTGCATTTTTGGGAGAATTGTGCTCCGATGATGCTATGCAATCTTGGTTTCTGTTGCTTAGGTTCCTGTTCTTACCTCTCACCATCAGATTATCTCTGGTGTTACTTTGTTATGCTATTTCTGACATTGGCTAGACTATCCTATAGGCCTGTGTGTCAGGAGTGTTGTAGACCTGTTTTCCTGTTTTCTTTCAGCCAGTTATGTGAACAGAGTGTTCTGCTTTCAGGCGTGTAGTCTTTCCTGTCTACTGGTCTTCAGCTGTTCCTGTGAACCTGTGTCCTGAGTTCACCAGGCAGGTCACTTGGAGTAGAAAAGTTGGTCTTACCTATGATCCTGTGGCTCAATTTTCCTCATGGGCTGTTGCTTTTGAGCTCTAGGTGAGGGCGGCAATTGGAGGGCCTGCACCACTTTTTCGGGAGACCCCTGCACCGTGTTCCCAGATGGCGTTAGGTGTTCTCCTCTGGAGTCAGAAATGTGGGCAGAGTGTTGTCTCTTCTGGCTTCCCAGGCATGTCTGCCTCTCTGAGGCTTTAGCTTTCCCTCCCATGGGATTTGGGTGCAGAGAACTGTTGATCTGGACCCTTCATGTCCTGGAGGTGTCTTAAGCGCAGGGAACCTGCAGCTCCAGTGCCCCTATCTTTTTGTTCCCACATTATTTCTTTATACTGTATGCCTTGATCCTCCATTGTCAAGTTGAATCCAGTCTTTATGACATACCTCATCATGTAATGCATATTGTTTATTAATGACATAAGAATAACAACTGTATACCTAGTGTGTTTCTGCTAACAATGTTCGATCACAGCAGAAGAAAATACCATCTTTATAGCAGAAAATAGATCAAACATGTGCCTTACAGACTTTGAAACAGCTGTTTTTTCCTGCTGAAGATCCTACTTTCACCTTTTTCTTTCCTAACCGAACTGTATGTATTTCTAACACAAATCAAACAAACAAAAACATTATTTATTTGTATACTAGGAATGAAGGCTCATTTGAAGTCAATGACTTTTGCTGGATCTTTTATAAATCATTAATTCTGTTAGAATATCAGTACCTACTTTGTAAATTTAGTAGTACTAAGTCACAGATATAATAATAATGAAATTTTCCTTTACAGGAATTTAGGCAAATATGTATAATGGTTTCACAGGAGCATTATCTTCAATAACAAAGGGCTGGACATAGCCAATGTACTGCTATTATTACAATCAGTGAAATGCTTCCATTAGCAAAGTACCTGTTGTTGGTGCAGGAATTTATTTCTAAGATCTCACTGAAAAACTTAGGAATTTTGTGATCCCAATTGCAGAAAAAAGAAACTAATGGATACCAGAGCTCATTGACCATCTACTTATCCTTCTTGATGAGCTTCAGAGTATCAAGATAGACCCTGTCTCAACAAATTTTATAGGCATTCTCTGGGGCAAACATGCTGATGCTTATCCCTGGTCTCCATATGAAAGTATCTCTACACAGGTATACCATCCATTACCATACAAACATGGGCACACACCAAAACCGCTCATACAGAAATACCTATGCATGTATATGAGCCAATATGGGTAGACAATATGCAAATGGAAATCTATGTATCATAACTTCACAGAGTCTCAAAGCTCCATAAATTCTACAGATTCTTCTGGAATCACAGCCCTCTCTCTTCATAGCTTCCACATATTGGGATAAAAGTTATGCATAGGAGTCCATGTTTGTGGCTGGTTGAAAGTTAGCCTATTTTCTTAAGCTTGTAACTTTGTTCCTATTTAAAACTTTTAAATGTCCTAGTGGCTAGGATATTGTCTCCCATTGAAGATCAGGCTTTTATATACAACGACAGGTAAGGTTCTTAGTTTCTTTCAATTTCTGAGTCTGCAGAAATTCTGTCACTCAGTGAACTAGAAAAATCAGTGATTGTTTTCAGCAATTTTCTTGACCTAGGTATTGAAAAGTTCCCAAAGAAAACTGTTTTTAAAAACTGAGCAGAAGCAGTAATCCATCTCTAGAACACAGTGAAATTACAGAATCCACAATGTAAAAGGAAGTGTCAGAAAAATCTATAAAAACAAAATTACATGCTATGTACAGGTTAAAAATATATCAGGCATGGATTGTTGTTAATACTTTTAAAAATAAGGGAGAGCAAGTGGAATAATTCTTTGCAAAGTTTGATTCAGTAAACAGAAGCTAGAAGATTTGAAATTAAAGAAAATGCTCAAAGGAGTTCTATGTTGAGTGGAAGTTGATCACCATGTTTTAGTTTTTTGACTATCTTTGAATGTATATGATACAAGCCCTGTGACTTTTGTTAGTAGAAAATGTCAGGGATGCTTAGCTCAAAATCTGGAAAAATGAATGAGATTCATAAGACAGACATAGCACAAAATAGTGAAAAAAATCACCACATTGAAAATTCTATAGTTTAGGAGGAGCTGTAATGGCATGTGCTTTAGAAACAAAATTTATTCTATAGAACCAGGATAGAGAATTTCAATTTATAGAAAACAACCTTCCAGTGAAATTAACTTAACATGACATACAAAATTACATTAAGACAAATCACAGACCATCATATTAAGGTGAGATGAGGCAACTCATTGGAAGGAAAGGGATTCCAAGAGCAATTAAAGGAGGAATAGATATCCCTATTCCTACTGTTAAGAATCCCAAAAGAACACAAAGCTGCACAACCATAACATATTCAGAGGGCCTTGTTCCTACCCATATAATTTTTATGATTATTACTTCAGTCTCTGAGAAACGATAAGCCCTGCTTAGTTGATCCTCTGGGCCTTATTCTTGTGCAGTTCTCAACTTCTCAGGCTATAACGGAGGAATTTTGTAACTAGGGGAGAAGGTATATGGGGAAAGAGCGAGGAAGATTAAAGGGAGAGGGAAGTATGTCGAGATAAATTTTATGAGACAAATAAGATTATTTTTTAAAAAGTATCCCTCATGGGACTTCATCTAGCTGTTTTTCACTATGTGTCTTACATGTGTATGATGTGTGATTATGCATGCAGGTATGCTTTGAATACCAGAGACAGATGATAGCTGTCCTTTTCTGCACTTTTTTCTTTTGAGACAGTTTCTCTTCTGAACTTTGAGCAAAGCTGGCAACCACCAAACACTGGTCTCATATGCACATGCAGATATGTCAGGAACTTATATGAGAAACAGATATTTGACTACAAGTCCTCATGCTTATTTAGAGGGTACATATGACCAGTGGACTATCTTTTCAGAACTAAAGATGCTTAAATTAAAACATAAGCAGATATATAAAAATTACCAAATATATAGGAATAATCAATCAAAGAAGAGAAGAGAAAAAAACACATTAGATAGTATAAAAGAGAGCAATTACGTAAGCAAATGGTATCAGAAATATGAGTTCAGAGTCAGAATTTCTCCAGAGGTAGAAGATGTACCAAAAACAAAACCACACTGTATTCTGAAAATAAATGAAAATTATCACCAAGCAAGAAAAGTAACAATTGAAAAGATGTAATAGAAATTTGATTAAAATATCTCCCTCAGTACTCATCCAGAAATACACAACTGAAATATTTAAATTATTCAGGGATAAAATTTAACAATACATTAGGCATATTTAACAGAAAAATCCTTAGAGTAAGCTACTATGTACAAACATATTTAACTCTGTGGTTTGATGAGGTACATCTTGCTCAAACAAACCAGGGCACGTGATGTGCATTCTTACGATGTTGATGTCCTTCCTATGTCTTGATGTTTGCAGTGCAAGTGACCACATTGTTTTGAAAATTTTCTAAACATCCTGACAAACTAGAGGAGATTGAGACTTCCCTCGCAGTGTGTGTAACAGGGATTTTATTGCTAGATCCTTTCAACTACACAACAACTACAATCCTTTGTTCTTCAGCTATACTGGGCTGAGAGCTTGTTTCCATAGTCATACTACCCAGGAAGAAATTCTATTTCAAAATATTACAATCTATTGTTCTCTATGTGAAATGTAAATAAAAGAACAGTGAAACATTTGGTTACCTTTAATGATTAAAAAGTTAAAAAGTCAAGTGGGACAGAGGTGAGGGGTGAGGGGATTGGAAATTGGTGGAGGAGGAACTGGGAAGGGGAATATCATTTGAATTATAAATGAATTAAAATTTAATAAAAAAGAAAAAGGAATTAAAATGTCCCACTAAAAAAGTCTATTGAGTAGAAATTCTATTTTATCAAAAACAAAATAAATATAAGTAAAATTTCAAAACATGTTGATATATAAATATGTAAAATAAATTATCTTTTATGAATATGTGTAGGAAATACTGTCAGGTTAAAATTCTACGCCAAAATAAAATGAAATTCATGAGAGAGAAAAAATTCACACTAAATTTGTTAGAGGAAAGATTTAAAATATTATTTATATACTTTATGCATGAATTGGAATTATACATCATCCAGAGAAACTGGGGTGAAGGGGTGGATAATGGTAAAATAAACTGACCAGAGGGTATAAATAGAAATGTGATGTGTTGTATAGCAATTTTCCATAGATTGAAATAGCCCCTCCAGGAAGAATAGCCAGGATCATGGGATTCAGGAAGTAAGCAAACTTCTCATGTCTAGGCAAACTGCAATGTACACTTTCTCCTGGGTCACTCTCCAACAATATGAAAGCATCATATTCTGGGGAAAGAAACTGACCAGCAGAGCTGCTGACAGAAGAGTCTCAGACTTGTGGAGCTTCCTTCTTGTCCATCTGCGAGTCCCAGGGCAGAAGGTTTCCTAAGCTGTCTCTTCAACTGAGGGTAGAGGGCTTTTAGGTGAGTTGTTAGTGACTCAGCTTCCTTTGTATCACCTTTACCTCTGGAAGTAATCCCAAGAAACTTATGGTTTCAACAAGGTGGACCTTTATATAATAATTATTTTAAACTGTTTTGTGTTCCAAAAGTGTATGACATTTTTCCTCAGATAAAGTAATACACAACGCTATAATGTTAAAATCATAAATTTTAGACTCATGTGAGAATTAAAGATATGATTGATGTTGTGAAGAAAATGAACCCTACAGGATAATTTTATATAACGAATTTCATTTTTTTGTAATATTGAATTCTTCTAGCAACAACTGACTTGTACATACTATAAGTCATTAAGAAGACATTAAAAGAAAAATGGAGATTTCAAAACTAAAAGAGATTTAGCATAACACTATGATACATGTTCATTCAGTGATAGGCAAGAAGTACTAAAGTTATAATGGTCACTGTTTTTTTATTAATAATTATTTATCCTTGATGCAGAAAATGAATCAAAAGAAATCAAATACAAGAGCAGCTGAAACCATCGTTTGACTTCTAAGGTACACAAACACACACACACTTACACTCACACACACACACACACACACACACACACAGAGAGAGAGAGAGAGAGAGAGAGAGAGAGAGAGAGAGAGAGAGAGAGAGAAAGAGAGAGATCCTATAAGAAAAATGAAACATTTAAAACATAATTTTTGCGAAACGTTATTCTGTAAACATATAGGAAAACATACACAAGAAAAGGGAAAGGATGATAGATAATATTTAGGTCAAAATATGGGAATATTGATCTTTTATTTTCATTACATGGCAAGTATGTTCATATGATTTTTGTTTTCTTTTTTTTTTTTTTTTTTTTTTTTTTTTTTTGAGCTGGGGACCGAACCCAGGGCCTTGTGCTTCCTAGGCAAGCACTCTACCACTGAGCTAAATCCCCAGCCCCATGATTTTTGTTTTCTACATTACAAGTTTATACCTAATTTTTACCTTCCTAGATTGATAAAAAATGAAGTCGTTGATGTGGAAGTCTGTAGCTATTAAATACTTATATTTCAAACTATGGTGTTCAGAACTAAACAAAGAATTCACAGCTGAGGAATGCCAAATGGCTGAGAAACACCTAAATAAATGTTAAACATCTCTAGTCATAAGGGCAATGCAAATTAAAAGAATCCTGAGATTTCACCTCACACCAGTGAGATTGGCAAAGATGAAAAACTCAGGTGACAGCAAATGCTGGCGAGGACATAGAGAAAGAAGAACACTCCTCCATTGTTGGTGGAATTGCAGACTGGTACAACCATTCTGGAAATCAGTCTGGAGGTTCCTCAGAAAATTGGACATTGAACTACCTGAGGAACCAGCTATACCTCTCTTGGTCATATACCCAAAAGATGCCAAAACATATAACAAAGACACATGCTCAACTATGTTCACAGCAGCCTCATTTATAATAGCCAGAGCTGGAAAGAACCCAGATGCCCTTCAACATAGGAATGGATACAGAAAATGTGGTACATCTACACAATGAAATACTACTCAGCTATCAAAACCAATGACTTTATGAAATTCATAGGGAAATGGTTGGAAATGGAAAATATCATCCTGAGTGAGGTAACCCAATCACAGAAAAACACATGGTATGCACTCATTGATAAGTGGCTATTAGCCCAAATGCTTGAATTACCCTAGATGCCCAGAACACATGAAACTCAAGAAGGATGACCAAAATGTGAGTGCTTCACTCCTTCTTTAAAAGGGGAACAAGAATACCCTTGGCAGGAAATAGAGAGGAAAATATTAAAACAGAGGCAGAAGGAACACCCATTCAGAGCCTGCCCCACATGTGGCCCATACATATACAGCCACCCAATTAGATAAGATGGATGAAGCCAGGAATTGCAGGCCGACAGGAACCGGATGTAGATCTCTCCTGAGAGACACAGCCAGAATACAGCAAATACATAGAGGAAAGCCAGCATCACACCACTGAACTGAGAACGGAACCTCCGTTGAAGGAATCTTTGAAAGGACTGAAAGAGAATGATTGGGCTTGAGACCGCATACAAACAAAAATTTAAGTTTAATAATAGTTCTTCGTTCCTGTAATAAATATCCCAAAAATCTTAGGTATTATCTGTTCCTAAGATGGTTAAGATAAACATTTATTACTTGTAATAGTTCTTACCTCATGTTATAAGTATCCAAACAATCCTAGGTATTATTTGTACTATGGATGTTACTTTTTATTGCAACTCCATCTTGAATGCACCAAAATGGAATTAATATTGTTTTCTCTATTATGAATATCAATGCTTAGTTAGGAATATGAATCCAATGATCTGTATATTTTCCTCTATCTATTTGAAATAGTATGTGATCAATCAGGCTTTTGTAAACTACTGCCTTACTCAGGAGCAGTAGAACCTCTCATGTTTCTTTTTTTTTTTAATCCTAGAAGAAACATATGAAATGGAAGATTAAGCCAAGATTAATAAGTTACTCATTCCTTCTCCTACTCAAATCTGTCTTCCATTCTTTCCCAAATATATACCTGTAGTCTTTTTGCAATCACTTGCCGTTTGTGTGAAAAAAATGTAATTAAATTTGAATGTGTACTTTGGATGGCTTCGCATGTTGCAGCTTACTGAACTGGGCCTTGTCTCCATTGCAAAACAAAAACAATAACATTAATTTGTTTAAGTGTTGTGCGCATTGAAAAAAATTTAATTGGATTCAATTGATATAATTGTTTGTTGGAAATGTGAACAGATGTGCAGAGATGACAGTAATGACAATTTAAAAAGACAATTTGTTGTCTTAATTCCAATCACTGCATATGAGCATATATATACATATATATATTTATATCCAATTAACTGATAGACAGATGTGAATTTAACATATATTCCATAATAAATATACATATATGAATATTATAGAAATTTTTCCTTTCTTATGAGTGTGATAATAATTTATAAATGAAATAGATTTAGATTACAGTTATTATATATATATACCATAAATAAGATATTAACATGTATATATACTTACACAAACATATATATGTATATAATTTTATATATAATACATTATACATAATAATATAATAATTGTGAATAAAACTGAGCATTGTAGCTCTTTTTTTTTTCCCTCCAACAAACAAACACAAACAACAACAACAATGTAATTTTGGTACAAGTGAAAATCAAGTACCTAAAATTTGCAAAATCTAACAATAAGTAGTCATAATTGATGAATGCATTTTTCCTTGTACCTTTCAAGTATTTCTTGAATTTAATTTCTTGTTTATTTCCCTCACAGATCAAGGGAACTGAGTTTTGAGTGTTAGCAAAAGACAACAATTTTCTCACAAGCACAAAGGCATTTTTCCTCTACCAAAATGACATTATTGTTGTTGTTTGGGTTGTTTTGTTGTTGTTGTTATGGCTATTATACTTGTTTGTTGTAGAAGTAGAAGAATTTGTAGAATCACAAGAAAGGAGTGAGAGTAAAGGAAAGGGAAGGAAGTAATGAAGGCCATTCAGTTCTCAACTTGACTGTATCTGAAATTAACTGAAACGCAAATGGTTGATTACATCTGTGAAGGATTTTTGTTAATTAAATCATTTGTAATGGATGACAACTTTTGTTCTGGGTCTTTGGAACTCCTGATTCTATTGCCTCCACATTCTCTGTGTGGATATTACAAAAAAGAGCCAGATACTCAGCTGTATTCGCTCTCTCTCTCTCTCTCTCTCTCTCTCTCTCTCTCTCTCTCTCTCATTCATTCATTTCAGCAGTATATAACACTTTAAAACAAACACAGAATTTTTTTAATTAAGTTGTAGATGAGGTTTACAAAGAATAAACAACCAGTGCCAAACCTTAATTTTACCTCATTGTAAATAATGAATGTTCATAGAATAAGTAACAATTAAAATGGTAATGAGGATACATTAGTATGAAGTAAATAAAAGCCACAGAAAGGTTAGTGAATAAATCACTATGTCTACTGAAAAGAGGCAGACTGTGTTTCATCATGAGAGATGAGACTCTGCATTTTTATGCTGGCAAAATTAACGTTATTTAGTGGAAGAAGTATTTTATCTTACTCTGCAGGTCAGAAGTCTCAGATACTCTTTTGCTTCTTACCCCACCCCCAGATAATCTTACTGAAAGAAAAGGAAGACATCTGTAGGATTGTGTTCCCACCCAGATAGGTAGGTCTGCTTCCTCATCATTTTTAAGTCTTAAATCAGGCTTGGCTTAGAGGTTCTTCTAACCTAGAAGGATAGCCTGGGCACATTGAATCCTTCCAACACGACATTATACTTCCTCCTTGTTAGGTACTCGTGGTGGAGATTGAACCAATGTAGAAAATCCAGAATAATCAACTCTGAAACAAAACTTCCGTCTACTAAGTTCTTTAAAAGCTATAAACACATGTATGAATATAACTAGGATAGTGTCATAACAGTACTGATCAAATAAAATTTATTAACTCTAATCATGGCACAAATTAAAAAGAAATCCTCAAAGTAATAGAAAAACAAAAACAAATTCTGTTTTCTACAGGAAATCAGCTTTAAAAATAAACTTACAAGAACATAGTATAGAGTAGTGGTTTCTAAAGCCTGGAAAAGGAAGGGAGGGGTAAAAGATGGTTACAGGAAAATCATACAACTAGAAATAAGGAGTGACTTCTATTGCTTTCCAGTACAGTTTGAGACCCATAGGTGACAGTACTCTATTACACATTTCAAAGTTTGGAAATATCCCCAGCACATAAGAATACTAAATGTTTGAATTGATAGGTGTGCCAATTACTAACAGTATGTATGTTTTGAACATTATACTTAATCTATTAATACTCATAATTATATATCTGGTAGAAATAAGTTAAGGCCAAGTATAATGCTACATAATTGTAGTCATAGACCCAGGAATATAAGGAAATAAACTTCAAAAATAAAAAATCTATCTGAAACACATAGTGGGATGTTATCCCAGAAAGAAATCCCCTCAGTAAGAATTTATTGTCAGGTTGGGGATTTAGCTCAGTGGTAGAGCGCTTGCCTAGCAAGTGCAAGGCCCTGGGTTGGGTCCCCAGCTCCGAAAAAAAGAAAAATGAAAAAAAAAAGAATTTATTGTCATTTAATAGTTGCTGAGGAGAAGAGTGTCATTTCCTCAGTAAAATGCCCCTGGTAGGATCTTAATGCTTCAGCAAATAAGATAATAGCCATGCTCAAGCAAGAAGTTGTCATTAACTCAATGGGTCACAAAAAGAGACATGAAATTAGGGAGTGACTTTTCGAAAAACAAGAGATTTATTGTAAATGGATAGGAAATAAGAAAAAATAATGTATGACTATGGCGAAAATCCATTCCATAGATGTTTGGAATTTTAAATAATGTTATTAAAATATTGTAAAAAAGCATATAAAAGATTAACTGAAACAAAATTCATTTAACAATTTTATTTTTATTAATAATTTTGTAGAGAATACAAATAGTTAAAATAAATGTGGTACTAATGCTCGTAAAAAAACAAATAATAAGAGGGTTAAGTCAATTTTAATTTATAAATACAACTTCAAATGAAGAAAAGCTTTCAGGGGTACAGGGATATGTCTTTCTAGGTGATGACACTTACCACAAAGCCTTATTGCCTGAGCTTGATTATAAAGATACACAAAGTAGAAGTAAAGAGTCAACTACTACTGTTACTGCCCTATGACTTCCATATATATGCTAGGGCAATGTATACACACACACACACGCACACACACACACACACACAAACACACACAAACACACACACACAGAGAGAGAGAGAGAGAGAGAGAGAGAGAGAGAGAGAGACACTAGAAATGGTGACACATATTTATAACCCAGCACTCAGAGACAGTGACAGAGGGTTAGAAACACAAAATTTTCTCTGGAGATTATTTACAAGTAGTAATGTCTATGACTTACTTACAATTAAGTAACAGCTCCAAATTATAGTCAGATCAATTTCCAGTCATTATATTTCAGTGGTACAGGTCTTTGTATTTAATGGGTTTTTGGGCAAGTGATTTGATTTCAAAGTAGTGAAAGTTGGTATTCTGAATGATGTTAGGCCTAAACTGGTATTTGTGGCATGTATATGTTTGTATATGTACCTATGTTGACTATAGAGCAGTGGTGGCAGTGTTATTGGTAAAATCAGGAGGATTCTTATTGACAAGCTACTAATATAAATGACCTAGAGTGAAATTATGATAATGAAAGATATGGAACTATTAGACCAGAAATTTTTACGTGATCATGACTTGGCTAGGATTTCAAGAATGCTGTGAATATGAGAACACAACTATGTAATGGACTAGACTGGATTACCAGAAAGCAGCCATGTGCACTGGGATTACAGTGGCAAACTGAAATGCTTGTATCTTATATTAATGCTGTACTTTTGAGATTATATCCTGATGCTTTCATAGCAAACAATTTATTTAGTTAGCCTTATCCTCAGTCCTTATTCTTGGGTTTTTATTCAATTTTTGTACAACTTGAGCATGGAAAAGCAAGCTTCAAGTCTCCTTCTTTCCCATTTGACATCTTAAGTTGGTAATAACACCTCTTCATATTTCCCCTGCTACTGTCATTCACTACGCCTGGCAATCCTTTTCTTTCTTCCCAAAACATTCCTAAAAGCCAGGATTATCTTCGTTGGAGAGAAATTCAGAGGAAAACATGAATCCATTTTCCCTTTATTGACAAAAATTACTTTGTAGTAAAGAGATGAGAAAGTATAGGGTTGCTAAAAATTTTAGTTGCAATAATATATTTTCTTTTTCTGTAGATATTTCCTTAACTCCTTTGGCATATTTTCTTCATTTCTCCTATCTTAGCTTTATGAACAAGTATCATCTATCAATCAACTATCATCTCTCTATATCTATCTATCTATCTATCTATCTATCTATCTATCTATCTATCTATCTAATTTATTGATGTGAATAGACACTATGACCAAAGCAACTCTTCTACAGTACAAACATTAATTGGGGATGGCTTACACATTCAGAGGTTCAATATACTATCATCAAGGTGGGAGCATGACAGCATGACATAGTTGAGGCAGGCATGATAGTGGAGTTTTTGCGAGTGCAACTACTCATTCCAAAGGGAAAGAGGAGAAGACTTGAGTTCCAAGCACCTAGTTATATGGTCTTAAAGACCAGGCCCCCCGTGACCTACTTCCTCCAACAAAGCCTCACCTATTTCAAGGGGTCCACACTGCCTAATAGTGTAGCTTCCTGGAGCATGCATAACCATAAAAAGTAGCACACACTTGTGATTCGAACACTGAGTAGGTAGAGACAGGAGAATCATTGAAAGTTCAATGACATTTTCAGCTACATAATCAGTTTGAAAACAGACTAGAATATGCAAGTCACTGTGTCATATCTTACAAACATTAGGGAAATGATATGTATAGGACCTATGACAGTGTATTTCAATTTGCATAGGAGATACTGAAAATTTAGGTAGCAACAAGAAAGTCCAGAAATCAAGCCACAATGGATACTGACAGATGATTACATCTGTACTTTTCTTATTTTATGACTACTTTGATGATCACTCTACCAATGAAACTGAGAACACATGTTGTAATGACCTTTATATAAGAATATTATATAATTATTTATTCTAAGTTGAATCATTTCTTCCTGAAGAAAGAAAGGAGGACCCCAAGATTCATTAGGAAAACTCAACTTATAAGTCTCAGAAAATCATCTTAAATTTCAAGATTTTAAAATCTCTATTCAAGGTTATACACGAAGCAATATATTGATAAAGAAGAAAGATTCTAACCAGATGATCAGCTTTGAAATAGTTTTGGTAGCATGTAGCTTATGTAGCTTTCATTTTTCATTAGTTATGCTTTTATCAGATTTGTGGTGATATACTTGCCATTGAGTCATCCATGATCATGTAAATAACCATAATAAACTCACTGGATAATTAAAATTAGATTTGGTCAAATCATTCAGTTTGTCTGTTAGTTGTGTAATCTGAGGTGAATAGATATTTACTAAAATCTTCCTAAGAAAAGTCACAAACAAGTAATGAAGCTTAACCATGGCAAATGAATCTTTTCCCAGCATTTCTTCTAATGTGCAGACTACTGTCTCTACTTTATCACTGTATAGCTTAAATGCAGACCTCAGCCTATACTGAGAACAGCTGAACATGGAAATATTAAACAGTCATTCCTTAACATTAATTAATTAATTAATTAATAAAATGCATATGGCACAAATGGTCCCATTTCATGCTTCTCTTTATAAACACTTTCCAGTTGGGAAAAGGAGATTTTCTACATTTCTTAAACAGCTTTTTTCTCTTCAGTGTATCCATGAGTATAATTTTATTTTTGCCACCTGTTCAACGTTATTCTCTTAGAGAATTCACAAAATTTTATCACTTTCATGGCCCATTAAGCACATATCTGCTCATACCCAGGGCATAATTTCTCAACAAAGATGTACAAAGTTTTCATCTGGTGATTTAATTCCCAAAGGCAAAGGACCATTCTACTAAACTAATCTCATTAAACAAGTGGAGCATATTCTCTGCACCCACAGATTTAAGGGTCATTTTTTTACTATTATTATCAAATCATATAAACAGATTAATGACTAGATATTTCTGGTTGGGCACAATATTCCAAATGATGAATAGTGTTCAGTATCCACCAACCTGAAAATAAAGGTTGAAAGATATAGGAATTTGTACCACTTGAAATATTTGTATTATTTTATGTTTGGTAATATGTATGTGTTTGTGTCTCAGATGGTGTGCAAGTGTCAGGCATTTGTATGAAGTTCAGAAGACAATGTTGAGTGTCAGTCAGCATCTTCACATTGTTTGATCCAGGGTAGATGGCCTTTGGCATTTTCTGAATCACATTTTTAACTTCCTTCTATGTGGGTACTTGGATTTATGAATATTTGCACTACTACATCTGGTTTTATGTGGCTAATCACGATCCAAACTTAGTTCCCACAAGTTTAGGGAATATGTTGCCATTTAGCCATTTCATGAAACTGGAACAAACCTTTTGATTTGCAATCATCATTTTCTGTGAATACCTGATTCATATTAAGCACTAATATGTCACCATATTTAAAGACAGCTTGATATTTTGATTAAGTACAATTAGTTAATATTTAGTTAAGTACAATTCACATCATTTGGTGATATTGAGTATGGATTTACTTAGCATTTATTAATGCTCTATTTGGGATTAGGTCACAGGTCAGGTCGCTCTGGAAAAACAATAGAGTATACCACTCCATCAGAATGTTTAATGTTCCTTGTGTGGTGTTGTTTGCTTTACATCTCCACAAGCACTAGTATGAACAACTAGACAAAGTTTTTTCTTATCTCTCAAATTATAGGAAATCTTTACTTGGAAAGGAGAACCTTTGTAAATAATGTGCTTAATATCTTAGACAGCTCTCTTCATCAATACCCACAGAATACATTACTCAGCATCTTCCAACTATCAGAAACTCCCTATTTAATCCCCCTATATGACTTCTACTCTAATTTAGTCCCTGATTTATCTAGGTATGTGAGTGGGGAATCTGATCTAATACAGACTGGCTTTGAATGCATCTGCAGAAAGGCAAATTGTGTCTTCTGAGTGAAGATATAGGGAGACAGCCCTATTCATCATCTTATGCATATGAATATTTTGGCAGTCATGGGCATTGTGAAAGTGGTATATACATATATATTGAACAGAGGCTTACATAATTTAAACTTCATAATCAAAACCAAGATCCATATGTTTTAACCTCCTTAGTAAGAGCTTCTGTTACTGGGACCCATAAAATGGTGACACAAACAAGAACTGCACCCTTGAGAATGTTTTCACCCAGCACCCATTCTGAGTCTCTCAAAAGTCCATTCAAAATGTGTAGTTTTATTTTACATTTAATAAGTTTGTTGGATTTGAGAAATTGTTCAGTATTTAAAAGTCCTTCCTGCTCTTTCAGAGAACACATTTTGTCCCCAGCAAGTACAAAGTCACTTACACTCTTCCCCAAAGAACCTGAGGTCCACTTTCAGAGTACATAGGCACTTAGTACATGGTTGTTGAACATAAATACACACAGGTACAGTACTCATTTACATAAAATTTTGTGTGTGTATTTGTATGTGTGTGTGTATGTGTGTGTTTGTTAGCTATAGGAGATTTTTTTGGGGTCACTGATATTTGGTAACATACTATCTGCAAATTAAGATATATGGATTTCTCCCTTTCCAATTTTGATCTCTTTAGTCTCCTTAATTTCAATTATAGTTGTAGCTAAGACATCAGCAACCATATTGAGTGGGTGTACCGAGGGTAGATAGCCTTGTCTTGCTCCTGATTTTAGTGGAATTGTTTTGAATTTTTCTCCATTTAATTTAGTATTGATGATAGATACAATAGAAACATACTGTTTCTTCAGAATGTAGTTGTATTGGAAGTTATTTGTCAGATCAAACACAGGAAGTATTGTTTTCCTGAAGCAGACACAGCTAAAAGACTAAGGTAAACTTAGGAAAGAATGATTTTACTGAAGTAGACATCTGGGAAAGGTTGTTCTGCTACAGAAAGTCAAAGGACATGTGATGAAGGATTCTTTGCTAACAACATGCGTGTACCTTACAATTCATAGTTGAGCAAAATACCAAATAACTTCTAGTGGTGTGTTCCAGTTTCTTGCCACGTAAGTGGACTCAGCCTGATTGGCAGAGCAATGGCAGTTGAAACGCATGCACTCCCGAGACAAGACCTGTAGAGGACATATGATGTTTGTACAGTATGAATAGGACTCAATGGACATTAACAGAGACTGAGCTTTGCTTTTTCATAGAGATAGTGTGCAACACCTTTGTTTCTCTAGTCATTGGTGATCTTAGTTTCTCTAAGAGAGGTACAGCTAAGAACTTCTCTAGGAGTATCTCTGTGTCTCTCCTGCTGACTCAAGCTGAGGATGAAGCCTGTGGTTTGTCTTGTCCAACTTTGATATGATGGTTTGTTTTCTCTTATTACATCTTATTTGTTACCTCTTATAAACCTGTTGCTTTATGAGAGACAGAAGTACAATAGATCTACATTATAAGAACTATGACAAGTAGAGGGAAGAAAAACTGGAATCAAGGTATATTGTCCAAGAATATTATATTCAATTAAAGGAAATTTTTAAATAAATAACAAATAATAAAAAAAACTATTTAAAAGAAACAGTTTTCCTCCTGATTCAGTTTTTTTTCTGCTAGATCATCTTAATCCCTGTGTAACTCAAGATGAAGAGCAAACCCCACTTTTTGCCAGTGATCTCACTAGACTGGGTGTCAAATAGGTAACATTTAGAGCCCTTTCTTCGCCATCAAGTTCTTTTTAGACTCATTCTTAAGCTTGCTGTAGTCTGTCTACAGGACCCTTTCCTCCTATCTCATAGTCATCATGTAAAAGCTCTATATTATGGTACAGGGTAAAGTAAGGATTATGGCACCCCTTTACCTAGATTGACAGCCCTTGTTACTACAAGAAAGAAAGTAGAGTGAGAGACTTAAGATCACTTCTTCATAACCTCTGCATCAGATATTGCACACAGTTTTCTGATCTATTTTTATTCTTGTCCTAGCTTTCTTCAGTGCTGGATACTGATACGGACACAAAGCCAAATACATAGTTTTCATAAATACTTTTCTCTGATTTAGCAATTCGTCATGGTGTTTCATGATATCAATGAGAACCCCAACTAGGACCATGTGTATCATCAACTAAAGAAGAGACTTCTCACCCAACAAAGAAGAGATCATATATCTCTGCCAAGAACTATTTTGTCAGACTCCAGATGTGTACACCTTAGTGTAAAAACACAAACATAAACAATCAGAAGCCATGTAGCCTTATTATTTTATACCCTGAAAGAAGCAATTTACTTGAAAAAAGAAATAAGAAATTTAAAATAAAAACTATTTATATAATCAAAAAGTTTAAAAATAAGATGAGTAACCACCTTAACAAATAACGTGAAAACACAATTAAATGAAATAATAAAACAATTTAAGAAATGAAAGTAGAATTTAACAGGTAAAAGAATAATGACATTGAAATAAAAATGAAAATAAAAATGAGAAACAAAACCTCAGTGCTTTACTCACTGGCAGATTAAAAATCATGCAAAAGACAACCATAGATTTGAAAACAAAATGAAAAAATATGATAGGTCAATCAAAGAAAGGTTTAAATAGACAAAACAAAACAAACAGAAATCAAAACAAACAAACAAAATCTTCAAGACAATATGTCCAGGAAATCTGGAGCATTATGAAAATTTAAAACCCATGAATAATAGCTAATGAGAAGGATCTCAAGACACAGGCTTGAAAAATATCTGTACCAAAATCACAGATGAATTGTTCCTCAATATAAAGAAACAAATAGCTATTAAACTACAAGCATCATACAGAACAACAAATAGAACCAAAAAAAAAAAATTCTCCACAACATGATCTTAAAAATACATGACACAACTCTCTGCTCCCAAACCCCGTGGGAGAGAGACCTCACCGCCTGATCAGGTTGGCACTCCTGAGGCTGCAGAGCGGAGGAGACCACCAACACTGCCCACCCCTGCCCACATCCCTGGCCCAAGAGGCAACTGTATAAGGCCTCTGGGTTCCCGTAGGGGAGGGCCCGGGAGCGGCAGGACCCCTGCGCCTGAGACACTGCCAGAACCTGAAGGAAACAGACCGGATAAACAGTTCTCTGCACCCAAATCCCGAGGGAGGGAGAGCTGAACCTTCAGAGAGGCGGACACGCCTGGGAAACCAGAAGAGATGCACTCTGTGCACATCCAGGCGCCAGAGGAAAACACCAAACGCCATCTGGAACCCTGGTGCACGGAGGCTCCCGGAAAGAGCGGCGCAGATCTTCCCGGTTGCTGCCACAGCGGAGAGGACTTAGGCAGTACCCCACGAGCAAACTTGAGCCTTGGAACTACAGGTAAGACCAACTTTTCCCTTGCAAGAAACCTGCCTGGTGAACTCAGGACACACAGAGGCAAAATTCCTCTAAGGCCGGGCACTTCCTGTGTTTATCGGAAGTCCCACACCGGCGGATCCCGGACCGCAGCAGCTCTCTGCTCCCAAACCCCGTGGGAGAGAGATCCCACCGCCTGATCAGGTGGGCACTCCTGAGGCTGCAGAGCGGAGGAGACCACCAACACTGCCCACCCCTGCCCACATCCCTGGCCCAAGAGGCAACTGTATAAGGCCTCTGGGTTCCCGTAGGGGAGGGCCCGGGAGCGGCAGGACCCCTGCGCCTGAGACACTGCCGGAACCTGAAGGAAACAGACCGGATAAACAGTTCTCTGCACCCAAATCCCGTGGGAGGGAGAGCTGAACCTTCAGAGAGGCGGACACGCCTGGGAAACCAGAAGAGATGCACTCTGTGCACATCCAGGCGCCAGAGGAAAACACCAAACGTCATCTGAAACCCTGGTGCACGGAGGCTCCCGGAAGGAGCGGCACAGATCTTCCCGGTTGCTGCCACAGCAGAGAGGACTTAGGCAGTACCCCACGAGCAAACTTGAGCCTTGGAACCACAGGTAGGACCAATTTTTCCCCTGCAAGAAACCTGCCTGGTGAACTCAAGACACAGGCCCACAGGAACAGCTGAAGACCTGTAGAGAGGAAAAACTACACGCCCGAAAGCAGAACACTCTGTCCCCATAACTGGCTGAAAGAAAACAGGAAAACAGGTCTACAGCACTCCTGACACACAGGTTATAGGACAGTCTAGCCACAGTCAGAAATAGCAGAACAAAGTAACACTAGAGATAATCTGATGGCGAGAGGCAAGCACAGGAACCCAAGCAACAGAAACCAAGACTACATGGCATCATCGGAGCCCAATTCTCCCACCAAAGCAAACACGGAATATCCAAACACACCAGAAAAGCAAGACCTAGTTTCAAAATCATATTTGATCATGATGTTGGAGGACTTCAAGAAAGACATAAAGAACTCCCTTAGAGAACAAGTAGAAGCCTACAGAGAGGAATCACAAAAATCCCTGAAAGAATTCCAGGAAAACACAATCAAACAGTTGAAGGAATTAAAAATGGAAATAGAAGCAATCAAGAAAGAACACATGGAAACAACCCTGGACATAGAAAATCAAAAGAAAAGACAAGGAGCTGTAGATACAAGCTTCACCAACAGAATTCAAGAGATGGAAGAGAGAATCTCGGGAGCAGAAGATTCCATAGAAATCATTGACTCAACTGTCAAAGATAATGTAAAGCGGAAAAAGCTACTGGTCCAAAACATACAGGAAATCCAGGACTCAATGAGAAGATCAAACCTAAGGATAATAGGTATAGAAGAGAGTGAAGACTCCCAGCTCAAAGGAACAGTAAATATCTTCAACAAAATCATAGAAGAAAACTTCCCTAACCTAAAAAAAGAGATACCCATAGGCATACAAGAAGCCTACAGAACTCCAAATAGATTGGACCAGAAAAGAAACACCTCCCGTCACATAATTGTCAAAACACCAAACGCACAAAACAAAGAAAGAATATTAAAAGCAGTAAGGGAAAAAGGTCAAGTAACATATAAAGGGAGACCTATCAGAATCACACCAGACTTTTCGCCAGAAACTATGAAGGCCAGAAGATCCTGGACAGATGTCATACAGACCCTAAGAGAACACAAATGCCAGCCCAGGTTACTGTATCCTGCAAAACTCTCAATTAACATAGATGGAGAAACCAAGATATTTCATGACAAAACCAAATTTACACAATATCTTTCTACAAATCCAGCACTACAAAGGGTAATAAAGGGTAAAGCCCAACATAAGGAGGCAAGCTATACCCTAGAAGCAAGAAACTAATCATCTTGGCAACAAAACAAAGAGAATGAAAGCACACAATCATAACCTCACTTCCAAATATGAATATAACGGGAAGCAATAATCACTATTCCTTAATATCTCTCAATATCAATGGCCTCAATTCCCCAATAAAAAGACATAGATTAACAAACTGGATAAGCAACGAGGACCCTGCATTCTGCTGCCTACAGGAAACACACCTCAGAGACAAAGACAGACATTACCTCAGAGTGAAAGGCTGGAAAACAATTTTCCAAGCAAATGGTCAGAAGAAGAAAGCTGGAGTAGCCATTCTAATATCAAATAAAATCAATTTTCAACTAAAAGTCATCAAAAAAGATAAGGAAGGACACTTCATATTCATCAAAGGAAAAATCCACCAAGATGAAGTCTCAATCCTAAATATCTATGCCCCAAATACAAGGGCACCTACATATGTAAAAGAAACCTTACTAAAGCTCAAAACACACATTGGACCTCACACAATAATAGTGGGAGATTTCAACACCCCACTCTCATCAATGGACAGATCATGGAAACAGAAATTAAACAGAGATGTAGACAGACTAAGAGAAGTCATGAGCCAAATGGACTTAACGGATATTTGTAGAACATTCTATCCTAAAGCAAAAGGATATACCTTCTTCTCAGCTCCTCATGGTACTTTCTCCAAAATTGACCATATAATTGGTCAAAAAACGGGCCTCAACAGGTACAGAAAGATAGAAATAATCCCATGCGTGCTATCGGACCACTACGGCCTAAAACTGGTCTTCAATAACAATAAGGGAAGAATGCCCACATATACGTGGAAATTGAACAATGCTCTACTCAATGATAACCTGGTCAAGGAAGAAATAAAGAAAGAAATTAAAAACTTTTTAGAATTTAATGAAAATGAAGGTACAACATACCCAAACTTATGGGACAAAATGAAAGCTGTGCTAAGAGGAAAACTCATAGCGCTGAGTGCCTGCAGAAAGAAACAGGAAAGAGCATATGTCAGCAGCTTGACAGCACACCTAAAAGCTCTAGAACAAAAAGAAGCAAATACATCCAGGAGGAGTAGAAGGCAGGAAATAATCAAACTCAGAGCTGAAATCAACCAAGTAGAAACAAAAAGGACCATAGAAAGAATCAACAGAACCAAAAGTTGGTTCTTTGAGAAAATCAACAAGATAGATAAACCCTTAGCCAGACTAACGAGAGGACACAGAGAGTGCGTCCAAATTAACAAAATCAGAAATGAAAAGGGAGACATAACTACAGATTCAGAGGAAATTCAAAAAATCATCAGATCTTACTACAAAAACCTATATTCAACAAAACTTGAAAATCTTCAGGAAATGGACAATTTCCTAGACAGATACCAGGTACCGAAGTTAAATCAGGAACAGATAAACCAGTTAAACAACCCCATAACTCCTAAAGAAATAGAAGCAGTCATTAAAGGTCTCCCAACCAAAAAGAGCCCAGGTCCAGACGGGTTTAGTGCAGAATTCTATCAAACCTTCAGAGAAGACCTTATACCAATATTATCCAAACTATTCCACAAAATTGAAACAGATGGAGCCCTACCGAATTCCTTCTATGAAGCCACAATTACTCTTATACCTAAACCACACAAAGACCCAACAAAGAAAGAGAACTTCAGACCAATTTCCCTTATGAAAATCGACGCAAAAATACTCAATAAAATTCTGGCAAACCGAATTCAAGAGCACATCAAAACAATCATCCACCATGATCAAGTAGGCTTCATCCCAGGCATGCAGAGATGGTTTAATATAAGGAAAACCATCAACGTGATCCATCATATAAACAAAATGAAAGAACAGAACCACATGATCATTTCATTAGATGCTGAGAAAGCATTTGACAAAATTCAACACCCCTTCATGATAAAAGTCCTGGAAAGAATAGGTATTCAAGGCCCATACCTAAACATAGTAAAAGCCATATACAGCAAACCAGTTGCTAACATTAAACTAAATGGAGAGAAACTTGAAGCAATCCCACTAAAATCAGGGACTAGACAAGGCTGCCCACTCTCTCCCTACTTATTCAATATAGTTCTTGAAGTTCTAGCCAGAGCAATCAGACAACAAAAGGAGATCAAGGGGATACAGATCGGAAAAGAAGAGGTCAAAATATCACTATTTGCAGACGACATGATAGTATATTTAAGTGATTCCAAAAGTTCCACCAGAGAACTACTAAAGCTGATAAACAACTTCAGCAAAGTGGCTGGGTATAAAATTAACTCAAATAAATCAGTTGCCTTCCTCTATTCAAAAGAGAAACAAGCCGAGAAAGAAATTAGGGAAACGACACCCTTCATAATAGACCCAAATAATATAAAGTACCTCGGTGTGACTTTAACCAAGCAAGTAAAAGATCTGTACAATAAGAACTTCAAGACACTGAGGAAAGAAATTGAAGAAGACCTCAGAAGATGGAAAGATCTCCCATGCTCATGGATTGGCAGGATTAATATAGTAAAAATGGCCATTTTACCAAAAGCAATCTACAGATTCAATGCAATCCCCATCAAAATACCAATCCAATTCTTCAAAGAGTTAGACAGAACAATTTGCAAATTCATCTGGAATAACAAAAAACCCAGGATAGCTAAAGCTATCCTCAACAATAAGAGGACTTCAGGGGGAATCACTATCCCTGAACTCAAGCAGTATTACAGAGCAATAGTGATAAAAACTGCATGGTATTGTTACAGAGACAGACAGATAGACCAATGGAATAGAATTGAAGACCCAGAAATGACCCCACACACCTATGGTCACTTGATTTTTGACAAAGGAGCCAAAACCATCCAATGGAAAAAAGATAGCATTTTCAGTAAATGGTGCTGGTTCAACTGGAGGGCAACATGTAGAAGAATGCAGATCGATCCATGCTTATCACCCTGTACAAAGCTTAAGTCCAAGTGGATCAAGGACCTCCACATCAAACCAGACACACTCAAACTAATAGAAGAAAAACTAGGGAAGCATCTGGAACACATGGGCACTGGAAAAAATTTCCTGAACAAAACACCAATGGCTTATGCTCTAAGATCAAGAATCGACAAATGGGATCTCATAAAACTGCAAAGCTTCTGTAAGGCAAAGGACACTGTGGTTAGGACAAAACGGCAACCAACAGATTGGGAAAAGATCTTTACCAATCCTATAACAGATAGAGGCCTTATATCCAAAATATACAAAGAACTCAAGAAGTTAGACCGCAGGGAAACAAATAACCCTATTAAAAAATTGGGTTCAGAGCCAAACAAAGAATTCACAGCTGAGGAATGCCGAATGGCTGAGAAACACCTAAAGAAATGTTCAACATCTTTAGTCATAAGGGAAATGCAAATCAAAAAAACCCTGAGATTTCACCTCACACCAGTGAGAATGGCTAAGATCAAAAACTCAGGTGACAGCAGATGCTGGCGAGGATGTGGAGAAAGAGGAACACTCCTCCATTGTTGGTGGGATTGCAGACTGGTAAAACCATTCTGGAAATCAGTCTGGAGGTTCCTCAGAAAATTGGACATTGAATTGCCTGAGGATCCAGCCATACCTCTCTTGGGCATACACCCAAAAGATGCCTCAACATATAAAAGAGACACGTGCTCCACTATGTTCATCGCAGCCTTATTTATAATAGCCAGAAACTGGAAAGAACCCAGATGCCCTTCAACAGAGGAATGGATACAGAAAATGTGGTACATCTACACAATGGAATATTACTCAGCTATCAAAAACAACGAGTTTATGAAATTCGTAGGCAAATGGTTGGAACTGGAAAATATCATCCTGAGTGAGCTAACCCACTCACAGAAAGACATACATGGTATGCACTCATTGATAAGTGGCTATTAGCCCAAATGCTTGAATTACCCTAGATCCCTAGAACAAAGGAAACTCAAGACGGATGATCAAAATGTGAATGCTTCACTCCTTCTTTAAATTAGGAAAAAGAATACCCTTGGCAGGGAAGGGAGAGGCAAAGATTAAAACAGAGACTGAAGGAACACCCATTCAGAGTCTGCCCCACAGGTGGCCCATACATATACAGCCACCCTATTAGACAAGATGGATGAAGCAAAGAAGTGCAGACCGACAGGAGCCGGATGTAGATCGCTCCTGAGAGACACAGCCAGAATACAGCAAATACAGAGGCGAATGCCAGCAGCAAACCACTGAACTGAGAATAGGTCCCCCGTTGAAGGAATCAGAGAAAGAACTGGAAGAGCTTGAAGGTGCTCGAGACCCCAAAAGTACAACAATGTCAAGCAACCAGAGCTTCCAGGGACTAAGCCACTACCTAAAGACTATACATGGACTGACCCTGGACTCTGTCCCCATAGGTAGAAATGAATATCCTAGTAAGAGCACCAGTGGAAGGGGAAGCCCTGGGTCCTGCTAAGACTGAACCCCCAGTGAACTAGACTATGCGGGGAGGGTGGCAATGGGGGGAGGTTTGGGAGGGGAACACCCATAAGGAAGGGGAGGGGGGAGGGTGATGTTTGTCCGGAAACCGGGAAAGGGAATAACACTTGAAATGTATATAAGAAATACTCAAGTTAATAAAAAAAAATACATGACACAAGAAAGATTTTTAAAGTCACAAAATAAACACTAAATAACATATAAAGTCAGGTTCATTAGACTAAAAACCTGATTTTCAGTGGAGACACTAAAAACCAGAAGGGACTGAACAGATATGCTATCTGCTCTAAGAGATTACAGATGCAAGCATAGACTAATCTACCCACCAAAATTATCAGTATCAATCAACAGAAAAGTAAACAGATATTCCACATTAAAAAAAATAAAGGTTAACAAATTTCTGTACTCAGGTCCATCTCTAAAACAACACTGGAAAGAGAGCCAGTGTGAAGAAAATGTAAACTATACCCAAAAAATATAGATAATAAGTAGTCTGCAAAGCGTAAGTACAGAGAATATTGACACCAAAACAACAAATAGTAGGAACCCATTAACACTGCTCACTGATGACTTTTGATGTTAAGAGACTAAATAAGCATAAGCAAATAGATGAATCAAGAAAGCATAATTATTTTAGTAGCCAACAAAATTGACTTAAAGGTAAAAGATATCACAGGGGATATATAATGGAATCATATGATCAGTGAAGACAAGATCTACCAAGATGTTATTATCATTCAAATGTTTATACACCTAACAGAGGTATCCAAATTTACAGAAGAAATACTTCTCCAGCTAAAATCACACATTGACTCTCATACAAGAGGGGATGGCTTCAGTATGCTACTCTTTGAAAAATATAACCAGAACAAACCTGTAATTAAATTATCATAAATCAAATTGATCTAACAGAAATTTACAGAACATTCCACTGAAACATACTATAATACACTTTCATCTCAGCAGCAGTGGAGCTATTAATAAATCAAATACTTTATAAATGAGTGAGAACCTGTCAAGACATGAAAAAGGGAGAACAAAATTAAAACATTTTTGCAATTGAACAAAAATGAGGACATAACATACTAAAATCTATAGAACACGGTAAAGGAAGTATTAAGTGGAAAGTTCATAGCACTAAATTCATACATCCAAAATTGACAGATCTATATTACTTTATTAAGGTAGCACTGCAAAACACTCTGAAAACAAGAATTTGTATAAAAAATTATATAAAAAAATAAACAAATCCAGTGATAAATCAGTACATTAGAAACACAGTATATCGTCAATGAAATGAAGAGATTTTTCCTTTCAGAAACCAAGATCAACAAACCCGTTAGACAAAACCAAGAAAGAGATATAATGATGGATAGATATATGATAAGTAGATAGATAGATAGATAGATAGATAGATAGATGATAGATAGATAGACAGACAGACAGACAGACAGACAGATAGATAGATAGATAGAAGCAAAAATTAAAATATTTGAGAAAATGAAGAAAACACTGCAATAAAGATTGAGGAAATTCAGGGAATCACAAGTGTGCACTATAAAAAATTAGTATTTAACCAACTGGGGAATCTAAGAGAAACAGATGATATGACTTACAAAGTGAAATCCAGAAGAAAATATGATACCACAGAGCCATAACTCCAAGTGAAACTGAACCATTGTTTAAAAATCTTCTAGTTTAAAAAAAGCCCAGGGCCAAAAAATTCACTACAGAATTCTTTCAGACCTCTAAACAAGAACTAAAGTCCAATTTCTTAAAATTTTTTTTTCACAAAATTGAAACTGAAGTATCATTTCCTATTTCTTCTTTTGGAACAGCTAGTACTCTAACCACTTTGCTACTCTCCACAGCATTCTGGAGAGGTCATATATCTGAAGACACCACGTAATGATGTTATTGAACACAAAGAAATCAAGCTAGAGGGCTAACATATATAATATCAGAAGTTGTTCCTCATGCTACCAGAGGAGAAAAGCAATCATCGATATTATTCACCTTCACAGACTGTGATATGTAATAGCCACCTGAGTGCAAATTGTATAAATGCTACAGCGGTAATCAAACACTTTTTATTGAATTTGAGGCGCAACCCATGTGATGGAACTCATATCTAACAGCATTATGTCTACCAAGAACCAGAGACTACCTAGGTTATGGGCCTCGGTAAAAACATTAAATTATTGTTGTGCTAAATGAAAATACTTAATACTACATTGGTATAAGCGTAAATCAATCAATCACTCATGGACTTCATCTTCAAGAAGATTTTAATGAATCTTCTTGAAGTCGATGAGAATTAACACAGAGAATCTCAACTGGGCATATTAATAGTGAGAGGCTTTGGAGCACTCACTATAAAATCAGATGTGTTAATCAAAACCCTTCTCACAAGGTTCAGTGATCTCCAAAACTGTGAGATGGAAAGAGCTAGTAATGTTGATGACACCAAGGGAAAAGAGTTTTCTAAACACAACAGTATGGGTACACATAAAGACTCACAGAGATTGTGACAGCATCCATAACACTTACCGAGATTCAAATAAGACAAATTTTCACCGTACTAAGAAAGGAAAGAATGTAAACATGAAGTCAAACCCTTACTGAGCAATTATTTGCTATTGACCCCTGGTGGAAAAGACAAAAACATGGTCTCATGGAGCTGTTGACCAATCCAAAACCAAAATAGGCTCCATGTTTCTGTGCTTTTGATTATGTTTTAGTGTTATTAGTCTTACTCATATTTTGTCTATTTGTTTTATTTGATTTACATGCAGAGAGAGAGAGAGAGAGAGAGAGAGAGAGAGAGAGAGAGAGAGAGAGAGAGAGAGAGAGGACCCAGGAGAAGATGGAGGAAGAGAAAATAAAAAAAAATAGATTTTTTAAAAATGTGTAGTGGCCAGGCTGACCTCAAACTCATAATCTTTCTGCATCTGCCTCCATCAGCAAATACTAATGGCACTGGCATGAACCACAACACCCAGCAATGGAGTGGTCATGGAAGAAAATACCTGAGTGGAACGGGATATGGGTAAGAGTATGGGGGATTTCGGGGTTGGGTATGGGAAGGAGCAATGGGAATAACGGCTTGATTCAGCAAAATGACAAGATGAACCATAATTTTTTCTATCTATATTTATGGAACACAGTACAGGTAGACAGTATGTACTACCTGGCATACAGTTAGCATACACATGGAGCCAAATTGTGTGGACAAATATAAGAAAATACCAGAAAAGGCCTAGATGTAAGGTGATTGGCAGGATTGAAAATATTACAAAGAAGTGCTGTGCCCCTCCCTCATATTATTCAAACAATGTGACCCAAGAAATTGGTATTTCCCAATGACTCTTATGATGGGAGAAGGAAAAGTTTGAAGCATGGTGCCATCCAGGGGAACTTGTCTCCTAGCAGATTTTATTTGCTTCCTATGAAAAGAGATTTCACACAGTTCTAAAAACGTGTTAGAAAACTTTGGAAGAGGGTCTGAAGCTGAGGAAATAAAGGGTTAATGAAGGTAGGACCCTAGTTTGATCAGGACTTATTTGCTAAGCAGGCCACTTCCTTTCTATTTTAACTGAATCCTAATATTTGTGCCCTAATAATGGACTAAAGATAGCAACTGATCTTTTTGTTCCTCTTTGTAATGTTAACACAGTGAATATTTTTTTTATTTCTGCTTTTAATATTTTATCCCTAACTATCTTATTGGGGATAGGTGGTTGAATTTTGTTTGTCAAGTCTACCATGGTTCAGGGTGTGATCCCAATAACTTCAGTAGTAAACAATGATAGAGGAACATTTCTCTCTCTCTCTCTCTCTCTCTCTCTCTCTCTCTCTCTCTCTCTCTCTCTCTCTCTCTCTCTCTGTGTGTGTGTGTGTGTGTGTGTGTGTGGTGTCTGTCTCTGTTTCTTTCTATTTTTCTGTTTCTGTCTCTCATCCTCTCTATCTGCTCTACTCTCTCAAAAGCAATCTACACGTTCAATGCAATCACCCTCAAAATTCCTACTCAATTATTTATAGAGATAGAAAAAGCAATTTGCAAATTCATTTGCAATAACAAAAAACTCAGGATAACGAAAACTATACTTCACAATAAAAGAGCCATCCCCGACTTCAAGCAGTTTTACAGAGCCATAATCATAAAAACTGAATATTATTGTTACAGAGACAGGTAGATAGATCAGTGGAACAGAATTGAAGACCCAGAAATGAACCCACACACCTATGGTCACTTGATCTTTGGCAAAGTAGCTAAAACCATCCAATGGAAGACAGATAACATTTTCAACAACTGGTGCTGGTTCAACTGGAGGTCAGCATGTAGAAGAACGCAGATCAATCCTTTCTGTGGGCTGATTTGTTCTGTTTTGTTTTTACAAAGGGAAAGAATTTTCCATAACAACTTTCCTTCCACTGAATCTCCTTTTAAGTGTGTTCAGTTACTAAGTATGTTGTGGAGGTTCATGAGTCTTCCTGATTTGTGTAAATTCTCATATTGCTATGACATAGTCATATCTTATGGAAGAATAAAAAAAAAACAGTTTAATAAAGTCTGCTCTTTCCACAAATGGTTAGACCATTTGGATCAATAACACGCTCCTTGTAGTGTCAGCTTTTGCTACTGGCTAAACAGAGACCTATTCCCCAACACTTGTGAGTAAGTAAAGCTCCCTGAATGAGTCTGGGAACGTTATCTCAGTCTTCATCTGAATTCTCACAATAGGAACTCCCAGTCTACTGACTACTGAATTTCACAAGTACAAGATTCCTAAAATCTAAATCCTGGAACATCAACATTGCTAGATTATTATAGGCAGATTAACAGAGATAGAGAAGGCAGAAAGATCTTTAGGTAGTGCCATATTTCTTGACAGAAGCACAGCAAGGGGATCATTTCAGATGTCAGTCAAATGGATGGATGGGCCATATGTTCCACATGATGTAGGTGAATCAGTAAATGTTCATTTCATAAAGGCAGATGAGAGAAAACTACTAACAGAAAGAAGCTGGTTGCAAACTATATAGGGGTGAAAATTGTTTCCATAGGGTAGCCCAGGATGTTGGGAGCTGTATTTCTTCAGCTGGAAACTATCAAAAGTTTTATTTTGTAATAGGACCCTCAATAATTATTAGTTTTCACAAAGGGAATCTCTCTGAGAATATTATGAAATATTATAGAAATGTTGAGACTTTACTAAAGACAATAGTGTCATACATATAAAAATATTGTTATGTATATAATATCTTGGTTATAATTTTGCAATCCATTAAATTTTAACAATTATGAGCAAATGAAAAGCATGCAAAATGAAATAGGTGATAATATGAAGTAATTAGAGTCTTGTCTCATGACCTAGCATTGCATACAGCCAGTTTTTCAACTGTAGCTGCCTAAAATACAGCAATCCCTGGGTCACTAAAAGAGGCTGACCACCTATCTTTCCTGGATATTTGCATAAATGAAGGTCTTGGTTTTAATTTAAAAGGTCATTACATCTTATTTACTTATGCGGCTAGGTACAGAAGTGCTGGGGCACTAATATCTTGACTGGCAACTTGACAGTATGTTTTCTCCTTCTACTGCATGATTCTTAATGACAAAACTCATCACAGCACCTTTGGTCATACACACTTTGACCCTCAGAACCATTTCACTCGTTTCCAAAGAGAGATCATTTCAAAAAATATTTCCCAATTTCATAGAAAAATTATATCTTTTCAATTATTGAAGAATTTGCTACATTTCTACAAACACATTTTTGAAGAAAGAATGGGAAATTTAAAAAAAAAACCTTCATTGTTCTATGTGAGAGTGCACATCATGCGCACACAGGCGCAAAAATACACACACCCATACACACACACACACACACAAACACACACACACACGTGCACACACACGTGCACACACACATGCACAAACACACACGAATAATAGATGTCAAAGGGCAAAGTTACATTTTAGTCCTCAGTTTTCCACCTTTTATGAGACAAGATTCTTATTCACTTCTTCCTAAACCATAATGAGTTGTCTTAGCTACTGGTCTTTTTCTTTTAAGAAACGTCATGACCATGACAACTCTTATAAAGGAAAGCATTTCATTGCGGGGTAACTTACAATTTCAGAGCATCACCATGATGGAAAGCATGTCAGCATGCATGCTGACATGTTCCTGGAGAAGTGCCTGAGAGTTCTATATTTGGGTCTGCAGGTGACTTCGCCAGTGTTCTCTAGAGTCACAGAACTTATTGGTAGTCTCTATACAGTAAGAGAATTGGTTGATGACTTACTGTTTATAGTTCAACTCCCCGAAAATCAGCAGCAGCAGCTGTGATTGGAGGTCCAAGTATTTGGCAGTGGCTCAGTCCCACAAGGCAGGCAGGCAGGCAGACAAAATGAGAGACTCTTTCTTCTTCCAATATTGTGTCCAGCACAAGGTGTGTCCCAGAATAAAGATGTTTACCACCATGCCTGGATCTTGGATTTGCTTTGTCCCAGGTGACATTGAACTCATATATCTCCTTGCCTTAAGCTCCTGCAATTCATAACCACTTTGCCTCAAGAGCTCCATACCAAGATCCATGTCAGAAAGTTGTGTCTCCCAGCCTCAAGAACAGGGTCAAATGTGAGCCTTCAAATTCTGGATTATAACTCATTCCAGATACAGTCAAGTCAAGTCGACAACCAGGAATAACCGATACAACAGGCATCAGAAAGAAAGAGCCAGGCGGCCAGACTTGGCATTTTGAAACTTCCAAGCATGCCTCATTGACACACCACTTCCAATAAGTCCATACTTCCTAATTCTTTCAAAAAGTGCCACTTCGTGATAACCAAACATTCAAGTCTGTGAGACTGTGGGAGACATTCTCTTTCCAACTAACACAATGACTTGCCAGCTCCCTTGGATTGTCTCCTTTCTTCCATTATGTCATTGTATGAGTGCTGAACGTATGGATGCAAAACACTATTTTATTTATATTTTGCAGATCCAAATGCAGTTGCCCACACTTGCATAACAAACACTCTCCCCACACACTCTCTAAGTCTTTATACAACTTACACAGAAATCAAAAGCATATCAAAGATGATAAGCACAGCCTAGAGGATGTATGAGTTAATACTTATATTGTTATTGGTTATATGTGACAATATATACTTAGAATAATAATACACAATATTGATAAAACATTTATTTAAAAGTTGGTTAGAATGTCAAACATCAGCACAGAGAATTGAATGAAGAACAGAATGAAGTCTACACCATTCCAAGATATTGAAGTTTACAGAAATACAAGTGGTAGACTCCACGAATATACAAAGAGAGAAATATTTTTCTACATCATGTGAAGAGCCAATAAAGCGTCTGCAATAGGAGAGGATGAAATTCTTCTCTGGCATCTTATTAACACTGTTTTCATAAATCATTGCCTATTCCCTTTCCATCAGCTCCTTTATTCCAGTAAACTGAAATCCATGTACACATAAGATAGCAAACTTGATACTAACACTAATGTCAATAGGAAAAGATATTTGAATAGATTTCTTTGTTTGATTTTTTTGTCTTTAAAAAACCATTCAATGTAAGTGTACTAAGATAAATTATGACATCAATCATGGTCCAAAGGGTCACTGTCTAGAAGACACTACTCTTTTTTTTTTAATTCTTCCATGTTTCAGTGAAAACATCAGTTTAATGGGTTTTCTTCTTTCAATATTTGGAATTTTAATCCTTTGAAAGTATGGTCTTTGGGATTCTGTAATTTAGAATTCTTTCCTGAGATTTAAACATTTGGGATTAGAGTATTTACAATTTTTCCATTTAAGTTTCTGTCTGTCTTTCTCTCTGTTTGTCTGCCTCTCTGTCTACCATCTGTGTCTCTGTATGTATGGCAGGTTAGTATGTGCACATCATGTGTGTAATGTAATATAATGTTTTACTGGCCCAACAGAAATAAAGGCCCATGAAATTTATAACACTGTACTCTCATACTTGCTATTTAACTAGTGAAGCAACTAACAGCAAAGCAATGATAATCACCCCAGTAATCTCATGCAAAAGGAAGAAAAAATGCCTGTCAGGGAAATGCTCATCTGTTGATATTGAAATGATCAGACCACATTAAACGGTGTGGTTGACTACCCATGGACTGATCCTGGGCTCCAAATTCATAGGTAGCAATGTATAGCCCAGTAGGGGCACCAGTGGAAGGGGAAGCCCTTGGCTCTGCCAAGGCCAAGGACCCCCAGTGAACGGGGTTGTTGGGGGGAGTGTGGTAATAGGGGGAGGATGGGGAGGGGAACACCCACATAGAAGAGGAGTGGCAGGGGTTAGGGGAGTGTTGTCCTGGAAACCAGGAAAGGGAATAACATTTGAAATGTAAATAAACAAAATAACAGATAAAAAATTTTAAAAAAATGCTGTGGCTGAGTCTAAACATTGAGGAGTCAGTGTTGCCATAACTATACCTGGATAAGAATTGCTTAATTATGTATATCTCTTCCCATCTTTTAACACTACCCCTATTTCAGGACTTCTAGAATGTGTGGGTCCTGGTTTTTTCTTTCATAAAGTCAATGTGGTTACACTGAGTAACTTTCCTTTTCCACTTTTCACTATTAATTTAGTAGCTTTAAACGTCTTGTTTTAGGAAAGACGACTGAAACTGGCTTGTTATGGCAGAGAATGTTACTCAAAGTTTGGTTAACACTTTGATTACCAGTTGACACTAGTGTACTGTTGACAAACAAAAACAATACAAGCTCTCACTTAAAACCAAAAAAGCAAAGTTTTACTCTGTACCCAGGAAAATCCAGAACTAAATCATCCCAGGGTTTGGATTCCATTTTGGAAGCAATTTCATGGAGATTCTGTAGTAAATTAATTTAAAAAAAATGATGAGGCAAACAGATTGCGAAAAGGTATTTATCGATACTAGATTTCACAGTGGGCTAATATCCAAAATATACAAAAAACTCAAGAGGATAGATTCCAGAGAGCTAAATAACCCTATTTAAAGTGGGGTTACAGAGCTAAACAAAGAATTCTCAGCTGAGGAATATCAAGTGGCTGAGAAGTATCTAAAGAAATGTTCAAAATCCTTAGTCATCAGGTAAATACAAATCAACACAACCCTGAGATTACACCTCACACAATTCAGAATGGCCAAGATCAAAATCTCCAGTGACAGCAGATGGTGGCAAGGATGGAGGGAAAGAGGAACATGCCTCCATTGTTGGTGGGATTGCAAATTGGTAAAAACCACTCCTTCAATAGGGTGGATTTGCAAGCTGAAACAAATCTAGAAATCATTCTCGAGGTTCCTCAGAAAATTGGACTTTTCACTACCTGACAACCTAGATATATATCCACCAAAACTAGATAATATTGATGAAGTTAAGAATTACATGTGGACAGGAGCTTGATATAGCTGTCTCTTGAGAAGCACAGCCACAGTATAGCAAATACAAAGGCAAATGCTAGCAGCAAACCATTTAACTGAGAATAGGGTCCTTGTTGGAAGAATTAGAATAAGTATTGAAAGAGCTTGCAACCCCATGGACAACAATACCAATCAACAAGAACTCCTAGGGACTAAACCACTATCCAAAGACTACACATTGGCTGACCCATGGTTCCAGCTGCATATGTAGCAGAAGATGGCCCTATTGGGTACCAATGGGAGGTGAAGCCCTTCTTTTTGCCCAAGACTGGAACCACTCCCACACCCCCGTGTAGGGTAATGCAGTGGGGGAAGGAAAGGGGTGTGGGTGTGTATGGGAACACCCTTATAGTAGAAGGGAAGAGGAAAATTATAGAGTTTTTGTATGGTAAAACTGGGAAAGGGAATTATATTAAAAATGTAAATGAAAACATCCAATAAAAAATAAAATAAATTAAAATGCATTATTTTTTCTACATGTTTACCTCCAGTTCAACCAGAACTATTTGTTGAAAATGCTATCTTTCTTTCATTGGACAGTTTTAGCACATTTATCAAAGATCAAGTTACTATAGCTGTGTGGGTTCATTTCTGTGTCTTCAATTCTATTCCACTGATCTATATGCCTGTCTCTGTACCAATAGCATACAATTTTTATAACGATTGTTCTGTAATACTGCTTGATGTCAGGGATGGTGATTCTCCCAGATGTTTTTCTATTGTTGTGTATAGTTTTCGCTATCCTGGGTTTTTTTTTGTTATTGCAAATGAATTTGCAAATTGCTTTTTCTATCTCTATAAATAATTGAGTAGGAATTTTGATGGGGATTGCATTAAATCTGCAGATTGCGTTAGAAAGATGGCCATTTTTACTATATTATTCCTGCCAATCTATGAGCATGGGAGATCTTTCCATCTTCTGAGGTCTTCCTCAATTTCTTTCTTCAGAGACTGATGTTATTGTTTTACAGATCTTTCATTTGCTTGGATAAAGTCACACCAAGACATTTTATGTTATTTGGAACTATTGTGAAGGGTGTCATTTCCCTAATTTCTTCATCATCCTGTTTATGATTTGAGAAGAGGAAGTTTACGGATTTGTTTTAGTTAATTTTATACCCTGACACTTTGCTGAAGTGGTTTATCAGGTTAAGTAGTTCTCTGGTCAAACTTTTGGTGTCAATTAAGTACACAATCATATCGTCTGCAAATCATGATAATTTGATTTCTTCTCTTCCAACTTGAATCCCTTTGACTTCATTACATTGTCTGATTGCCCTGGCTAGGATTTTGAATACTATATTCAAAAGTAGGGAGAGAGTGGGCAGCTTTGTGTAGTCCCTGATTTTAGTGCGATTGATTCAAGTTTCTCTCCATTTAGTTTGATGTTAGCTACTGGTTTTCTGTATATTCGGCTTACTATGTTTAGATATGGGCCTTGAATTCCCAGTCTTTCCAGGACTTTTATCATGAAGGGGTGTGGAATTTTGTCAAATGCTTTCTCAGCATCTAATGTAATGATCATGTGTTTCTTATCTTTGAGTTTGTTTACATAATTGATTACATTGATAGATTTTTCATATATTAAACCATCACTGCATCCGTGAGATGAAGCCTACTTGATCACGATGAATGATCATTTTGATGTGTTCTTGGATTAGATTTACAAGTATTTTATTGAATATTTTTGCATCAATGTTCAGAAGAGAAATAGATGCTTTTTGGGTCTTTGTGTGGTTTCAGTATAAAAATAATTGTGGCTTCATAGAAGGAATTAGGTAATGCTCTGTCTGTTACAATTTTTTGTAATAGTTTGGACAGTATTGGTATGAGGTCTTCAGTGAAGGTTGAAAGAATTCTGCACTAAACCCATTTGGACCTGGGTTCCTTTTGGTTGGGAGACTTTTAATAAATGCTTCTAGTTCCTTTTGTAGTTATGTGGCTGTTTAGATAGTTTATTTGTCCCTGATTAATTTTGCTAGCTGGTATATGTCTAGAAATTCATCCCTTTCCTCCAGATTTTCCAGTTTTGTTGAATATGGGCTTTTGTAGTAGGATCTCATGATTTTTTAAAATTTCTTGAAATTCTGCTTTTATGTCTCCCTTTTCATTTCTGATTTTGGTAATTTGGATACACACTCTGTGACCTATGTTCAGTCTGGCTAAGGTTTTATCTATCTTGTTGATTTTTTCAAAGAACCTGCTCTTGGTTTTGTTGATTCTTTGTATAATCCTTTTCATTTCTACTTGGTTGATTCCAGGTCTGAGTTTGGTTATTTGCTGGCTTCTACTCCTTTTGGACTTATTTATTTCTTTTTCTTCTAGAGCTTTTTGGTGTGCTGTCAAGCTGCTGACATATGCTCTCTCCTGTTTCTTTTTGCAGGCACTCACAGCTATGTGTTACACTCTTAGCATTGCTTTCATTGTGTCCCGTAAGTTTGGGAATATTTTATCATCGTTTTCATTTAATTTAATTAAAATCTTTTATTCCTTTCTTTATTTCTTCCTTGACCAAGTAGTCATTGAGTAGAATGTTGTTCAACTTCTATGTATATGTGGGCCTTCTGTCATTATTGTTGTTACTGAATACCAGACTTAATCCATGGTGATCTGATAAAATGCTTGAGATAACTTCCATATTCCTATTTCTGTTGAGGACTGTTTTGTGACCAATTATATGATCAATTTTGGAGAAGGTACCATGAGATGCTGAGAAGAAGGTATATCCTTTTGTTTTAGAATGGAATGTTCTATAAATATCTGTTATATCTATTTGGTAGATAACTTCTGTTAGTTTCTCTATGTCTCTTTAATTTCTCTTTCCATGATTTATCCATTGATGAGAGTGGGTGTTGAAATCTCCTACTATTATTGTGTGAGGTGCAATGTGTGCTTTGAGCTTTAGTAAAGTTTCTTTTATGAATCTAGGTGCCTTTGCATTTGGAGCATAGGTATTTAGGATTGAGAGTTAATCTTTGTGGATTTTGCTTTTGATGAATATGAAGTGTTCTTCATTATTTTTTAATGACTTTAGGTTGAAAATAAATTTTATTAAATATTGGAATGGCTACTCCAGCCTATTTCTTCTGACCATTGCTTGGAAAGTTGTTTTCCGCCATTTACTCTGAGCTAGTGTCTCTTTTCCTCTTGCGTGTTTCCTGCATGCAGTAAAATGTTGGGTTTTCTTCATGTATCCTATCTGTTAGTCTCTATCATTTTATTGGGGGAATTGAGTCCGTTGTTATTGAGAGATATCAAGGAATAGTGATTGTCCCTTCCTGTTATTTTCATTGTTAAAGGTGTAATTACGTTTTTGCATCTGTCTTTTGATTTCATTGCACAAATTATATTCTTTCTTTCTGTACTGTGTATTTTCTCTCCTTGTCTTGTAGTTTTCCACCTATTACCCTTTGTAGGGCTGGATTTTTAGAAAGATATTGTATAAATTTGGTCACCATGTAGAAGAATCCAAAATGATCCATTCTTATCACCCTACACAAAGCTTAAGTCCAAGTTGATAATTGACCTCCACTTCAAACCATATACACTCAAACTAATAGAAGAAAGAATGGGGAAGAGTCAAAAACATGTGGGCACTGGGGATAATTTCCTGAACAAAACACCAATGTCCTATGCTCTAAGATCAGGAATTGACAAATGGGACCTCCGAAAACTACAAAGCTTCTTCTGTAAGGCAAAAACACTGTCATTAGGCAACATGACAACCAACGGATTGCAAAAAGAGCTTTACCCATCCTACAACTGATAGAGGGCTAATATCCAAAATATACAAAGAACTCAAAAAGTTAGTGTTTAGAAAACCAAATAATGGGGTACAGAGTTAAATAAAACATTCTCAGCTGAAGAATATTGAATGGCTGAAAAGCACTTAAGAAATGTTCAACAACCTTAGTCATCAGGAAAATGCAAATCAAAACAACACTGAGATTCCACCTCACACTAGTCAGAATGGCTAACATAAAAAAACTCAGGTGACAGCAGATGCCGACAAGATGTGGAAAAAGAGGAACACTCCTTCATTTTTGGTGGGATGGCCAACTAGTACAACCACTCTGGAATCAGTCTGGAGTCTCAGAAAGTTGGACATTCGACTACCTGAGGACCCACCTATCCCTCTCCAGGGCATATACCCAACAGATGCTCCAACATACAACAATGACACATGCTCCACTATGTTCATAGCAGACATATTTGTAATAGCCAGAAGCTGGAAAGAACCCAGATGCCCTTCAGCAGAGGAATGTATTCAAATCATGTGGTACATCTATGAAGTGGCATACTATTAAGATATCAAAAACAATGACCTCCTGAAATAAATAGGCAAATGGAATGAACTAGAAAATATCAGCCTGAGTGAGGTAACCCAATCACAGAAAAGTACACTTGTTATGTACTCATTGATAAGTGGATATTAGTCAAAAGCTCGAGTTAACCAAGAATCAATCCACAGACAACAGGAAGCTGAAGAAAAAGGGAGACTGAAATGTGGATGCTCCCACTCCTTCTTTAAGGGGGAAAAATAAAATATTCTTAGGGGAGGATATGGAAGCAAAGATTAGAGCAGCGACAAAATGGCCATTTAGAGCCTGCTCCACATGTGGCATTTATGTATGTATATACATATATATACATCCACCAAACTTAGATAAGATTGATGAAGCTAAAAAATTCATCCTGATTGGGAACGGGTATAGATCTCTCCTGAGAGACACATCCAGAGCATGTCCAAAACAGAGGTCAATGCTAATAGCAAATCACTGAACTGAGAACAGGACCACGTGTTTGGGGAAATAGAGGAAGGACTGAAAGAGCTGATGGTGTTTGCAACCCCATATGAACAATAATGTCAACCAACCAGAGCTTCTATGGACTAAACAACTACTGAAAGAGTATTCATAGATTGACCCAATGCTCTAACTTCATATGTAGCAGAGAATAGCTTGTTGGGGCACCAGTGTAAAGTGAAGCTACTTCAAATGCCAGTGGACCCTCAGTGCAGGGAAATATGTGGAGTAGGAGGTGGATGGGGGAATACCTATATTGGGGGGGGGATGAGGGCATATGTACAGGCAACTAGGAAGGGGAGTACCATTTGAAACGCAAGTAAAGAAATATATCTAACAAAAAAATAAAATGCACTACTTTAAACATCAAGTAGACAGACAGGTATATCTTAACTATAGATTGTATTTATTGCACGTTCACTAGTGTAGAAATCCACTTGAATTAATTTTAGTTGGGTCAAATTTTAAAGCTTTTGTTTTTGTTTATTCTGCTGGTCGGAATATTAGGTGTGAAACTCAAGTGCTCCTAAGTAAATGAAAATCAGTTTAAATGAGGCTTTGGTCTAATAAAATTCAAACTCAGCAGTCATTCCTGTACACCTTATTTTCTTGAGACACATAGTCTCTCTTTGAGCCTACAATTCCCAATTTGAATATGCCTGCTGTTGAACTTACACCAATGATTCCCTTTTAGTTAGTTCTGGTGACAGAAGTGTTTGCAGCCAAAATTAGCTTTTGCATGGTTCCTGGGTGTTTGAACTCAGGTCTTTATTTTTATACTGAGCATTGCCATAGTTTTGCCAACTTAACATAAGCCTAGACCTACCCATGAACAGTGCATCATAACCGAAAAAAAATGGTTCCAATACGTTGCCTCACGAACATGTCCATTGGGCATTTCCTTAATTAACCATAAATGTGGGAGGGTCCAGCCCATTGCAGGAAGTGCCGTTCCTGAGCAGAAGCCTTGGATTATGTAATAAATTACTTGAGTAAGCCAGGGAAAGATAGCTAATAAGAACTCTAGTTATTTCTGTCAGTTTCTGCCTCCAGATTCCTGCATTGATTTCCTTTGCTGGTTTTCCTCCAAGAAGAATTATAACTTGTAAGTCACAGAAACACTTCCCTCCACCCTACTGCTTTAGGGAAATACTTTATGACAATGACAAGGAAATAGTCCAGGTAAGCAAGCTCCCAAATCCAAGTCCGATCCTTTTCTGGCTTCTTTGGACAAGATACAATCCTTATTCATGGAGTTGATGTTTCATATTTCTTTTCTAATAAATCCCTCCAATGCTTCTTTAATTTGAAGTTTGGGACAAAATTGATTTTAAGATTTGCAAATTTTTATAGAGTCTTTTAATCCTGTGTATTTTTCCTTTCTGTTAATGATGAATATTTTGATGGAACAATGTCATAATTCCTTTTAGTGAGGATTCACTGAAGCTCAGTAGATATGTGGTGAACAGAAATACATCCAACACTTCCTTGTTGAAAATGGTTACCAACAAAACTGTTTTCAGATACTTTTGTGTGATCATGTGCATGGGGTTTGTGTGTGTGTGTGTGTGTGTGTGTGTGTGTGTGTGTGTGTGTGTGTGTTTCTGGGGAATTTTCATAGTGCAGGCATTTGAAGTAGCCTGTGGGTGACATTGAAATATCTTTTACTATTGCTCTCAATACTTCCTTTTGTTTTGTTTGTTTTTTGAGTCAGCAGTACTCACCAAAATTTAACTTAACTATATTTTCTAGACTGTCTGTCAAGTGAGCTCCTTCAAAGTCCCTGCTTCAACTCTACCATGTGTTTAATAGTCATGAACCAGCATGGCTGGATTTTTATATGAGCTCTACATAGACACCTTACATGAGTAAGACACACTTTACCCACTGATCTATGTCTGTACCCTATGTCTATCTTTGGTGAGAAAGTTATGTCATGTTACCTAGTAGTCAGTATCAAAATTGTAGTTTATTTCAGAATAGTTTCTTGATTCTCTGTATACTTATTTCATACCAGATATAACATGAGATGTTATTTCCAGAATTGTATGTATACAAATCTGCTAAAGTATGTATACACTTTGAATATGTACTCTGATGACAGACATCCACAGAAATTTCCATGACTTATCCTGAGCTGGCAGTACAATACGGAGGGACAACCTGACTGGCACGAAGACTGTGGATATTCAAACTGCTCCACATACCTGAGTTACAAATGTAGAATTCTATCTTTTGCTTGCTAGAAAATGCTTTGTTCTTTGACACTATGATTTGAGGTACGCTAACCATAGGCCACTTTATTCTTCCTTTTTTGGAATGAAGTTATCTTTCTTCTTTACTTTCATACATTTTTATGTTTTAGATAAGATTGGCATGTGGCTAAGCAGAGACCCCTTAATATTTTCTAATCAGAGAATATATAGTTATAACCCCTGTGTTAATTATATTGGCTGAACTGTTTCATCAGCTTCTTTGTTCATCAGTGTTCCAAAATCTTCCTGAATTAAGCATAGTTTCCTCTAAACATGGATTATAACTTGATTAGCACTTGACGGAACTCAGAATCACCATGGAAACATACCACTCATTTAATGAGCTTCTTGATTGAATTAATTGAAGTGAGACTATCCAGTTTTAATATGTTTGTAGACTATCCACAGGCTGGAATTCTAGATTGCATATTAAACAGGAAATCAATTGAGAGTCTCTGACTATGGATGCCATGTGACAAGCTGCTTCATACACCTGCCATCCTGTCTCTCTCACTACTGTGGAGTACACCTTTAAACTGTAAGACAGAATAAACACTTTCTATCTCAAATTGCTTTCATCATGTCTTCTAGAATGGAAGTGAAAAAAATTAACATAGAATCACTTCATTAGAGGCCTGTCAAACAACAAAAGCAAAGCTGTTCCGCGTTTGCTGTCAGTTTCCAAAAGCTTTAAATGTTCAATTTTCCTAGACATTTAAAGTAGCTGGCACCAATCACCAATCAGGAGATGTGCTAATGGATTTTCAGTGAAACACCCAAAGTGGTCTTTTAGTAATAATCAAATACAGACAAATTATCTAATTTTGTCTTTGCAATGGCCTTTCTATAAATTTTCTCAAAGTTTTCAGAATATAGAATATTATGTGATCCATTTTATTCAGCCTATTAGTTACCGATTACATGCAACATTGATGGAATATCTTTAATAATGAGGTGTCATGAAACTTAGAATAGCATCAATGGCATACCATGTTATCCTTTTTCCTAAATATTGCTATCAGTTCTAGGCTTAGAAACTGTGGCTGGTGTTAAAGACACAGGTTAGTTGGAAAAATACTTGCTGTGTAAACATGAGAACTTGAGTCCGATCTCCAATACTTACAGAAAAAACAGAGTGCAGTAACACTTGCCTGTAATACCAGTGCTAGGAAGGGAGAGACAGGAGGATCCAATGGCTTTCCAGCCAGCCAGGGTACCAAAATAGGTGAAATGGTTCAGTGAAAGACTTTATATTTAGGTATTAGAACAGAGATCAGTAGGAAGTTGGATTCGTCACTAAAGAACTTATCATACAAACATGAGAACAAGATGTAACAGCTACAGAACCCAATGCCAGGTGAGTGTGGCAGGCTTCCTGAATTTCCTTAGTTTTTTTAAAAAAAGAGAGGGAATTCCCTGAGGAAGATGACTAGACACACTAGCTAAAAGAATAAAACAATAGGTTGCCAATTCAACTAAGGAACACTTCCTCAATGAATAAAATAGAAACTGATAAAGGAACACTTTTTATTTTTATTTATTTATTTATTTTTTATTATTAACTTGAGTATTTCTTATATACATTTCGAGTGTTATTCCCTTTCCCAGTTTCCGGGCAAACATCCCCCTCCCCCCTCCCCTTTCTTATCGGTGTTCCTCTCCCCACCCTCCCCCCATTGTCCCCCTCCCCCCAAAAGTCTAGTTCACTGGGGGTTCAGTCTTAGCAGGACCCAGGGCTTCCCCTTCCACTGGTGCTCTTACTAGGATATTCATTGCTACCTATGAGGTCAGAGTCCAGGGTCAGTCCATGTATAGTCTTTAGGTAGTGGCTTAGTCCCTGGAAGCTCTGGTTGCTTGGCATTGTTGTACATATGGGGTCTCGAGCCCCTTCAAGCTCTTCCAGTTCTTTCTCTGATTCCTTCAACGGGGGTCCTATTCTCAGTTCAGTGGTTTGCTGCTGGTATTCGCCTCTGTATTTGCTGTATTCTGGCTGTGTCTCTCAGGAGTGATCTACATCCGGCTCCTGTCGGTCTGCACTTCTTTGCTTCATCCATCTTGTCTAATTGGATGGATGTATATGCATGGGCCACATGTGGGGCAGACTCTGAATTGGTGTTCCTTCAGTCTCTGTTTTAATATTTGCCTCTCTCTTCCCTGCCAAGGGTATTCTTGTTCCCCTTTTAAAGAAGGAGTGAACCATTCACATTTTGATCATCTGTCTTGAGTTTCATTTGTTCTAGGCATTTAGGGTAATTCAAGCATTTGGGCTAATAGCCACTTATCAGTGAGTGCATACCATGTATGTCTTTCTGTGTTTGGGTTAGCTCACTCAGGATGATATTTTCCAGTTCCAGCCATTTGCCTACGAATTTCATAAAGTCGTTGTTTTTGATAGCTGAGTAGTATTCCATTGTGTAGATGTACCACATTTTCTGTATCCATTCCTCTGTTGAAGGGCATCTGGGTTCTTTCCAGCTTCTGGCTATTATAAATAAGGCTGCAATGAACATAGTGGAGCACGTGTCTTTTTTATATGTTGGGGCATCTTTTGGGTATATGCCCAAGAGAGGTATAGCTGGATCCTCAGGCAGTTCAATGTCCAATTTTCTGAGGATCCTCCAGACTGATTTCCAGAATGGTTGTAGCAGTTTGCAATCCCACCAACAATGGAGGAGTGTTCCTCTTTCTCCACATCCTCGCCAGCATCTGTTGTCCCCTGAGTTTTTGATCTTAGCCATTCTCACTGGTGTGAGGTGAAATCTAAGGGTTGTTTTGATTTGCATTTCCCTTATGACTAAAGATGTTGAACATTTCTTTAGGTGTTTCTCAGCCATTCGGCATTCCTCAGCTGTGAATTCTTTGTTTAGCTCTGAGCCCCATTTTTTAATAGGGTTATTTGTTTCCCTGTGGTCTAACTTCTTGAGTTCTTTGTATATTTTGGATATAAGGCCACTATCTGTTGTAGGATTGGTAAAGATCTTTTCCCAATCTGTTGGTTGCCGTTTTGTCCTAACCACAGTGTCCTTTGCCTTACAGAAGCTTTGCAGTTTTATGAGGTCCCATTTGTCAATTCTTGATCTTAGAGCGTAAGCCATTGGTGTTTTGTTCAGGAAATTTTTTCCAGTGCCCATGTGTTCCAGATGCTTCCCTAGTTTTTCTTCTATTAGTTTGAGTGTGTCTGGTTTGATGTGGAGGTCCTTGATCCACTTGGACTTAAGCTTTGTACAGGGTGATAAGCATGGATCGATCTGCATTCTTCTAAATGTTGACCTCCAGCTGAACCAGCACCATTTGCTGAAAATGCTATCTTTTTTCCATTGGATGGTTTTGGCTCCTTTGTCAAAAATCAAGTGACCATAGGTGTGTGGGTTCATTTCTGGGTCTTCAATTCTATTCCATTGGTCTATCTGTCTGTCTGTACCAATACCGTGCAATTTTTATCACGATTGCTCTGTAATACTGCTTGAGTTCAGGGCTAGTGATTCCCCCTGAAGTCCTTTTATTGTTGAGGATACTTTTAGCTATCCTGGGTTTTTTGTTATTCCAGATGAATTTGCAAATTGTTCTCTCTAACTCTTTGAAGAATTGGATTGGTATTTTGATGGGGATTGCATTGAATCTGTAGATTGCTTTTGGTAAAATGGCCATTTTTACTATATTAATCCTGCCAATCCATGAGCATGGGAGATCTTTCCATCTCCTGAGGTCTTCTTCAATTTCCTTCTTCAGTGTCTTGAAGTTCTTATTGTACAGATCTTTTACTTGCTTGGTTAAAGTCACACCGAGGTACTTTATATTATTTGGGTCTATTATGAAGGGTGTCGTTTCCCTAATTTCTATCTCGGCTTGTTTCTCTTTTGTATAGAGGAAGGCAACTGATATATTTGAGTTAATTTTATACCCAGCCACTTTGCTGAAGTTGTTTATCAGCTTTAGTAGTTCTCTGGTGGAACTTTTGGGATCACTTAAGTATACTATCATATCATCTGCAAATAGTGATATTTTGACTTCTTCTTTTCCGATCTGTATCCCCTTGACATCCTTTTGTTGTCTGATTGCTCTGGCTAGAACTTCAAGAAATATATTGAATAAGTAGGGAGAGAGTGGGCAGCCTTGTCTAGTCCCTGATTTTAGTGGGATTGCTTCAAGTTTCTCTCAATTTAGTTTAATGTTAGCAACTGGTTTTCTGTATATGGCTTTTACCATGTTCAGGTATGGGCCTTGAATTCCTATTCTTTCCAGGACTTTCATCATGAAGGGGTGTTGAATTTTGTCAAATGCTCTCTCAACATCTAATGAAATGATCATGTGGTTTTGTTCTTTCAGTTTGTTTATATAATGGATCACGTTGATGGTTTTCCGTATATTAAACCATCCCTGCATGCCTGGGATGAAGCCTACTTGATCATGGTGGATGATTGTTTTGATGTGCTCTTGGATTCGGTTTGCCAGAATTTTGTTGAGTATTTTTGCGTCGATATTCATAAGGGAAATTGGTCTGAAGTTCTCTTTTTTTGTTGTGTCTTTCTGTGGTTTAGGTATAAGAGTAAATGTGGCTTCGTAGAAGGTATTCGGTAGTGATCCATCTGTTTCAATTTTGTGGAATAGTTTGGATAATATTGGTATGAGGTCTTCTATGAAGGTTTGATAGAATTCTGCACTAAACCCGTCTGGACCTGGGCTCTTTTTGGTTGGGAGACCTTTAATGACTGCTTCTATTTCCTTAGGAGTTATGGGGTTGTTTAACTGGTTTATCTGTTCCTGATTTAACTTCGGTACCTGGTATCTGTCTAGGAAATTGTCCATTTCCTGAAGATTTTCAAGTTTTGTTGAATATAGGTTTTTGTAGTAAGATCTGATGATTTTTTGAATTTCCTCTGAATCTGTTGTTATGTCTCCCTTTTCATTTCTGATTTTGTTAATTTGGACGCACTCTCTGTGTCCTTTCGTTAGTCTGGCTAAGGGTTTATCTATCTTTTTGATTTTCTCAAAGAACCAACGTTTGGTTCTGTTGATTCTTTCTATGGTCCTTTTTGTTTCTACTTGGTTGATTTCAGCTCTGAGTTTGATTATTTCCTGCCTTTTACTCCTCCTGGGTGTATTTGCTTCTTTTTGTTCTAGATCTTTTAGGTGTGCTGTCAAGCTGCTTACATATGCTCTTTCCTGTTTCTTTCTGCAGGCACTCAGCGCTATGAGTTTTTCTCTTAGCACAGCTTTCATTGTGTCCCATAAGTTTGGGTATGTTGTACCTTCATTTTCATTAAATTCTAAAAAGTTTTTTATTTCTTTCTTTATTTCTTCCTTGACCAGGTTATCATTGAGTAGAGCATTGTTCAATTTCCAAGTATATGTGGACATTCTTCCTTGATTGTTATTGAAGACCAGTTTTAGGCCATGGTGGTCCGATAGCACGCATGGGATTATTTCTATCTTTCTGTACCTGTTGAGGCCCGTTTTTTGACCAATTATATGGTCAATTTTGGAGAATGTACCATGAGGAGCTGAGAAGAAGGTATATCCTTTTGCTTTAGGATAGAATGTTCTATAAATATCCGTTAGGTCCATTTGGCTCATGACTTCTCTTAGTCTGTCTACATCTCTGTTTAATTTCTGTTTCCATGATCTGTCCATTGATGAGAGTGGGGTGTTGAAATCTCCCACTATTATTGTCTGAGGTCCAATGTGTGTTTTGAGCTTTAGTAAGGTTTCTTTTACATATGTAGATGCCCTTGTATTTGGGGCATAGATATTTAGGATTGAGAGTTCATCTTGGTGGATTTTTCTTTGATGAATATGAAGTGTCCTTCCTTATCTTTTTTGATGACTTTTAGTTGAAAATTGATTTTATTTGATATTAGTATGGCTACTCCAGCTTGCTTCTTCTGACCATTTGCTTGGAAAGTTGTTCTTCAGCCTTTCACTCTGAGGTAGTCTCTGTCTTTGTCTCTGAGGTGTGTTTCCTGTGGGCAGCACAATGCAGGGTCCTCGTTGCGTATCCAGTTTGTTAGTCTATTTCTTTTTATTGGGGAGTTGAGGCCATTGATGTTGAGAGATATTAAGGAATAGTGGTTATTGCTTCCCGTTATATTCATATTTGGATGTGAGGTTATGTTTGTGTGCTTTCATTCTCTTTGTTTTGTTGCCAAGACGATTAGTTTCTTGCTTCTTCTAGGGTATAGCTTGCCTCCTTATGTTGGGCTTTACCATTTATTATCCTTTGTAGTGCTGGATTTGTAGAAAGATATTGTGTAAATTTGGTTTTGTCATGGAATATCTTGGTTTCTCCATCTATGTTAATTGAGAGTTTTGCTGGGTACAGTAACCTGGGCTGGCATTTGTGTTCTCTTAGGGTCTGTTTGACATCAGTCCAGGATCTTCTGGCCTTCATAGTTTCTGTCGAGAAGTCTGGTGTGATTCTGATAGGTCTGCCTTTATATGTTACTTGACCTTTTTCCCTTACTGCTTTTAATATTCTTTCTTTATTTTGTGCATTTGGTGTTTTGACTATTATGTGACGGGAGGTGTTTCTTTTCTGGTCCAATCTATTTGGAGTTCTGTAGGCATCTTGTATGCCTATGGGTATCTCTTTTTTTAGGTTAGGGAAGTTTTCTTCTATGATTTTGTTGAAGATATTTACTGGTCCTTTGAGCTGGGAGTCTTCACTCTCTTCTATACCTATTATCCTTAGGTTTGATCTTCTCATTGAGTCCTGGATTTCCTGTATGTTTTGGACCAGTAGCTTTTTCCTCTTTACATTATCTTTGACAGTTGAGTCAATGATTTCTATGGAATCTTCTGCTCCTGAGATTCTCTCTTCCATCTCTTGAATTCTGTTGGTGAGGCTTGTATCTACAGCTCCTTGTCTCTTCTTTTGGTTTTCTATATCCAGGGTTGTTTCCATGTGTTCTTTCTTGATTGCTTCTATTTCCATTTTTAATTCCTTCAACTGTTTGATTGTGTTTTCCTGGAATTCTTTCAGGGATTTTTGCGATTCCTCTCTGTAGGCTTCTACTTGTTTATTAATGTTTTCCTGTGTTTCCCTAAGTTTGTTCATGTCTTTCTTGAAGTCCTCCAGCATCATGATCAGATATGATTTTGAAACTAGATCTTGCTTTTCTGGTGTGTTTGGATATTCTATGTTTGTTTTGGTGGGAGTATTGGGCTCCGATGATGGCATGTAGTCTTGGTTTCTCTTGCTTGGGTTCCTGCGCTTGCCTGTCGCCATCAGATTATCTCTAGTGTTACTTTGTTCTGCTATTTCTGACAGTGGCTAGACTGTCCTATAAGCCTGTGTGTCATGAGTGCTGTATACCTGTTTTCCTCTCTTTCAGTCAGTTATGGGGACAGAGTGTTCTGCTTTCGGGCGTGTAGTTTTTCCTCTCTACAGGTCTTCAGCTGTTCCTGTGGGCCTGTGTCTTGAGTTCACCAGGCAGCTTTCTTGCAGCAGACTAGTTGGTCTTACCTGTGGTCCTGAGGCTCAAGTTTGCTCGCGGGGTGCTGCCCTAGGGCTCTCTGCGGCGGCAGCAAACAAGAAGACCTGTGCTGCCCCTTCCGGGAGCTTCAGTGCACCAGGGTTCCAGATGGCCTTTGGTGTTTTCCTCTGGCATCCGAGATGTATGTACAGAGAGCAGTCTCTTCTGGTTTTCCAGGCTTGTCTGCCTCTCTGAAGGTTCAGCTCTCCCTCCTATGGGATTTGGGTGCAGAAAACTGTTTATCTGGTCTGTTTCCCTCAGGTTCCGGCGGTGTCTCAGGCAGGGGTCCTGCCGCTCCTGGGCCCTCCCCCACGGGAGCCCAGAGGCCTTATACAGTTTCCTCTTGGGCCAGGGATGTGGGCAGGGGTGGGCAGTGTTGGTGGTCTCTTCCGCTCTGCATCCTCAGGAGTGCCCACCTGATCAGGCGGTGAGGTGTCTTTCCCACAGGGTCTGGGAGCAGAGAGCTGCTGCGGGCCCGGGATCTGCGGGCGTGGGACCTCCAGGAAACACAGGACGTGCCTGGTCCTAGATGAACTCTGCCTCTGTGTGTCCCGATCTCACCAGGCAGCTCTCTTGCAGCAGACAAGTTGGTCTTACCTGTGGTCCCGAGGCTCAAGTTTGCTCGCGGGGTGCTGCCCAAGGGCTCTGTGCGGCGGCAGCAACCAGGAAGACCTCAGGAACACTTTTTTAAAAATCAACTTAGTATATTTGTATGAACACAAATGTGTTTGTGTAGTGGTTTATATAATCATGGCCCTACAAGCTCACATATGTAAATGCTTAGTGATCATGCTGTGGTACTACTTGAAAAGATTAGGAATTATACTGTTAAAGTTATGGCCTTAATGAAGAAAATGTGCTTCTGATTCTTGAGATTAAGCCAGGCCCAGAGGCTCTCTCCTTTGCTCCCTGTGGATTTAGATGTGTATTCTCAACTACTTCGTCAGTATCATCTCTGCCTCCTTAGTACATGATGGTAATAACTCTATTATTTTTGGTATAACATCTATTGGTTTAACATCTGAATCTCTGAACAATTTCCAATTAAATGCTTTCTTTTATAAGATTTCTATTGCCATGGTGTTTCTCCAAAGAAATAGAAAATAAACTAAGACAATATATAACACTCTACAAGCCCACACATATACCTACAAACCTTTACACCACACATGGACAGTCATGAGATAATAGAAAATAAGATAGCTACTGAGGAAGACACTCATATGTATATGAGTGTATGTGTGTGCTCCCACCCATGAGCACACACATACACTCATATACATATTGACGATTCAGTTAATACTTTTTCAGTGTGTCATAATGATTCAAATGTAATAGAAGTCTCAACCTCGTTGTTTTTGCTAAGTCCTTACTTTTGTCAAAAAAGCTGTATCAATTTTAATGCTACTCAAATGAGTCTTCACAATTGAATCATGAGCAAGAAGGTAAAACAGTACCTTAATGTATATACCTGAAAAGCAGTTCAGCTCATGTACGTGATCACTACATATTATCTTTGTTGCTCTTTGGTTTGCCATTTCCTTTGCTCTGTACAAACACTCAGACTACTTTTGATTGAAAACGTATTAGCTGATCTAACCATCAGCATAGTTATAAGACATGCTAAGCATAGAAGTCATCATTTTAGTTGAATTAACCTATGATTTATTTTTGAATTATTTTTCTCTGATAAAATTAACTATTTTGGTAGACGATGATACATATGTATATATAATTTAAGGGGGAATCTCATGCACTGCAATTTTTGTCATGTGAGTAGTGTGACAGTTTCGGCTATGGGAGCAAGGTCAGCATGGATAATGTATTTCTCTCTTTCTAGTATATATAAAGATGATGGTGTTCTTTATTATATGCTTATTTGTTTTGCCATTTTCTATAACATATCTGTTCTAACATACAGCACTGGTGAAAATTCCAGGGATGGAGATTGGGGACATTCATAGATAATGATATGACTCTGATGACAATTAGGGAAAATCTGTTTAACCTGATGATTCAAGCACTCAACCCAGGCATACTGGGACAAGGGGTTCTGGATATGGAGGGTGACTAACTTAATTGTTCTCTGGGAAATTTAAACACTCTCATGATGATTAAATTGTACCAGGGACTATTTGAAGCAGCAAATGCTTTTGAAATATCTGAAGTTTAAGCTTAAGTCATGGATCATGTGGGACAGGGATGTTCGTAGAAAATTCATGTGACAACATAAAGGAAGAAAAAACTGGGTCTATTGGATTAGTAGTAGTGTTAGCCCTCATGAGGTGAGATCTCTAATAATAGAAAGCTTAACCTAGTCATATTTTGGAGCGAAATTGGGAGATATGTATAATAGAAAAGATAAAGGAGATGGATATGAGTCTTTAGACCATGTGAGGGGGCCATTGAACTGAACTTCCTGGAAAGATTGAAACATATTGATTTGACCCCTTGGTGTCGCCTGACTAAGGAAAGTAGGGTACAATTTCTTTTTTTTTATTAGCTATTTGTTTACATTTTAAATATTATTCCACTTCCGAGTTTCCCCCTGAAAACCCCTTTATCCCTTACCCTTGCTGCCTGCTTTTATGAGGATGTTCCCCCACATACCTACACACTTCTACCTCATTGTCCTAGCATTCCCATACTATGGTGCAATGAGCCTCCACAGGACCAAGTCCCTCCATTCCCACTGAGAGCAGATAAGACAATCACCTGCTATATATGCAGCTGGAGCCATGTATCCTCTGTGGTTGGTGGTTTAGTCCTTGGGGCCTCAGCAGAGTGTTGTTGCTTGAAATTGTTGTTCTTCCTATGGTGTTACAAACCCTGTCAGCTCCTTCAGTCCTTCCCATAAGTCTTATATTGGGGTCCCTATGCTCAGTCTGATGGTTGACTTTGAGAACTTCCGCAGCTGCATTGGTCAGGCTCTGGCAGAATGTCTCAGGTGACAGCTATGCCAGACTCCTGTCAGCAAGCACTTCCTAGCATCACCAATAATGTCTGAGTTTGTTGTCAGATGGGATGGATCTCTAGGTGGGGAAAGATTCTGGATGGCCTTTCCTTCAGTCTCTGCTCAATGCTTTATCCTTGAATTTCTTTCAGATAGTGTCAATTCTGGGTTAATATTTTTGAGAAGGTTGGGTGGTCTTATCCTTCAAATGAGGGCCATGCCTGTCCACTGGATATGGTTTCTATAGGTTTGATGTCTGCTTTGTTGGTTATATCAGATGTTATCTCTGTTGAGTCCTGTGAAACTTTTGCTTTTCTGGAATGAGAGACATTGTAGTGCCCACCCCCAATTCCCCATCACCCATTGTTATATATTTAAATTCAATTTCCTGACCTTCTGTCCTTCTCTCTGTCCCTTCCAATACCTGATCCTGCTCCCTTTTTTCCCCTTCCTCTCTCCATCCCAGGTCCCTCTCTTCTTCTACCTCCTGTGATTATTTTGTTCTCCCTTCTAAATAGAACTGAAGCATCCACACATTGTTCTTTCTTTTTGAGCTGTATAAGATTTGTTGTATTATACATATTCTGATCTTTCTGGTTTCTATCTACTCATCAGTGAGTAAATACCATATATTTTCTTTTCTGACTGGGTTACCTCACTCCGGATGATATTTTCAATATTTTCCTGTGAATTTCATGAAGTCATTATTTTTAATAGCTGAATAGTACTTCATTGTAAAATTGTACTACATATGTTGTATCCATTCTTTTGTTGAGTGGCATCTGGGTTGTTTCTACCTTCCAGCTTCTAAGAACATAATGGTGCATGTTACCTTGCTATATTGGAACATCTTTTGGGTATATGCCCAGGAGTAATATAGTTGTGTCTTTGGATAGTAATATGTCTAATTTTCTGAAAAACCACCAGAGTTATTTCCAGAGTGGTTGTCCTAGCTTGTAATCCCACCAGGAATGGAGGAGGGTTCCTCTTTCTCCATAACCTTTTCAGCTTCTTTACAGTCACCTGAGATTCTTTTCTAAGCCATTCTGACTGGTGTCAGGTAGAATCTCAGGGTCAATGTGATTTACATTTCCAGGCTTGTGAAACAGCACTGGGGAAAAGTTGAATGAGGAATTAACATTTCATATGGAAAAATAATTGAAAATCACCATAGAAGTAGGTATTTAGATGAGCTCAATAAGCAAGAGGAAGACATTATTTAGAGAATTTTAACAAATTTAGACAATCTAAAAATATTAACATTGTTTTGACCTCTTTAGCAGCTTTTTGTTTTCATGATAATGTTGTAACCTCAAGTTTATACCCAGATGACCTGTGACATGAGGTTTTCCCAAGAGTTAAAAATTAATGTATAACTTTTGATTTTTGCAGACACTGAACTGTGAGTTTATTTGTGCATTGTGATTTCTGTTGATATAGTTACATAAAGTTTTTCAGGAAAAATAATGAGTTTAAAGAAAATAATGAAAAGGCTTTTGATTATGTATTATTCTATAAAAACAAAATGTGCAACCAATAAAATACAAAGGTGAAATTAGAGAAATAAATAGAATACAGCTTCAGATATACAATGTCAGCTTACATGTGCATACTTGCCTAAATTCATATGGATACAATCCTCACATTCCTGAGACCTTCGACATTACTGAGGCTAGTTCTCAGCACATCCTGCCATCCTGTTTTGTGCACAAAACTGATCTCTATCTTACAGTGAACTACCTACTGTTGCTTTCTCAATGTTGTGGTTAAAGGTATGTGTCACTGCAGCTTGTTGATAGCAACGGTGTTTGGATATGAGGTAATAAGAAAAAGAGATCCCTTGAAAAACAAATGTCCTTCCAGAACGACACTCTGGAAAGACTCATATAGTTCACATGGGTCTATACATTCCTAAGATCAGAACTATCATGATCCAGTTACTTCCAAAGCAGCCTGTCTCTGAACACCGAAGCACTCTGGGAAAGACCTTCAGTCCAAAACATATGGAGGAGGACTTAAGAAACAAAAACCAGAGATAGTGACATATTCTGCATTACAGCACTTGGGAAGTTGGGGTAAGAATAAAAGGAATTAAAGCCTTTCTGAAATTGTCATCGTGTCCCATAAAAGGTAGACATTAATCCAACTCTACTGACTCATGAAATTAATTAAGCTAGCCCTCCAAAACCACCAACAGATCTGCTCTCCAGACTTGCCTTCCATCTTCTATTTGCATTTTTGATGTAAGTATCAGAAAGCATGAAGTGAAACTTTTAATTAGCCATATGGCAAAGGCTGCAGTACTCTAAAAATCAAACAAAATTTAGAAATTCTTATGGGTAGCTAATTTTACATTCAGCAAAATAAAGCTATAAGGTGTCATTCTAAATCTACAAAACATCGACTGACTCCATCATATTCTAAATAGTGACTTCAAGTTAACAAAATTAGGCAGTCAGCTTTGCTTAGGCTTAGCTTAATGCATCTAAGAAGGGACAGAGCTCTCAGATGTTAGGCATATCTAACATGTTTGTAACTTGATATTTACATTTATAATTCTTTGGAGTAGCTCAGTTCTTCTTCTTGGGTTCACAGTAACTTTATCCTCACCTATGATAGGAAAAACATCTGAAAACTTCAGGCATATGCCTTCCTTGAATGTTAAAATGTTAAAATGTGATAACCTACATAGAAGAAATAAGGCAAGAGATTATATTGCATACAATCAAATCATATATGACAATCATTATGCGAGAATTCAAATGATGATATTATTTTAACCAAAGACTTTTTTATTAATCCTCTCATCTAAAATAGCCTTAGATATCCAAAGTGAGCAACAGTAGTCCCGTAGAGCAGCATTGGGAAATGGCTGCTTCTCCTTCGGAGAGGGGTAAAGGGTATGCATGTTAAGAATACTCAACTCTTCTCCCTGTTTTTCATATACTTCCTAAGAAAGCTTATTTAAGAGTTAAGTAAGGAACAACTGTTTTCAACTCAGATCACAGCAAAGGAAGAGGCAGTAGAAAATATGGGTATGTCACTCTGAACTGCACTGTGATTATAGAGAGAGTGTGAGCTGTAAAGATAAATAGAGGAAGATGGAAGTCTACTGAGTGAATCTCCAAAACGTTTAACTGGGTGTCACAATTTTGGAATCTATAGTGATTTATTTCTCAGATTCAGAAATTAAGGTTTTGTTCGTTGTTTTCTTTGTTTTTGTTGTTTTTGTTGTTGTTGTTGTTGTTGTTGTTGTTGTTGTTGTTGTCGTTGTAGTTTTAGGTAAAACCTGAAGAGCAAACATTCACTGTGCATTCTATATGGAGGCTTTTTTTAACGGTATAACTTTAATGTATGTAAGTCTTTGGGGGTTTTTTGTTTTTTGGGTTTTTGTTTGTTTGTTTATTTTTGTTGTTTTTCTATGCCTTGGCCTTTTTAAATTTTTTTTAATTTAATTCTATGCACCTATAAAATTGTGGTCAAGTGATCTTGGAAGACAGAAGAGTCTGTCAGATAATCACCTGGAGGTACAGGTGGTTTTGAGCTACCCAAAGTGTATAGAGAAATCCAACCTGTCTGAAAGTGTAACAAACTATCATTGAAAGTGTCAATTGATAGTGGTTGCCCATGAGATTGCTCAATTTGGGCCAGTTGTTGATTAGCCATTCCCTTAATCTCTGCTCCATCCCACATGCCCATATTTCTTACAGATAAGATAAATTTTAGGTTGTAAGTTTTTTGGGTGTTTGGGATCTCTACTTCTCCATTAGGGTTCCTGCCTGACTACAGGAGGTAGCTTCCTCAGGGTCTAAATCACCAATGTTGTGAGTCACAGCTAAGGTTACTCCTACTGATTCTCGGGTACCAATCTCATCTTATGTCTCTGTCTTGACCAGCAGATGCCGTCTCACTTCCTCAGCCCCATCAGTTGAAGAATTCCATTCATATTCTTGTCTATCTACTCATTTCTCTTGCCTTTCCCCACATCTGGTCCTGAACTCTTATTCCCTCCCAATTTCTCCTCCCTATCAATTCCTTCCCTCCATCCGCTATTTTATTCTCCCTTCTAATTGAAATTCAGACTTCCTTGTTTGGGCATTCCTTCTTGTTTAGTTTATTTATGTCAGTGTAGGAGCATGTTGTCCACCCATCAGCTGACTCAGACAAATACAGATACCTCAGACAGATACCTACAGTAAGACACTGGATGGATCTTGGGGAACATTGTGAAAGAATAAGAGTAGTTCTGTGAGTACAAGAGGAAAGGAAAACCAACAAACTCAAGTTAACCTGGATAATTGAGGCCCTAAGAGTCTAAACAACAAAGCCAAGAACACAGAGTTTCTGGACCTCCTCATATTTAGCAGATGTGCAGCGTGGCTCTTATATGGATGAGGAAAACTTGAATGGGGGCTATCCCGATAGCTCTTGCTTGTATGTGAAATATGTTCTACTAGTTGGCATGACTTCTCTGACCTCAGTGTTAGAGGAAATGCCTAGTCTTAAAGAGACTTGAAGTTCCAGATGGCGGTTTAAACAGGTTTGTGGGGGAATCACCCTCTCAGAATTCAAAGGGGAAGGGCACAGGGAATAGGGATGGATTGTGGGAGGGTGTAACCAGGGGAGAGTCAGTGAACAGGATGTAAAGTGGATAATTAAAAAATAAAATTATGCCTAGACCTGAAGGGACCCAGTCAACAGTTCTCTCCACCCAAATCCCGTGGGAGGGAGACATAAACCTTCAGAGGGGCAGACATGCCTGGGAAGCCAGAAGAGACAACACTCTCCCCACATTTCTGACTCCAGAGGAAAACACCTATACACCATCTGGGACCCCGGTGCATGGGGGTTCTGGGAAAAGGCAGCACAGGCCCTCCTGGTTGTGACCCTCACAGAGACCTCAAAAGCAGCCCCACATAGCAACTTGAGCCGCGGGACCACAGGTAAGACCAACTTTTCTGCTCCAAGTGACTTGCCTGGTGGAATCAGGACAGACAGAGGCAAAATTCCTCTGGGACCAGACACTTCTGGTTTTTTGCTGGAGCCCCAGCCTCCCTGATGGCAGCCCACAGCTCACTGCTCCCAAACCCCTTGAGAGAGAGAACTCACCGCCTGGACAGGTGGGCACTCCTGAGACTGCAGAGCGGTAATAGCACCAATACTAGCCACCCCTTCCCACATCCCTGGTCTAAGAGGAAACTGTATATGGTCTCTGAGAACCGGAAGATAGGAACACTCTAGCGGCAGGTCCCCCACAGTCCAGACACCACCCTGACCTGAAGAGAAACAGTCAACAGTTCTCTGCACCCAATTCCTGTGGGTGGGAGAGCTAAACCTTCAGAGGGGTAGACACTCCTGAGAAACCAGTAGAGCCAACACTCTGCCCACAATTCTGACTCCAGAGGAAAACACCTAACACCATCTGGGACACTGGTGCATGGGGGTTCAGGGAAAAGGAAGCAGAAGCACTGTTGGTTGCCACACTCACACAGAGCTCAAAAACAGACCAGCACGAGAAACTTGAGCCACTGGACCAGAGGTAACAGCAAATTTTCTGCTCCAAGCGGTCTGCCTGGTGGACTCAGGAAACAGGAACCCAGGTACAGCTGAAGACCAGTAGACAGGGAAAACAACCGAAAGCAGAACACTGTGTTCCCATAAGAGGCTGAAAGAAAACAGGAAAACAAGTGTACAGAACTTCTAACACACAGGCCTATAGGACAGTCTAGCCACTGTCAGAAATAGCAGAATGAGGTAACACCAGAGAACCTGGTGGCAAGAGGCAAGTGCAGGAATATAAGCAACAGAGACCAAGACTACCCTGAATCATCGGAGCGCAATTCTCCCACAAAAGCAAACACTGAATATCCGAACACACCAGAAAAGCAAGATCTAGTTTTAAAATCACATTTCATCATGATGCTGGAAGACTTCAAGAAAGACATGAAGAACTCCCTTAGAGAAACGCGGAAAAACATAAATAAACTAGAAGAAGCCAGAGGGATCACAAAATTCCCTGAAGGAATTCCAGGAAAACACAATCAAACAGTTTAAAGAATTAAAAATGCAAATAGAAGCAATAAAGAAAGGACACAGGGCAACAACCCTGAATATAGAAAACCAAAAAAAGAGACGAGGAGCCGTAGATACAAGCATCACAAACAGAATACAAGAGATAGAAGAGAGAATCGCAGGAGCAGAAGATTCCATAGAAATTATCGACACAATAGTCAAAGATAATGTAAGACAGAAAAAGCTACTAGTCCAAAACATACAGGAAATCCAGGACTCATTGAGAAGATCAAACCTAAGGATAAAAGGTACAGAAGAGACTGAAGACTCCCAGCTCAAAGGACCAGTAAATATCTTCAACAAAATCATAGAAGAAAACTTCCCTAACCTAAAGAAAGAGATGCCCATAAACATACAAGAAGCCTTCAGAATTCCAAATAGATTGGACCAGAAATGGAAATCCTCATGTCACATAAGAGACAAAACACCAAATACACACACAAAAAAAGAAAGAACATTAAAAGCAGTAATGAGAAAAGGTCAAGTAACATATAAAGGCAGACTTATCAGAATCACACCAGACTTCTCACCAGAGACTAGGAAAGCCTGAAGATCCTGGACAGATGTCATACAGACACTAAGAGAGCAAAAATGCAGGCCCAGGTTACTTTATCCGGCAAAACTCTCAATTAACATAGATGGAGAGACCAAGATATTCCATGAGAAAACCAGGTTTACACATTATCTTTCTACAGATCCAATGCTACAAAAGATAATAAGTTGTAAATCCCAACATATGGCGGCAAGCCACACCCTAGAAAAAGCAAGAAACTAATGATCTGGGTAACAAAACAAAGAGAAGAAAAGCACACAAGCATAATCTCACATCCAAATATCAATATGACAGGAAGCAATAATCACTATTCCTTAATATCTCTCAACATCAATGGGCTCAGCTCCCTAGCATACAGACATAGATTAACAAATTGTATATGCAATGAGGAACCTGCATTCTGCTGCCTACAGGAAACACTTCTCAGAGATAAAGACAGATACTACCTCAGAGTGAAAGGCAGGACAACAACTTTCCAAGCAAATGGTCTGAAGTAGCAAGATGGAGTAGCCATTCTAATATAGAATAAAATCGATATTCAACTAAAAGTCATCAAAAAAAAAAGACAAGGAAGGACATTTCATATTTATCACAGGAAAAATCCAACAAGATGCACTCTCAATCCTAAATATCTATGCTCCAAATACAAGGGCACCTACATACATAAAGGAAACTTTACTAAAGCTCAAAGCACATGTTGCACCTCACACAATAACAGCAGGAGATTTCAACACCCCACTCTCAACAATGGACACATCATGGAAACAGAAATTAAACAGAGACATAGATAGACTAAGAGGAATCATGAACCAAATGGATTTAACAGATATTTATATAACATTCTATCCTAAAGCAAAAGAATATACATTCTTCTCACCACCTAATGGTACTTTCTCCAAAATTAACCATATAATTGGTCATAAAACAGGCCTCAACAGATACAGAAAGATAGAAATAATCCCATGTGTCCTATCACACCACCACAGGCTAAAACTGGTTTTAAATAACAATAAAAGAAGAATGCCGACATATACATGGAAGTTGAACAATGCTCTACTCAATGATAACCTGGTCAAAGAAGAAATAAAGAAATTAAAGACTTCTTAGAATATAATGAAAATGAAGGTACAGCCTAACCAAACTTATGGGACATAATGAAATCTGTGCTAAGAGGAAAACTCATAGCTCTGAGTGCCTGCAGAAAGAAACAGGAGAGACCATATATCAGCAGCATCATCACAGAACACGTAAAAGCTCTAAAACAAAAAGAAGCAAATACACCTAGGAAGAGTAGAAGGCAGGAAATAATCAAACCCAATGCTGAAATCAACCAGGTAGAAACAGAAAGGACCATAGACAGAATCAACAAATCAAAAAGTTGGTTCTGTGAGAAAATCAACAAGATAGATAAACCCTTAGCCAGACTAACCAGAGGACACAGAGAGTGTGTCCAAATCAACCAAATCATTCATGAAAAGGCAGACATAAATGCAGAATCAAAGGAAGTTCAAAAAATCATCAGATCCTACTACAGAAGCCTATATTCAACAAAATTTGAAAATCTGGAGGAAATGTACAATTTCCTAGACAGATACCAGGTACCAAAGTTAAATCAGGAACAGATAAACCAGTTAAACAACCCCATAACTCCTAAGGAAATAGAATCAGTCATTAAAGGTCTCCGAACCAAAAAGAGCCCAGGTCCAGACAGGTTCAGTGCAGAATTCTAACAGACTTTCCTATAATACCTCATACTAATACTATCCAAACTATTCCACAACATTGAAACAGATGGAGCACTACTGAATTCCTTCTATGAAGCTATAATTACCCTAAACCTATACCACACAAAGACCCAACAAAAAAAGAGAATTTCAGACCAATTTCCCTTATGAATATCGACGCAAAAACACTCAATAAAATTCTGGCAAACTGAATCCAAGAGCACATCGAAACAAACATCCACCATGATCAAGTAGGCTTCATCCCAGGCATGCAGGGATGGTTTAATATATAGGAAACCATCAACATAATCCAAAACAAACTGAAATATCAAAACCACATGATCATTTTATTAGATGCTGAGAAAGCATTTGACAAAATCCAATACCCCTTCATGATAAAACTCCTGAAAAAATTAGGAATTCAAGGCCCTTACGTAAACGTAGTAAAAGCCATATACAGCAAACCAGTAGCTAACATTAAACTAAATTTAGAGAAACTCGAAGCAATCCCACTAGAATCAGAAACTCGACAAGGCTGCCCACGCTTTCCCTACTTATTCAACAAAATTCTTGACGTTCTAGCCAGAGCAATCAGAAAACAAAAGGAGATCAAGGGGAAACCGATCGGAAAAGAAGAAATCAAAATATCACTATTTGCAGATGATATGATAGAATATCTAAGTGATCCCAAAAGTTCCACCAGAGTGTGGGAAGCGGGTGTGGCGGCAGTTCCAAGATGGTGCCCAGGACTGCACCTATGTCTCATGACTAGCAACTGACTTCCTCATACTCCCGAAACTAACCATGTCCATTGTGAGAGCTGTGCAGGTGCACCATGATGCAACATCAGGCCATGTGACGTGGACCTATGAACTGAGATTACGCAGACTGGACTGACAAGGCGGAGTTGAGGGAGGATATAAGGGAGTGTGCTCGGGGGGTGCGGGGAGGGAGAAGAAAAGAAAATTAAGATTCTTGCTTGCATGCTCTAAGATTCCTGAATAAACTGCTTTGAGAAGAATGCTGTGTTGTTGGTCTTTTCTGTGGGTCGGAGACAGAAGCGACAAGTGATGGCCCGTACGGGGACCCTCTTCCTTCCTTCAGAACTCATCGCGGTCAGTGCGGCTAGCTGGCAAGTTCGCAGGTAAGTGGGATGAGAAATGCTCTCGGATTGAGACTGTAAGGTTCCCGGTTTTGGTACAAATTGCACCAAGCACAATGGGGAACACAACATCAGCTCAGACAGTTCGCCAAGCCCTCAAGGATATGTTAAAAGTGAAAGAAATTGGGCTAAAGAAAGAAACAGTAGAGAACTTTTTAAAAGCAGTGGACCAGGTTGCTATGTGCTTTCGGTGACAGGACATCTTACAATGCCCAGTTGGGAGAAATTAGGGAAAGATTTGAGGTTTGCCGAGGAGCAGGAGGTTTTACCAAAAGGAGTGCTGCCAGTGTGGAAATTAGTGAAAAATTGCATAGGGGATGAGGAAAGGTGTGGCGCAGAGTTCGAAAAGGGAAATGAGGCACTAAATCAGGTTAGGGAGGAACGTTCTCAAAAATCAGAGACTGAAGGAAATTCTAGTGAGGGGGAAATGTTGGAAGGCGATCTGGAAAGCATTGCTGACAGCTTAGAGAAAGTGAAACTAAAGGTAGAACCATAGGCTCCGGGGCCACTTCATCTGCCTCCATATGCTTTGGACAGGGCAAAGGGACGTAGCTTACAACGGGAAACCTGGAAAGAACTGTGAGCCCAATGCTTCCCTGTATTTGAGGGTGTGCAGGGCAAACGAACATATGAGCCACTGGACTGGAAGATCGGATCATCCAAAGGCTGGCTGAGGGAGTTCATGCATACGGGGTTGTCTTTAACCAATAAAAATTGCAGCCACTATATGACCTTTTGCCAGGCGATACTGAGTTGAATTCTCCCAGATATCTGCCATAGCAGCTTTGAATTTGGTGGAGCAGGGTATACAAGTTGCTGCCTTTAGATGCCGAGATGAGTCACAGCCTTGCCAACAGAAGCACAGCCAACCGGGGTCTTATGTCAGGGAGCTCCCTTGCTCTGGATACTTCCATAGATATCCCCAGCTAAAACACTTGTTCATTATCCCACCTCAGTGGTGCAATTAGCCTTGCTTGGCATTCAGCAATGTAAACAGTACTTTGGCATCCCGCCAAAGGATTTGATAGTTCCTTATAATGTAAAGCAGCTGGAAGTGTTGTCTGCTTCAATAGATGATTGGGCTATTTTGAGGTGCAGTTTTCAGGGCAACTTTGATAATCACTTTCCCAAAGATCCAATCCTACAACTGTTTACAGCTCATCCTGTGATTTTTCCTCATATTACTTCAAAAAATCCTTTATAGGATGTTCTGCTTATCTTTACAGATGGCTCCAAGACAGGACAAGGAGCATATTTGGTGGCAGGGTGCAGAGACCATACAATTTCCCCCTGTATCACCCCAAGTTATTGAGTTACAAATTGTGATTAAGGTGTTTGAATTATTTCCAGGTCATTTTAATTTGATTTCTGATAGCCAGTGTGTTGTTAATATGTTACTCTGCTTGGAAGTGGTGGGCAAAGTTAATTTAAAATCTACCATTGGAAATTTAGTTGTTACCCTATGTGATTTAATTTTAAAGAGATCCTCACCCTTTTTTGTACAACACATTAATGCTCATACCAGATTGCCTGGACCCCTGACTGAGGGGAATGATACTGTAGATTGTAAGACTCTCAGAGAGAATCTTCCCTCAGGAGGGAGATCCTCAAGCCCAATGACAAGACCGAGTCCACAGGCTGCAATCTGCAAGAGGATTTTTATTGATCATGATACACAGGTATCTGTGGGCGTCCCAGTCAATTTGGAAGACTGGCGTGCCTAGCAGAACCAGGTACGGGTTTTTATAGGGCATTGGGGAGCAGAAGCAGGCTTACAGAAGCAGATGCATGGTTACAGGGATGTGATTGGTGGAGTAAATGAGGCATATGTGTATGTTACCTATTTTGGCTATAGTCATAACAGTGAGTTAGCAAAAAGTACATGGTGGTCAGGGCTTCCGGAGGGTCAGGGACTTTTTCTTTTTCCTTGCCAGGTGGCCCATGGAGCAGTGTCCATAATTTTGTCTGGTTTCTGCATTTTGTTTTCTTTTATGGTCTGTTTTGTCTAAATGATGGGTCAGCTTGTCCCACAAAGCTTGGACACATCTGAACTTTCCCAGGCTTATTTTAGTTCTGAATCTGTGTATCTAAAAACTTACGTTTTACTTCTATAGTTGAGGGCCTTGGGCCCCTCCTTTCTGGGAGGGGGTCTTTCATAGATAAAGCCTCTGGGGCATGTATGACCTTCTTCATTGCTTCACCTGTTACATTGGCCCGAGATTTTCATTCATATTTTCATGTTAACTCCAAGACCTTGTCCTCCCGATTTAAATTTTCTCGTGCAGAGGTGAGACATATTGTAAAAATGTGCCAAAAATGTGCCCCGTTATTGCCCCTGATTGGGGTTGGGGTCAATCCACGTGGGTTGCGCCCTCTATACTTATGGCAAATGGATGTTACCCACTTTTCAGAATTTGGAAAGTTAAAATATCTTCATGTTTCCATCGATACAGCTTCTGGAGTTGTTTTGGCCTCTCTACATACAGGAGAGAAGGCACGTCACGTGACTGCACATTGCTTTGAAGCTTGGGGTGCCTGGGGGCAGCCTAAAGAATTGAAAACTGATAATGGGCCGACCTATACTTCTGCTTCTTTTGTGTCCTTTTTTAAAATGATGGGTGTTCAATTGACTCATGGATTGCCCTTCAACTCTCAGGGGCAGGGCATTATTGAACAAGCCCATTGCACCCACACCCTAAAGGAATACTTAATTAAACAAAAGGCGGGGATTGCCTCTGCTGGCTCCACCCCTAGGGAAAGATTAGTCATTGCCCTCTTTACCTTGAATTTTTTGTATGAGGACAAACATGGGCAGATCGCAGCTGAGCGTCACGGCAACCCTGATGCTTCTTCAAAAACCATGGTCATGTGGAAGGTCGTCCTAACTGATACTTGGCAGGGTCCTGATCCAATGTTGGTTTGGGCGAGAGGGTCTGTTTGTGTGTTATCCCAGGATCATCAGCAGCTGCTCTGGGTCCCCGAGAGGCTGACCAGAGTAGTCCAAGATGAACGAAAGAAGGATACTATGGATGTTCCTAGTGTTGTCGATGCTTCCTGCGCTGATGGCTGAAGACCTACACTGAGGGCTTTTATCTGTGATTCCCAAGCCCCTGCCGCTGATTCATTTGGCGCAAGTGTTCCCCCATTTTTTTTCCTCTAATGCTTCACTAAAGCTTCCCTTCCTACCCTGGGATGGGGATATATTGCCTATAAATGATTTGATGCAGTTTTAATTAGAAGGATTACTACGCTTTCAGATGATCTCTAATATTTCTCAGAGCAGTGATTGCATTCAATTGTATAATCAGTGAGCAGCATGGTTTGATATGCCAATTAATATTACTACCAGAGCTAATGCTACATGGATTCAAGAAATGTGGCCTGCCATGATTTCCAAAGGCAATGATAGCATACCTATTCAACCTAGATGGGATCCCTTTTGCAAGGGTACCCGTGATTCCCTTCCACGTTGGACTGGGTGTCAGGCGAGAAAGGTGGCTTGGACTGTAAAGAATTATTTTACCTTTTCTCCTTATATTAGCACAAGCCATAATAGCTCATTTTCAGGATATAATTGGACTTATCAAAATCCATCTCAGGCAGTAGCTAGTAATCCTTTTGATGTGTGGTTGTTGTGTGGGGTGAATGGCAGTTGCACATATCTTTCTGCTCTGAGTATGTTGATGGGAGGTGGTTGGGGTAATGCAAGCTTTCATTGGAATGGGTCTATAGGGTTTGAGACCTCTGTATCTCAATGTGCAGAAGGGCAAAATGTTACATTTAAGGCTACGCCTGTCTGCATGTGGCCTCCTTTTGTGTTTATTATTTATAATGGTAGTTATGATGATAAGATTTTAAATTGTAGTAATGGTAATTGTTTTTATAGCATGTGTTGGAATGTATCTGCATATTCTTTGGCTGTTGTGACTAGGATGCCTTGCTTTGTAACCTGGCCTGTATAGGCTCCATCTGCTATGACTTTGTTTAGGCCAAAAAGGGATTTTGGCATTACTGCAGCCATTGTTACTGCTATAACAGTTTCTGCCAACCGCAGCCATTGCTGCGGCCATATGCCTTACCTCCGTAATACAGACTGTGGCAGCTATAAATAATTTATCCGCAGGTGTTGCAGAAGCTTTGGATGTTCAGGGTAATATTAATAGTCAGTTGAAAGTGGGAATTTTGCTGCTGTATCAAAGGGTCAATTTGCTCCAGGAACAAGTGGATACTATGATGAAGTTAATGCAATTGCGTTGTGAGGGGAAATATTCAGGAATGTGTGTCACTTCCATACCATTTGTGAATGTCAGTCGTGCTGCTTAGTTATCCTGTAATATATCTCAGTATCTTACAGGAAATTGGTCTCAACATTTTGATAGAGTAGTTCAGGAATTGAGACAATCAATAGTCCATTTCAACTCCATCCAAGTGGAATTGCCATTAGCTGGAGGACTGGCCAATTGGATTGCCGTCGCTGCCTCACGGCTGAAAGAATGGGCTGGACTTCCTGGACTTGCCTTATGCCTGATTCTTATTAGCATCCTGGCCTTTTGGTGCATGTGCCGTATACAGTTTCGTCAGCGCAGAACTCAAGCCTTAATGATACAGGCTTTTGCAGCTGTGGAGACGGGACAGTCTCCTCAAGCATGGCTTGGCATGCTAGAGAAGTAGTCAATGATGGGTAAGACACTGTGGGTGTGTCATCAACCTAAGACAGGGATCAAACCTAAGCTGTTTGTCTCCCAATGACGGGTAAGGGGCATTGCTATAGGAGGAAACCTAAGACAGGCATTTTCTCTGCCAAAAACATAAAGAAGGCGGAGATGTGGGGAGCGGTTGTTGCGACAGTCCCAAGATGGCACGTGGGACTGCAGCTAAGTCTCATGACTAGCAACTTGACTTCCTCACACACCAAAACTAGCCATGTCCATTGTGAGAGCTATGCAGGCTCAAGTGACGCAAAATCAGGCTATGCGACATGGACCTATGAACTGAGATTACGCAGATTGGACTGACAAGGCAGAGTTGAGGGAGGATACAAGGGAGTGTGCTTGGGGGTTGAGAGAGATAGGAGAGGGAGAAGAAAAGAAAAGAAAGATTCCTTCTTGCATGCTGTAAGGTTCCTGAATAAAATGCTTTGAGAAGAACACTGTGTCATCACTCTTTTCTTTGGGTCGGAGATAGAAGCGACACCAGAGAACTACTAAACCTGATAAACACCTTCAGCAAAGTGGCTGGGTATAAACTTAACTCAAATAAGTCAGTATCCTTCCTTTACACAAATGAGAAACCAACCGAGAAAAAAATTAGGGAAACAACTCCCTTCATAATAGTCTCAAATAATATAAATTACTTGGATATGACTTTAACCAAGCAAGTAAAAGATCTGTATGATAAGAACGTCAAGCCTCTGAAGAAAGAAATTGAAGAAGAACTCAGAAAATGGAAAGACCACCCATGCTCATAGTTTGGCCATATTAATATAGTAAAAATGGCTGTTTTACCAAAACCTATCTATAGATGAAATGCAATCCCCATCAAAATACCAATCCAACTCTTCAGAGAGTTAGAGAGATCAATAGGCAAATTAATCTGGAAAAACAAAACACCCAGGATTCCTAAAACTACCCTCAACAATAAAAGGACTTCTGGGGGAATCAGTATTCCTGAACTCAAGCAGTATTATGGAGCAATTAATATAAAAATTGCATGCCATTGGTACAGAGACAGACAGAGAGACCAGTGGAATAGAAGTGAAGACCCAGAAATGAACCCACACCTATGTTCACTTGACTTTTGACAAAGGAGCCAAACCCTATAATGGAAAAAAGATAGTATTTTCAGCAAATGGTTCTGGTTCTTCTGGAGGTCAGTATGTAGAAGTATGCAGACAGATCCACGCTTATCAACCTGTACAAAGCTTCAGACCTCTACATCAAACTAAATACACTCAACCTAAGAAAAAAAAGTTGGGAAGCATCACAAACACATGGGCACTAGAGAAAATTTCCTGAACAAAACACCAATGGCTTATGCTCTAAGATCCAGAATAGACAAATGGAATCCCATAACACTGCAAAGCTTCTGTAGGGGAAAGGACACTGTTGTTGGGACAAAAAGACAACCAACAGATTTGGAAAAGATCTTAAACAATCCTGTAACAGACAGAGGGCTTATATCCAAAATATAAAAAGAATTCAAGAAGTTAGACAGCAGGGAGACAAATAACCCTATTAAAAATGGGATTCATTGCTAGACAAAAAATTCACAGCTGAGGAATGCCGAATGGCTGAGAAACACCTAAAGAAATGTTCCACATCTTTACTCATAAGGGAAATGCAAATCAAAACAACCCTGATATTTCACCTCACACCAGTTAGAATGGCTTAGATCAAAAACTCAGGTGAGAGAAAATGCTGGCGAGGATGTGGAGAAAGAGGAACACGCCTTCATTGTTCTTGGGATTGCAGACTGGTAAAACCATTCTGGAAATCAGTCTGGAGGTTCCTCAGAAAATTGGACATTGAACTACCTGAGGACCCAGTTATACCTCTCGAGCATATATTCAAAAGATGCTCCAACATATAAAAAAGACACATGTTCCATTATTTTCATAGCAGCCTTATTCATAATAGCCAGAAGCTGGAAAGAACCTAGATGCCCTTCAACAGAGGAATGGATACAGAAAATGTGGTACATCTACACAATGGCATATTACTCAGCTATCCAAAACAGTGACTTTATGAAATTCACAGACAAATTGATGGTACTGGAAAATATCATCCTGAGTGAGATAACCCAATCACAGAAAAACACACATGGTATGCACTCATTGATTAGTGGCTATTAGCCCAAATGCTTGAATTACCCTAGATGCCCAGAACACATGAAACTGAAGAAGGATGACCAAATTGTGAATGCTTCACTCCTTCTTTAAAAGGGGAACAAGAATACCCTTGGCAGGGAATAGGGAGACAAAGTTTAGTACAGAGGCAGAAGGAGCACCTAATCACAGCCTGCCCCACTTGTGGCCCATATATATACAGCCTCTAAACTAGTAAGATGGATGAAGTAAAGAAGTGCAGGCTGACAGGAACCGGATGTTGATCTCTCCTAAGAGACACAGCCAGAATACAGCAAATACATAGACAAATGCTAGCAGCAAACCGCTGAACTGAGAATGGGTCCCCCATTGATTAATCAGGGAAAGGACTGGAAGAGCTTGAAGGGATCGAGACTCCATATGAACAACAATGCCAAGCAACTAGCATTTCCAGGGACTAAGCCACTACCCAAAGTCTATACATGGACTGACCCTGGGCTTCAACCTCATAGGTATCAATGAATAGCCTAGTAAGAGCACCAGTGGAAGGGGAAGCCCTTGGTTCTGCCAAGACTGAACCCCCAGTTAACATTAGTGTTGGAGGGTGGGTGATAATGGGGGGATAATGGGGAGGGGAAGCCCATATAGAAGGGAAGGGGGAAGGGAAGGGGTTAGAGGGATTTTGGCTTGGAAACGGGGAAGGGGAAAAAAAACATTGAAATGTCAATTCAAAATACTCAACTTAATAAAGGTAAAAAAAAATAAGAACAAAAAAAAAGAAAGAAAAAGAAAAGATGTCCAACATAAACACTCTGGAAGAGTGGAATAGGAGAAATTACTTTACTGCTGAGCATCTCAGTTTCATCCTGTGTATGGTTACGTGTATTGCGTATGTGTGAGCATTTGAGTGTGTGCCTGCATGTGTGTGTGCATGCACAGGAAGAGAGAGAGAGAGAGAGAGAGAGAGAGAGAGAGAGAGAGAGAGAGAGAGAGGGAAGGGGGGATCTCAAAGGTTTATTCCCTTCAAAGCTTTTGGCAGAAAGGGCAGTCCTCAGTCTAACTTACTGTGAAGATTTGGTGCTGGCTCACTCTTGCGAGGATTACAAATGTACTTATATGTTTGACCTGAACAGCAAAAAAGGCTTCTGAAGCTAAAAAATCTGGCTCCTTTTTGTGTAGGACCTCCATATGTAGTCTGAATTACCCTGGGAAGCTCCCATATTCTGCTTCCAAGCTTGTTGAGAGCAGAAACTGAAATCCATGAGTCATTCCCTTATCTTCTCCAAAACTACTCTCCGGTATAACACACACTCCTGGCTCTGTGATGAAGTGGAAGTACAGGAATGCGTATAATTGAGGGCATCCTTTGAATATCTAGGTCGCCTAGGTTCAAAAACATTTTCAAAAGAGGATACTGTGGTATAGAACATCACCTAATCACCCGCACAGTGAGATAGCTGTAGGGCAATTCATCCATGGAGACAAGCTCAAACAAGCCTTGCAGCTGGAGCTCAGTGCACAGAAGAACCAGTGATGATGGTATGACTTTGAACAGGGATTTTAATGATACTTTAGATTCTAACAGAGAAGACTTGAGAAAGTTCATAAATTATAGTAATTAAAGCACTTAGCCACAACTCTGAACTGGCATATTATAACTATTCATGTAAATTATTTTTGCAGTGAATTTGTAAGTGTCTTGTTTCTCACACTTCCAACAACATGATGTTACAATACAGTCAACTAGCCATTTCATTTTTAATGGGCTTTGGTATTGGCTTTTCTGTGACTCATTGAAATTATTGACAACACTTGAACAAACATACTCTGACTTTATGGTAACAATACATTGTATAATGTTTTGAACTGTGAACCTCCTAGGTCCTCTTTGGTGTGAGACTTCCTTTTTCCCCATGGATTTTCAAGGAAAGAGTTATTATGCATCTTACCATCCAGTAGATGATGATGCTCTCAGTTAGGAATCCTTTCTATGATTACTTTTACAATTATTTTGCCTTAATGAAGTAATAGTTGCTAAAATGCTACTTTAGCCTGCTGCTTTATGATCTTATTAGCTTGTTCTGGACAGTGTGTTGGATTGCAGACACTCTATGGAGTGTGTGGGGAGGAGGGGACAATTTTCCTGGGTCTAACTATTCTCTCCATCTGCCAAATCAGTTCTAGGGAGTGAAGTCATGCTATCAAGCTTGACAGCATATGCCTACTGAGTATTGCCTTGTCTCAACATTCATCCCACTTTATTCTGAAGAAATATTAAAGGAAGCATTCATTACTTATTTAAATAGCATTAGGAGGAAATTTGCAGTTGACATTTTGATACAAAAATATGAATAAATATTCCAAAGACAAGGGTGTGTTTTTCTCCAATGTAAATAAGAATGTAATAGAAAATATTGAGTCCAGAAGGGGGAAAATCATCTTCATATATCATTAATATTAGTATTGAGCACAAAATAAAAAAGAGTTGGAGACTAATGCTATGCCAAGATCATTCAATTGTAAAATCTTTAACATCCACAAGATTTCTCCATTTATTTTTAAATATTTCCTTTAAAAATTTTCATAAGTGAGATAATTATAAATGACTTCATCATTGTCATATTAAAGATTAAATATTTTATTACACTTTGTTATACTATTCAGTTAAATTACATAAATGCTCAGTTTTTTTCTGTACTGTAGTTTTTTATATTGATAAATTGCATGTTTTAACACTAAATTGCTCTGTAGATAATAATGATAGCTTATAGTTATAACACAATGCCCGACAAAAGTAACTTAAGACAGAAAGGATTTATTTAAATCACTGTTTGATATTATAGTCCATTATTCTGTTGAAGTCATGAGAGCAGGAACTTAATGAGACAACTGGTTACATTGCATACACAGTTGGGAAGGAGAGAATGGAGCCTTGTTTATGTCCAGGTCATCTTCTGTGATGATTTATTCCATGTATCTTCCTATGGTAGGGTGCTACTCATCATTATAGTGGTGCTTTCCAATATAATTACCCAATGCAAAAACTCCATTACAAACATTCCCAGAGAACTTTCTCATAGGTGAGTATAGATCACATTGATAATCAATAGTTTCTATTTGCAAACACAAATGTGCCAATACATCAAAAGTTACTGGACCTTTGCCTTGATTTATAAAAGATAAAAGACAGCTCTTTGTCAATAAAATGAAAAATGAAATTATGAATTGAATTAAAGCAAAAGCAATTCATTTATGTTACTCATAATTCCATATAATGACAAATGAAATCAAAGTGGTTTATTTAAGCTCATCAAGATCCATATATTTTCAATGTTTTTACCCTGGGTTTCCATGGAGACAACATGGTATAACTAATAGGTGATCAAGGGAATATAAGAAAATGACTGTATTGGGAAAAATGTATCAGGAAGTATTTAATTCACTCCTCAGCAACCATGTAAGAAAATGTCATGTTTGATAAAGTAGCTCATAAAGAGAAAGGCCATCTGTGATCAATATTAGGGATACAAAATGTTTGGTTTGATGTTGGTGTTGCAAAGAACTGGCTAATATTTAAAAGACTTAGAAAGAAGAGCTCAGGAGAAGAACTTAACAGCTTAGAAATAAAATATCCTCATTAAATGTCAAAGAGGGCATTGCTCCCAACAATTAAATGTTATCATCTTAATCAAACTAATGTGCATTAGTGTTGGAGGTTAAAAAAACAATTAGAAGATAAGATTCTTTAACTCCATGGTAGATGACATGTATAAGTCAGTATGTTTGAGTGTATTTTCTGAGGCATAATCTGTACTGAACATCATGGATTATGTTACAGGCTTTCCCAAACATGGATTGAAATGTAATTGTCATTAGGGTAATAATTAGACATATGACTTTTAAGAATTTTGAGTATATGAGGAATTATAAATCCTCGTGAGCATTAGAATTGATGTCATTATTATTGGATTGGGAATTATTCCTTTTGTATGTTCATTCTCTCTTACTCTGTTCCTCTCCTTCCCATTTCTCTTCTCTCCTTTCTTCCTTCTATTCTCTTAATCTTCCCTCTTCTCTGATCCCTTTCCACTCAACTCTCTGTCTCTCTGTCTCTGTCTCAGTCTCTGTCTCTCTCTCTCTCTTCCCTGTTTTTCTCTGCTTCTTTCCCTCTCAGTTGCCCTCTTACTCATCAGAGCATAGGATATACCAATCTACCATTTTGTGATGTAAAAAGAAGGCCCTCAGCAGACATTGTCATGTTGACACTGAGCTCTATCTACAATTTCAGAAAACAATGTCTGTTTTCATTAAATGATACCTCATCTCTGACACATAGAGAGGCAGACAGATAGTCACAAACAATCACACACACATATGTATGTATATATAAATATGTGCATGTGTGTGTAGTGTGTGTGGAGAGAGAGAGAGAGAGAGAGAGAGAGAGAGAGAGAGAGAGAGAGAGAGAGAGAGATACTATAATATAAAACATAGATGAGGCACATAGGTACACTTGCACATGCACACACACACACACAGTAAATATTGAGTGATGACTTTGGGTTATGGATGGGAAGGAATATTATAACAACATGAAAAGTACAGTAGTTATACTTTGAGGTGTCATATTGTCCTGTCTATTTTTTTTTGTCTTTTATTTATTTTTTTTATTAACTTGAGTATTTCTTATATACATTTCGAATGTTATTCCCTTTCCCGGTTTCCGGGCAAACATCCCCCTCCCCCCTCCCCTTCCTTATGGGTGTTCCCCTCCCAACCCTCCCCCCATTGCCGCCCTCCCCCCATAGACTAGTTCACTGGGGGTTCAGTCTTAGCAGGACCCAGGGCTTCCCCTTCCACTGGTGATCTTACTAGGATATTCATTGCTACCTATGGGGTCAGAGTCCAGGGTCAGTCCATGTATAGTCTTTAGGTAGTGGCTTAGTCCCTGGAAGCTCTGGTTGCTTGGCATTGTTGTACTTTTGGGGTCTCGAGCCCCTTCAAGCTCTTCCAGTTCTTTCTCTGATTCCTTCAATAGGAGACCTATTCTCAGTTCAGTGGTTTGCTGCTGGCATTCGCCTCTGTATTTGCTGTATTCTGGCTGTGTCTCTCAGGAGTGATCTACATCTGGCTCCTGTCGGTCTGCACTTCTTTGCTTCATCCATCTTGTCTAAATGGGTGGCTGTATATGTATGGGCCACATGTGGGGCAGGCTCTGAATGGGTGTTCCTTCAGTCTCTGTTTTAATCTTTGCCTCTCCCTTCCCTGCCAAGGGTATTTTTTTCCTCATTTAAAGAAGGAGTGAAGCATTCACATTTTGATCATCCGTCTTGAGTTTCGTTTGTTCTAGGGATCTAGGGTAATTCAAGCATTTGGGCTAATAGCCACTTATCAATGAGTGCATACCATGTATGTCTTTCTGTGATTGGGTTAGCTCACTCAGGATGATATTTTCCAGTTCCAACCACTTGCCTACGAATTTCATAGACTCGTTCTTTTTGATAGCTGAGTAATATTCCATTGTGTAGATGTACCAAATTTTCTGTATCCATTCCTCTGTTGAAGGGCATCTGGGTTTTTTCCAGCTTCTGGCTATTATAAATAAGGCTGCGATGAACATAGTGGAGCACGTGTCTCTTTTATATGTTGAGGCATGTTTTGGGTATATGCCCAAGAGAGGTATAGCTGGATCCTCAGGCAGTTCAATGTCCAATTTTCTGAGGAACCTCCAGACTGATTTCCAGAATGGTTTTACCAGTCTGCAATCCCACCAACAATGGAGGAGTGTTCCTCTTTCTCCACATCCTCGCCAGCATCTGCTGTCACCTGAGTTTTTGATCTTAGCCATTCTCACTGGTGTGAGGTGAAATCTCAGGGTTGTTTTGATTTGCATTTCCCTTATGACTAAAGATGTTGACCATTTCTTTTGGTGTTTCTCAGCCATTCAGCATTCCTCAGCTGTGAATTCTTTGTTTAGCTCTGAACCCCATTTTTTAATAGGGTTATTTGTTTCCCTGCGGTCTAACTTCTTGAGTTCTTTGTATATTTTGGATATAAGGCCTCTATCTGTTGTAGGATTGGTAAAGATCTTTTCCCAATCTGTTGGTTGCCGTTTTGTCCTAACCACAGTGTCCTTTGCCTTACAGAAGCTTTGCAGTTTTATGAGATCCCATTTGTCGATCTTGATCTTAGAGCATAAGCCATTGGTGTTTTGTTCAGGAAATTTTTTCCAGTGCCCATGCGTTCCAGATGCTTCCCTAGTTTTTCTTCTATTAGTTTGAGTGTGTCTGCTTTGATGTGGAGGTCCTTGATCCACTTGGACTTAAGCTTTGTACAGGGTGATAAGCATGGATCGATCTGCATTCTTCTACATGTTGCCCTCCAGTTGAACCAGCACCATTTGCTGAAAATGCTATCTTTTTTCCATTGGATGGTTTTGGCTCCTTTGTCAAAAATCAAGTGACCATAGGTGTGTGGGTTCATTTCTGGGTCTTCAATTCTATTCCATTGGTCTATCTGTCTGTCTCTGTACCAATACCATGCAGTTTTTGTCACTATTGCTCTGTAATACTGCTTGAGTTCAGGGATAGTGATTCCCCCTGAAGTCCTTTTATTGTTGAGGATAGCTTTAGCTATCCTGGGTTTTTTGTTATTCCAGATGAATTTGCAAATTGTTCTGTCTAACTCTTTGAAGAATTGGATTGGTATTTTGATGGGGATTGCATTGAATCTGTAGATTGCTTTTGGTAAAATGGCCATTTTTACTATATTAATCCTGCCAATCCATGAGCATGGGAGATCTTTCCATCTTCTGAGGTCTTCTTCAATTTCCTTCTTCAGTGTCTTGAAGTTCTTATTGTACAGATCTTTTACTTGCTTGGTTAAACTCACACCGAGGTACTTTATATTATTTGGGTCTATTATGAAGGGTGTCGTTTCCCTAATTTCTTTCTCAGCTTGTTTCTCTTTTGTATAGAGGAAGGCACCTGATTTATTTGAGTTAATTTTATACCCAGCCACTTTGCTGAAGTTGTTTATCAGCTTTAGTAGTTCTCTGGTGGAACTTTTGGGATCACTTAAATATACTATCATGTCATCTGCAAATAGTGATATTTTGACCTCTTCTTTTCCGATCTGTATCCCCTTGATCTCCTTTTGTTGTCTGATTGCTCTGTCTAGAACTTCAAAACTATATTGAATAAGTAGGGAGAGAGTGGGCAGCCTTGTCTAGTCCCTGATTTTAGTGGGATTGCTTCCAGTTTCTCTCCATTTAGTTTAATGTTAGCAACTGGTTTGCTGTATATGGCTTTTACTATGTTTAGGTATGGGCCTTGAATTCCTCTTCTTTCCAGGACTTTTATCATGAAGGGGTGTTGAATTTTGTCAAATGCTTTCTCAGCATCTAATGAAATGATCATGTGGTTCTGTTCTTTCAGTTTGTTTATATAATGGATCACGTTGATGGCTTTCCGTATATTAAACCATCCCTGCATGCCTGGGATGAAGCCTACTTGATCATGGTGGATGATTGTTTTGATGTGCTCTTGAATTCGGTTTGCCAGAATTTTATTGAGTATTTTTGTGTCGATATTCATAAGGGAAATTGGTCTGAAGTTCTCTTTCTTTGTTGTGTCTTTGTGTGGTTTAGGTATAAGAGTAATTGTGGCTTCGTAGAAGGAATTCGGTAGGGCTCCATCTGTTTCAATTTTGTGGAATAGTTTGGATAATATTGGTATGAGGTCTTCTATGAAGGTTTGATAGAATTCTGCACTAAACCCGTCTGGACCTGGGCTCTTTTTGGTTGGGAGACCTTTAATGACTGCTTCTATTTCCTTAGGAGTTATGGGGTTGTTTAACTGGTTTATCTGTTCCTCATTTAACTTCGATACCTGGTATCTGTCTAGGAAATTGTCCATTTCCTGAAGATTTTCAAATTTTGTTGAATATAGGTTTTTATAGTAAGATCTGATGATTTTTTGAATTTCCTCTGAATCTGTAGTTATGTCTCCCTTTTCATTTCTGATTTTGCTAATTTGGACGCACTCTCTGTGTCCTCTCGTTAGTCTGGCTAAGGGTTTATCTATCTTGTTGATTTTCTCAGAGAACCAACTTTTGGTTCTGTTGATTCTTGCTACGGTCCTTTTTGTTTCTACTTGGTTGATTTCAGCTCTGAGTTTGATTATTTCCTGCCTTCTACTCCTCCTGGGTGTATTTGCTTCTTTTTGTTCTAGAGCTTTTAGGTGTGCTGTAAAGCTGCTGACATATGCTCTTTCCTGTTTCTTTCTGCAGGCACTCAGCGCTATGAGTTTTCCTCTTAGCACAGCTTTCATTGTGTCCCATAAGTTTGAGTATGTTGTATCTTCATTTTCATTAAATTCTAAAAAGTTTTTAATTTCTTTCTTTATTTCTTCCTTGACCAGGTTATCATTGAGTAGAGCATTGTTCAATTTCCACGTATATGTGGGCATTCTTCCCTTATTGTTATTGAAGACCAGTTTTAGGCCGTGGTGGTCCGATAGCAGGCATGGGATTATTTCTATCTTTCTGTACCTGTTGAGGCCCGTTTTTTGACCAATTATATGGTCAATTTTGGAGAAAGTACCATGAGGAGCTGAGAAGAAGATATATCCTTTTGCTTTAGGATAGAATGTTCTATAAATATCCGTTAAGTCCATTTGGCTCATGACTTCTCTTAGTCTGTCTACATCACTGTTTAATTTCTGTTTCCATGATCTGTCCATTGATGAGAGTGGGGTGTTGAAATCTCCCACTATTATTGTGTGAGGTGCAATGTGTGTTTTGAGCTTTAGTAAGGTTTCTTTTACGTATGTAGGTGCCCTTGTATTTGGGGCATAGATATTTAGGATTGAGAGTTCATCTTGGTGGATTTTTCCTTTGATGAATATGAAGTGTCCTTCCTTATCTTTTTTGATGACTTTTAGTTGATGTTGATTTTATTTGATATTAGAATGGCTACTCCAGCTTGCTTCTTCTGACCATTTGCTTGGAAAGTTGTTTTCCAGCCTTTCACTCTGAGGTAGTGTCTGTCTTTGTCTCTGAGGTGTGTTTCCTGTAGGCAGCAGAATGCAGGGTCCTCGTTGCGTAACCAGTTTGTTAATCTATGTCTTTTTATTGGGGAGTTGAGGCCATTGATATTGAGAGATATTAAGGAATAGTGATTATTGTTTCCCTTTATATTCATATTTGGATGTGAGGTTATGGTTGTGTGCTTTCATTTTCTTTGTTTTGTTGCCAAGACGATTAGTTTCTTGCTTCTTCTAGGGTATAGCTTGCCTCCTTATGTTGGGCTTTACCATTTATTATCCTTTGTAGTGCTGGATTTGTGGAAAGATATTGTGTAAATTTGGTTTTGTCATGGAATATCTTGGTTTCTCCATCAATGTTAATTGAGAGTTTTGCTGGATACAGTAACCTGGGCTGGCATTTGTGTTCTCTTAGGGTCTGTATGACATCAGTCCAGGATCTTCTGGCCTTCATAGTTTTTGGCGAGAAGTCTGGTGTGATTCTGATAGGTCTGCCTTTATATGTTACTTGACCTTTTTCCCTTACTGCTTTTAATATTCTTTCTTTATTTTGTGCGTTTGGTGTTTTGACAATTATGTGACGGGAGGTGTTTCTTTTCTGGTCCAATCTATTTGGAGTTCTGTAGGCTTCTTGTATGTCTATGGGTATCTCTTTTTTTAGGTTAGGGAAGTTTTCTTCTATGATTTTGTTGAAGATATTTACTGGTCCTTTGAGCTGGGAGTCTTCACTCTCTTCTATACCTATTATCCTTAGGTTTGATCTTCTCATTGAGTCCTGGATTTCCTGTATGTTTTGGACCAGTAGCTTTTTCCGCTTTACATTATCTTTGAGAGTTGAGTCAATGATTTCTATGGAATCTTCTGCTCCTGAGATTCTCTCTTCCATCTCTTGTATTCTGTTGGTGAAGCTTGTATCTACAGCTCCTTGTCTCTTCTTTTGGTTTTCTATATCCAGGGTTGTTTCCATGTGTTCTTTCTTGATTGCTTCTATTTCCATTTTTAATTCCTTCAACTGTTTGATTGTGTTTTCCTGGATTTCTTTCAGGGATTTTTGTGTCTCCTCTCTATGGGCTTCTACTTTTTTATTTATGTTTTCCTGGAATTCTTTCATGGATTTTTGAGATTCTTTCAGGCATTTTTGCGATTCCTCTCTGTAGGCTTCTATTTGTTCTCTAAGGGAGTTCTCCACGTCTTTCTTGTAGTCCTCCAGCATCATGATCAAATATGATTTTGAAACTAGATCTTGCTTTTCTGGTGTGTTTGGATATTCCATGTTTATTTTGGTGGGAGAATTGGGCTCCGATGATGCCATGTGGTGTTGGTTTCTGTTGCCTGGGTTCCTGCGCTTGCCTCTCGCCATCAGATTATCTCTAGTGTTACTTTGTTCTGCTATTTCTGACAGTGGCTAGACTGTCCTATAAGCCTGTGTGTCAGGAGTGCTGTAGACCTGTTTTCCTCTCTTTCAGTCAGTTATGGGGACAGAGTGTTCTGCTTTCGGGCGTGTAGTTTTTCCTCTCTACAGGTCTTCAGCTGTTCCTGTGGGCCTGTGTCTTGAGTTCACCAGGCAGCTTTCTTGCAGCAGAAAATTTGGTCTTACCTGTGGTCCTGAGGCTCAAGTTCGCTCGTGGGGTGCTGCCCACGGGCTCTCTGCACCGGCAGCAACCAGGAAGACCTGTGCCGCCCCTTCCGGGAGCTTCAGTGCACCAGGGTTCCAGATGGTCTTTGCCTTTTTCCTCTGGCGTCCGAGATGTGTGTGCAGGGAGCAGTCTCTTCTGGTTTTCCAGGCTTGTCTGCCTCTCTGAAGGTTTAGCTCTCCCTCCCACGGGATTTGGGTGCAGAGAACTGTTTATCCGGTCTGTTTCCCTCAGGTTCCGGCGGTGTCTCAGGTACAGGGGTCCTGCCGCTCCTGGGCCCTCCCCCACGGGAGCCCAGAGGCCTTATACAGTTTCCTCTTGGGCCAGGGATGTGGGCAGGGGTGAGCAGTGTTGGTGGTCTCTTCCGCTCTGCAGCCTCAGGAGTGCCCACCTGACCAGGCGGTTGGGTCTCTCTCTCACCGGGTCTGGGAGCAGAGAGCTGCTGCGGGCCGGGATCCGCAGGTGTGGGACTTCCGGTAAACACAGAACGTGCCCGGTCCTAGAGAAATTCTGCTTCCGTGTGTCCCAAGCTCACCAGGCAGCTTTCTTACAGCAGAAAATTTGGTCTTACCTGTGGTGCTGAGGCTCAAGTTCGCTTGTGGGGTGCTGCCCCGGGGCTCTCTGCAGCGGCAGCAACCAGGAAGACCTGTGCCGCCCCTTCCAGGAGCTTCAGTGCACCAGGGTTCCAGATGGTCTTTGGCTTTTTCCTCTGGCGTCCGAGATGTGTGTGCAGGGAGCAGTCTCTTCTGGTTTCCCAGGCTTGTCTGCCTCTCTGAAGGTTTAGCTCTCCCTCCCACGGGATTTGGGTGCAGAGAACTGTTTATGTGGTCTGTTTCTTTCAGGTTCAGGCGGTGTCTCAGGCGCAGAGGTCCTGCCACTCCTGGGCCCTCCCCCACGGGAGCCCAGAGGCCTTATACAGTTTCCTCTTGGGCCAGGGATGTGGGCAGGGGTGAGCAGTGTTGGTCGTCTCTTCCGCTCTGCAGCCTCAGGAGTGCCCACCTGACCAGGCGGTTGGGTCTCTCTCTCACAGGGTCTGGGGGCAGAGAGCTGCTGCGGGCCGGGATCCGCGGGTGTGGGACTTCTGGTCCTGTCTTTTTTTTTTTTTAATTTCATTTTTTCAGTGGTCTTTTCAAGCCATCTTGTTGTCTCTGGTTCCTGGATGTTCCTGTTGGTATGGGGAAGGGAATTTATTTTTATGTTCCTGGTGTGGCAGGCCTCTGATGATTATCCTTGGGTTATATGGTTCAGATCAACAGGTCTATGTGGACATCCTGTGGTACAGGATCCCCAGGTCAGTATGCTTCAGGATCATCTGGACAAATGAAGATAAGCAAAAAGGTGGCAGAAGAATGGTAGGCTGTCTGAGTGAATAGGCTGTACACAGCAGCTAGGTGTGCCCCAGAGGACCCAGTGAGCAGGAAAGATGTGTGGGGGAAGAATAGCAAACATTTATAATTCATGTCTGATGAAGATAGGAGAAGACTTGGCAGGAAAATGGAAGTCACCTTGGGATATCAGGCTGCTCGGGGCAGCTTGAATTGCCCAAGAGGACTCAGAAAACATGTAGGGAAGTCTTACCTGTATGGTTCAGGATCTGCAGTTCTCATGAAAGTTGGAGAAGGGGTAAGCAACTGCACTCACGAAACTCTTAAGAAAAGCCCTGACAGCACTAAGTAATGAGGACATCTTGACTGAAGTTTGTGTACAGTAAAGCAGCCTAATGATGAAATGCATTTAGATGCCTCAGATGGGGGAAGACAGAAAAACTAAAATTAGTTCCATGGAATAATATAACATACAGAATAAGAGAAATTATTTGGATGATGATTAATATTATATTTATAACCCTAAGAATAAAAAGTTTATCTAAAAAGATAATAAAATGAAAACTCTTTGTTCACACATCTATTGCCATTGATTTAGAATATTTCCTATGTAACTATGAACTAATCGTGACTTTAAATTTCATAATAATAATAAATATATTGATTGAATATTATTTCATACTATTTCTCTGTAATCAAACAATTAGCCAGGCTGTAATACAAAGAAAAATTTGGAATTAATTCAATAAATAAATACTTCTAAAAAGTAAATATTTTGCTTTTTTTTATCACTTTCCTGTATACTTGCACATGTATGTGTATGTTTATGTGTGTATGTGTGATTGTGATCTGCATGTGTCTACATTGGTATACGCACTTCTGTGTAGGAGGGTAGTCATATACACATGGGTGAGCATGTAAATGTAGGTCCAATGTACATGTTATGAATAATCGTGGATATCTTTATACCTTATTCATTGAACAAGCGTATCTCTTGGAAACAATCACGCACTGATATGGCTAAATGATAGCCAGCTTAATTGCCTCTGCTCTTCAATGTTGGAATTACAGTCGGACCACAATACCCACTCAAGATTCATGTGTATGCTCAGGAACCAAATCTTGATTCTCATGATTGTAAGACAGGAGCTTAAACAGTGAGATATCACACAGCTCACAGCAAATAGTAAGAAGGAAAATCAGTGAGCCTACTGTTTTCCTACCCAGTATTCATGTGTCCTTAGAAAATAAAATACAATCTCAATGGGTCCTGAAAAACTTTTTTTGAGTATTAATAAGTTCTTACATTATTTTTAGATGGACCCCATCATTTTTAAATGGATCCTATATTGACTGATTTGGATAAAGGAACAAACAAGGACTACCCAAACATTTGGCTCTGAGTTTCTGCCAGATCCTTTAGGAAACATTCTGAAAAATCTTTTACTTCTCAAAACCTAAAAGAACTATATGATTAGGGAACAGAAGAAAATTAAATGTGTGCATGAATATTTATAATTCCTCACTTAAAATTGTATGAGAAAGAAGTAATTTTTGAACCTGCATGAAACCATTTCTTCACAACAAGAGCAAAGTTTGAGAGGCACAGATTATTTGTTTTATCATTTAAGCACCATATGCTAAGGACAAAGCTAAACATGTATGAGCACACACACGCACTGCTGCACACACACACACACACACACACACACACACACGCCCAGCCAAACACACAAGAACAATAAGAAAAACACTAAAAAGTAACATGGTAGAGTAGACAGAAACCTTTTTCTTCCAACACAAACAACAACGCAAGTATTCTCAGCATTTGGGAGAGATCAAATACCAAATATTTCTGAGTTCTTAACCGATTTATCACATCTTTCACACATGTATAGAAGGAACAATAATGCAATGTTGAAAAAGAATGCAATCTTCTCACTTTATCACAGTGTGAATGATCTTAAAATGCATTACTTCAAGCAAAATAAGGCAGATATACTTACATGAGGGCTAAAAATAAAGGGTAGAGAGAGGTGTAGAGTGGGTATTAAAGGCATAAAGATGTTGGTTGAGAGTGCAAACATTTGATTAAACAAGAAGAATTAGTTCTAGGTCTCAACTGTTTATTATGATGGACATACTTGATACATATCTGAGAATTTCTCCTTGTTTGGATCGTGTGTGTGTGTGTGTGTGTGTGTGTGTGTGTGTGTGTGTGTGTGTGCATGTTTTTAAATGTGCACATATATGCATGTCTTCCTGTGTTGTGAAAGACAGAAAAGATCATAGCATGCGGTTCTGAGATACCAGTCAAATGTCTCAAAATTTATATGACAATGGTCTCACTACAAGGGATAATAAATAAATGACATAATGGCTATTTTCCTCCCGCACAATGGCTCTTTTAACTAAGTTAATTTAATCCCCAATATATAGTACTCCTACAGTGTAAATATGTATCAAAATATCATAAGAATACATTTTTTCTTGATATTAGAGAATAAGCCATTGGTGTTTTGTTCAGGAAATTTTCCCCAGTGCCCATGTGTTTGAGATGCTTCCCCAGTTTTTCTTCTATTAGTCTGAGTGTATCTTGTTTGATGTAGAAGTCCTTGATCCACTTGGACTTAAGCTTCGTACAGGGTGATAAGCATGGATCGATATGCATTCTTCTACATGCTGACCTCCAGTTGAACCAGCACCATTTGCTGAAAATGCTATCTTTTTTCTAATAGATGGTTTTGGCTCCTTTGTCAAAAATCAAGTGACCATAGGTGTGCGGGTTCATTTCTGGGTCTTCAATTCTATTCCACTGGTCTGTCTTTGTGTCTCTGTACCAATACCATGAAGTTTTTATCACTATTGCTCTTTAATACTGCGTGAGTTCAAGGATAGTGATGCCAACCAACCAGAGCTTCCAGGACTAAGCCCCTACCCAAAGACTATACCTGGACTGACCTTGTGCTCCAACATCATAGGTAGTAATGAATAGCTTAGTAAGAGCACCAGTGGAAGGGGAAGCCCTTGGTCCCACCAAGAATGAACCCCCAGTGAACATGATTATTATGGGAAGGTGGTAATGAGGGGAGGATGGGGATGGGAAGTCCATATAGAAGGGGAGGGTCAGGGGTTAGGGGGATGTTGGCCTGGAAACCGGGAAGGGGAATAACAATCGAAATGCAAATAAGAAATGCTCAAGTTAATAAAGATAAAAAAATACAACCTTTATTCATTTAAATTTTAAAAGGATTATTTATACTTTAAATAAACACTAATATTAAAATAATTAAATGAATCAGAAGGTGCGCTATGCATGCATATAATTTTCATATTGAAGGTCAATTTTTTGTGACATGAACAAACAAATGTTTAAAATGAAATTTTTAGTTATATTAAAATAAAATAGGAAAAAAGTTAAAATAATGTAAAAAATATATATCAACAATTTTAATGTATCAGAATAATACATTCTATCATAGAGTAAAACAGTAAAAAGTTCAGAGAGTGACAGATGTCATAAAATGAAATGTATATATGTAAAAATGAAAATGTATATATAAATCATGTAGCAGGAAATGAGTAAAATATTTGAGAAGATAAATTTTGATAGAGTACAAACATCAGCTGAGCTGAAAAGACACCAGTTTGCAAATCCTGTTTATCTAAAGAAAATAAAATAAAATACATTTGATCATGTTCACACAGTACTGTGAAATACAAGTTTTCAAATATTTTAGAGGTATTTATAGTGTTACAAGTATTAAAGCCCTTTGTTGTTTAAGTACAGCATTCTTGATGTTTAAATTTCAAAATTCCACTTCCAATGTATTGTTGTTCCAAAAATCGTGATAAACACACTAGGGGTCCATTTCTAATACAATACAAACAGAACAATTCGAAAATATTTGACTATGTATATAAAGTTGAAAGGTCAGTATAGGCTGGGCAAAGAGATCCATGAGTAAAGTTCTTGCCATACAAAATGAGGAACTTAGTTCAAATTCCCAGAACCTACATGAAAGCCAGACATGCTGGCTGACATCCATAATTCATGAGACTGAAGTTGCCAGAAGCCCTCAGGACAGCTGAACTACTACATAAATCTGTGAACAAAAAAAGAAAAAAAAAGAAGAAAAAAAGACCCTTTCTCAAATAAGATGGAAAGTAAAAGTCAACAATGAAGGTGGATATCTAACTGACAAGAAAGATCTTCAAGGTCTGGGAACACAGGCCACTTAAGTGCAACAACTTGGCTGAGTATAAATATATATGTTGTGTTTACAGTTGCTGTCCTTGAGAAAGACTGAGAACTATGTTTAATAATAAAGGAGAACCTTACAATGAACAGATGTAATTGGTTGTTGACAGGAGATGACTATAAATCTTCTCATATTAAAGATATAATTTAGTGGTTGATGGGATTTTTGTTTGTGATAATGTCACTATTTGTACATATATTGTGAATATTTTAATGAAGGTACTTAACATACAACAGTGAATGAAATTTTTTGTTCCTGTAATCTCTGAATAATTCCGTCTAATTAAAAGTTCATCAAAATTATGGGAACTTCCATTATTCCCTTTTTATCATACTGGGCATAATTGGTGCCTTTTCTAGAGATCACAAGTTGCTTTTAGATTGAGTTTCTATAAGTCTAGAGACAAAAAGACAGAGACAGAGGCATCTCTGTAATGACCACATCTCTTGGTTCTTTGGTGAACACTGTATTTTTTATTCTCATACATCAAACTATTTCTAAGATAAGCCCTATGTGTCATGGTGTAGAATGTGTTTGCCATATTGCTAAAATAATTTTGCTAATATTTTAGGAAGGGTTCATCTGGAGTCATAAGAATTATGGTTGCGGGGTTGGGGATTTGGCTCAGTGGCAGAGCGCTTGCCTAGGAAGCGCAAGGCCCTGGGTTCGGTCCCCAGCTCCAAAAAAAAAAAAAAAAAAAAAAAGACGTTCAACCCGGCACTGTATCCTGCAAAGAAATTTTACTGAATTGAGAATAGGACCCCCGTTGAAGGAATCAGAGAAAGAACTGGAAGAGCTTGAAGGGGCTCGAGACCCCATATGTACAACGATGCCAAGCAACCAGAGCTTCCAGGGACTAAGCCACTACCTAAAGACTATACATGGACTGACCCTGGACTCGTACCTCATATGTAGCAATGAATATCCTAGTAAGAGCACCAGTGGAAGGGGAAGCCCTGGGTCCTGCTAAGACTGAACCCCCAGTGAACTAGATTGTTGGGGGGAGGGCGACAAGGGGGCGAGGATGGGGAGGGGATCACCCATAAAGAAGGGGAGGGGGGAGGGGGATGTTTGCCCGGAAACCGGGAAAGGGAATAACACTCGAAATGTATATAAGAAATACTCAAGTTAATAAAAAAAAAGAGATTACAGGAAAAAAAAGGAATAGAGAGAGAGAGAGAGAGAGAGAGAGAGAGAGAGAGAGAGAGAGAGAGAGAGAGACAGAATACCGCTGGTAAAACATAAGATATATTTGATGTTTTTCCAGAAGCAGATGTGTTAACTGAATCGTCAAATTGTAATTTATTGGGGTATTTTATTGCCCTCTTTGTAACTCTCACATTGGCAGCTCCAGGTTGAGTTGGTATTCTTTCAAAATTGCTGCATAAATAAAATCAAATTATAAAAAAAAAAGAATTATGGGTGCACATGTGTAAGTGCCGCGTGTTTGGCTACAAGTCTAAAAAAAATGTAGCCTTGTGCCATCATTTGTGTACCATGTGCTACTTGCTGGTTCAAAGGACTGATGCAGCATTCATATTAAGAATATTTTGTGTACTTTTTAATAGAAACCAATGAAACTTATGGCCACGGAAACCTCTGTGGAGTTCCCTGATTTTTTTTCTTAGATATATTCTATACTTACATTTCAAAGGATATTCCCCTTCATGGTTTCCTGTCCACATGGCCCATTCTCTACCCTCCTCATCCCACATATGGGTATTCCGCCCTATAAATCCCCCTTATTGCCTCTCCCCATATTCCCCTGCAATGAGGGTCCAACCTTGGAAGGACCAAGGGTTTCCTCTTCCACTGGTGCCTCAACAAGGCTTGATGTAGATTCATTCCTTTTTGTCTCTCTCGTGGTATCTTCAGTTCATGTGTGTTGTAGATGCCTTACTATGCACGTGTCAATAACTCTTTTCTAGGTGCTTTGGTTCATTTATAATGTCAATACTGTTAATTTCTTTTTGTTCCTGATTTTGTTAAATGGCTTTTTTATGTGTTTGCAAGTATCACAAATGGTTTTTTCAGTTTTGCTAATATTTCAGAGAACTAAATGTGAGTATTGTTGGTATTTTTACCTATTGACTATCCTTTATTTCAGTCTATTTCACTGTAATCTGTATTATTTTTTTCTGCTTACTTTGAGCTTTCTTTGCTTTTCTATATCTAGCTTTTTAATACAAAAGCTTGGCAATGGATCTTGTTTTGTTCAGTTTTTTCGACACTGTAGCACAAAATGATCTTAAGCTCATGATTCTGTTTCTGTCACCTTCCACAGTTTAGCATTTAGTTTACATAGTGACAAGGAACGAACTAGGCAGGTCATGAAAAAAAAAATGTAACTCCGTTCTTCAAAAATTGACAATTCTTCGAAAATGGTGCATATGAGGAATTTCAAAATCTGTCTCTGTCCTCTAGTGCTTACAGTTTTCTGGCTAGCGTGAGGATAGAATATGGGCACTAGGGAGCATGAAAAGCAAGTAAATCCTGGAAAATATGATAAGTGCTAAGAGATGGTTCTGTAATTAAATTCCTGCCACATAAGAAAAAGGACCACTTTCTGACAACACAGCACACATTAAAATCCTGAATTGTGCTTGCAAACCTATTCCACTGGGGGCAAATACAAGCAGACAGAAGAGAGGATGGTTGTGTGTTATCCAAACCAGACTGTGTGGTTAGCTCCCCACCAGTGTGAGACCTTGACTCAAAGATCAAGGTAGATAGCCATAAAGATCAACATCCAATGTTCAGATTTGCCTCTGCATATGTGCATGCACACCTGTATATGTACATTTATGCATATATGAACAAACAAGTGAGGACAGAATGACAGAATCTTCCTACTCTTACCAATGTCCAACTATTCTCCTTCTATTTTTAATCCTCTGATGAACATCAGGAGAGCCCAAAGGCAGATTTTTTTCCATGTTTTCAATGTTCTCAAGGCTCCTAAAGAAAAACTGAATCTTCAGATGCCCCTGTTCTGCTGGCATGACTCATTTTAATTATCAGTTCCATAATGAGTTATATTTGACCTTAAGTTTTCTAAGTTTTCTAAGTTTCTGAAGTTTTTCTTTTTAATTGCAAAACCATTAAATAAGCTTACATAATTTTGATATAATTTATTTCTGCTTCTTAGGTTTCTGAAGCCATCAAACTATTCTTTTAAAAAAGAAGTTATGCCCAAGTTTATCAGGGAGAAAATAGGTTAAGATGGTTTTCAGCTGTTTGATTTTGAAAAGGGGAAACAAACTTATGGATTTATGTCTACTTCTGCTCTTCCTGTAAGGATCTTTGCAGACCCTCAATATTAAGTCCAAGATTTCTGTTGTAACAGTTTGGAAATTCAAGCAGCAATATATTAAGGTGAGATTCTCAGTGACAGGGGAAAAAGGGGTTTTCTGGCATCCACTGGAGAAGACACAATTTTCTCCATTGTTAAAATATTTGGTCTACTATTTATCCTAATTAAATTACAATTTATTAATATTATAGAAGCATATTATTTTTATATGAAGTATTACTACCCATAATTTTCTCCATTATGAAGTAGCCAAGTTTATACCTGTGATACCTGTGTGTTTATGAGAAAAGAATATAACTAAGGATAAATAAATAACTAATAACATTAAGAATTAAAATAAGAGCAGCTTACTGCTCCGAAACCCCATGGGAGAGAGAGCTCACCGCCCTGAAAGGTGGGCACTCGTGAGACGGCAGAGCAGAAGAGACCACCAACACTGCCCACCACTTCCCACATCCCTGGCCCAAGAAGAAACTGTACACCCCTTGGGTTCCTAGATATAACAGCACAGGAGCAGCAGGTCCCCTGCATCTGAGACATCACCGGAACCTGAAGGGACTGACCAGATAAACAGTTCTCTGCACCCAAATCCCGTGGGAGGGAGAGAAAAATCTTCATAGAGGCAGACACGCCTAGGAAACCAGAAGAGACTACACTCTGCCCACATTACTGATTCCAGAGGAAAACACCAAACGTCATATGGAACCCTGGTGCACCTAAGCTGCCGGAAAGGGTGGCGCAGATCTTTCTGGTTGCTGCCCCCGCAGAGAGCTCATAAGCAACACCCCACGAGCTAACTTGAGCCTTGGGACCACAGGTAAGACAAACCTTCCTGCTCCAAGAGAACTGCATGGTGAACTCAAGACAGAGGCCCACAGGAACAGCTGAAGACCTATAGATAGGAAAAACTACACTCTCTAAAGCAGAACACTCTGTTCCCATAACTGGCTGAAAGAAAACAGGAAAAGAGTTCTATAGCATTCCTGACACACAGGCTTATAGGACAGTCTAGCCACTCTCAGAAATAGTAGTACAAAGTAACACTAGAGATAATCTGATGGCAAGAGGCAAGTGCAGGAACCCAAGCAACAGAAACCAAACAATCATGAAACCATCGGAGCCCAATTCTCCCACCAAAGCAAACACAGAATATCCAAACACACAAGAAAAGCAAGATCTAGTTTCAAAATCATATTTAATTATGATGCTGGAGGACTTCAAGAAAGACATGAAGAAATCCCTTAGAGAAACACAGGAAAACATAAATAAACAAATAGAAGCCTACAGAGAGGAATCACAAAAATCCCTGAAAGAATTCCAGGAAAACACAATCAAACAGTTGAAGGAATTAAAAATAGAAATAGAAACAATCAAGAAAGAACATATGGAAACAACCCTGGATATAGAAAACCAAAAGAAGAGACAAGGAGCCGTAGATACAAGTTTCACCAACAGAATACAAGAGATAGAAGAGGGAATCTCAGGAGCAGAAGATTCCGTAGAAATCATCGCCTCAACTGTCAAAGATAATGTAAAGTGGAAAAAGCTACTGATCCAAAACATACAGGAAATCCAGGACACAATGAGAAGATGAAACCTAAGGATAATAGGTATACAAGAGAGGGAAGACTGCCAGCTCAAAGGACCAGTAAATATCTTCAAAAAAAAATCATAGAAGAAAACTTCCCTAACCTAAAGAAAGAGATACCCATAAGCATAAAAGAAGCATACAGAGCTCCAAATAGATTGGACCAGAAAAGAAATTCCTCACGTCACATAATAGTCAAAAAACCAAATGCACAAAATAAAGAAAGAATATTAAAAGCAGTAAGGGAAAAAATGTCAACTAACATGTAAACGAAGACCTATCAGAATCACACCAGACTTTTCACCGTAGACGATGAAAGCCAGATGATCCTGGACAGATGACATACAGACCCTAAGGGAACACAAATGACAGCCCAGTTTACAGTATCCTGCAAAACTCTCAATTAACATAGATGGAGAAACCAAGATGTTCCATGACAAAACCAAATTTACACAATATCCTTCTAGAAATCCATACTACAAAGGATAATAAATGGTAAGGCCCAATATAAGGAGGCAAGCTATACCCTAGAAGAAGCAAGAAACTAATTGTCTTGGCAACAAAACAAAGAGAAGAAAAGCACACAAACATAACCTCACATCCAAATATGAATATAACAGGAAGCAATAATCACTATTCCTTAATATCTCTCAACATCAATGGCCTCAACTCCCCAATAAAAAGCCATAGATTAACAAACTGGATACGCAACGAGGACCCTGCATTCTGCTGCCTACAGGAAACACACCTCAGAGACAAAGACAGAGACTACCTCAGAGTGAAAGGCTGGAAAACAACTTTACAAGCAAATGGTCGGAAGAAGCAAGCTGAAGTAGCCATTCTAATATGAAAAAAAAAACAATTTTCAACTAAAAGTCATCAAAAAACATAAGGAAGGAAATTTCATATTCATCAAAGGAAAAATCCACCAAGATGAACTCTCAATCCTAAATATCTATGCCCCAAATACAAGGTCAACTACATACGTAAAAGAAACCTTACTAAAGTTCAAAACACACATTGCACAACACACAATAATAGTAGGAGATTTCAACACCCCACTCTCATCAATGGACAGATCATGGCAACAGAAATTAAACAGAGGCGTAGACAGACTAAGAGAATTCATGAACCAAATGGACTTAACAGATATTTATAGAACATTCTATCCTAAAGCAAAAGGATATACATTCTTCTCAACTCCTCACGGTACTTTCTCCAAAATTGACCATATAATTGGTCAAAAAACGGGTCTCAGCAGGTAGAGAAAGATAGAAATAATCCCATTCGTGCTATCAGACCACCACGACCTAAAGATGGTCTTCAATAACAATAAGGGAAGAACGCCAACATATATGTGTATGCTGAACAATGCTTACTCATGGATAACCTGGTCAAGGAAGAAATAAAGAAAGAAATTAAAGGTTTCTTATAATTTAATGAAAGTGAAGGTACAACACACCGAAACTTATGGGACACAATGAAAGTTGTGCTAAGAGGAAAACTCATAGCTCTGAGTGCCTGCAGAAAGAAACAGGAAAGAATATATGTCACCAGTTTGACAGCACACCTAAAAGCTTTAGAAAAAAAAAGTAGCAAACACACCCAGGAGGAGTAGAAAGCAGGAAATAATCAAACTCAGAGCTGAAATAAACCAAGTAGAAACAAAAAGGACCATAGAAAGAATCAACAGAACCAAAAGTTGATTCTTTGAGAAAATCAACAAGATAGATAAACCCTTAGCCAGACTAACGAGAGTACAAAGAGAGTGTGGCCAAATTAACAAAATCAGAAAAGAAAAGGGAGACATAACTACAGAATCAGAGGAAACTCAAAAAATCATCAGATCTTACTATAAAAGCCTATATTCAACAGAATTTGAAAATCTGCAGGAAATGGACAATTTCCTAGACAGATACCAGGTACCAAGTTAAATCAGGAACCGATAAATGAGTTAAACAACCCCATAACTCCTAAGTAAATAAAAGCAGTCATTAAAGTTCTCCCAACCAAAAAGATCCCAGGTCCAGACCGGTTTAGTACAGAATTCTATCAGACCTTCATAGAAGACCTCATACCAATACTCTCCAAAATATTCCACAAAATTGAAACAGATGGAGCACTACTGAAATACTTCTATGAAGCCACAATTACTCTTATACCTAAACCAAACAAAGACCCAACAAAGAAAGAGAACTTCAGACCAATTACCCTCAGGAATATCGACGCAAAAATACTCAATATAATTCTGGCAAACGGAATCCAAGAGCACATGAAAACAATCATCCAACATGATCAAGTAGGCTTCATCCCAGGCATTCAGGGATGGAGTAATATATGGAAAACCATTAAGGTGATCCATTATATAAACAAACTGAAAGAACAAAACCACATGATCATTTCATTAGATGCTGAGAAAGCATTCGACAGAACTCAACACCCCTTCATGATAAAAGTACTTGAAAAAGTAGGAATTCAAGGCCCATACTAAACATAGTAAAAACCATATACAGCAAACCAGTTGCTAACATTAAACTAAATGGAGGGAAACTTGAAGCAATCCCACTAAAATCAGGGGCTAGACAAGGCTGCCCACTCTCTCCCTACTTATTCAACAGAGTTCTTGAAGTTCAAGCCAGAGCAATCAGACAACAAATGAAGATCAAGGGGATACAGATCGGAAAAGAAGAAGTCAAAATATCACTATTTGCAGATGATATGATAGTATATTAAGTGATCCCCAAAGTTCCACCAGAGAACTATAAAGCTGATAATCAACTTCAGCAAAGTGGCTAGTATAAAATTAACTCAAATAAATCTGTAGCCTTCCTCTACACAGAAGAGCAACAAGCCAAGAAAGAAATTAGGGAAACAACACTCTTCATAATAGACCCAAATAATATAAAGTATCTCAGTTTGACTTTAACCAAGCAAGTAAAAGATCTGTAATAAGAACTTCAAGACACTGAAGAAAGAAATTGAGGAAGACCACAGAAGATGGAAAGATCTCCCATGCTCATGGATTGGCAGGATTAATATAGTAAAAATGGCCATTTTTCCAAAAGCAATCTACAGATTCAATGCAATCCCCATCAAATTACCAATCCATTTTTTCAAAGAGTTAGACAGAACAATTTGCAAATTCATCTGGAATAACAAAAAACCCAGGATAGCTAAAGCTATCCTCAACAATAAAAGGACTTCAGGGGGAATCACTATCCCTGAACTCAAGCAGTATTACAGAGCAGTAGTGATAAAAAGTGCACAGTATTGGTACAAAGACAGACATATAGACCAATGGAACAGAATTGAAGTCCCAGAACTGAACCCACACACCTATGGGCACTTGATTTTTGACATTGGAGTCAAAACCATCAAATGGAAAAAAGCATTTTCAGCAAATGGTGTTGGTTCAACTGAAGGTCAACATGTAGAAGAATGCAGATCGATCCATACTTATCACACTGTACAAAGCTTAAGTCTAATTGGATCAAAGACCTCCACCTCAAACCAGATACACTTAAACTAATAGAAGAAAAACTAGGGAAGCATCTGGAATACATGGGCACTGTAAAAAAATTTCCTGAATAAAACACCAATGGCATATGCTCTAACATCAAGAATTGACAAATGGGATCTCATAAAACTGAAAAGCTTCTTTAAGGCAAAGGACACTGTGGTTAGGATAAAATGGCCACCAACAGAATGGGAAAAGATCTTTACAAATCCTACAACAGATAGAGGGCTTATATCCAAAATATACAAAGAAATCAATAAGTTAGACCGCAGGGAGTCAAATAACCCTATTAAAGAATGGGGTTGAGAGCTAAACAAAAATTCACATCTGAGGAATGCGGAATGGCTGATAAACACCTAAAGAAATGTTCAACATCTTTAGTCATAACGGAAATGCACATAAAACAACCCTGAGATTTCACCTCACACCAGTGAGAATGTCTAAGATCATAAACTCAGGTGACAGCAAATGCTGGCAAGGATGTGGACAAAGAAGAACACTCCTCCATTGTTGGTGGAATTGCAGACTGGTAAATCCACTCTTTAAATCAGTCTGGATGTTCCTCCGAAAATTGGACATTGAACTGCCTGAGGACCCAGCTATACCTCTCTTGGGCATATACCCAAAAGATGTCCCAACATATAAAAAAGACACGTGCTCCACTATGTTCATCGCAGCCTTATTTATAAGAGCCAGAAGCTGGAAAGAACCCAGATGCCCTTCAACAGAGGAATGGATACAGAAAATGTGGTACATCTACAGAATGGAATATTACTCAGGTATCAAAAACAATGACTTTTTGAAATTCATAGGCAAATGGTTGGAACTGGAAAATATCATCCTGAGTGAGGTAAACCAATCACAGAAAAACATACATGGTATGCACTCATTGATAAGTGGCTATTAGCCCAAATGCTTGAATTACCCTAGATGCATTGAACACATGAAACTCAAGACAGATGATCAAAATGTAAATGCTTCACTCCTTCTTTAAAAGGGGAACAAGAATACCCTTGGCAGGGAATAGAGAGGCAAAGATTAAAAGAGAGACAGAAGAAATACCCATTCAGAGCCTGCCCCACCTGTGGCCCATACATATACAGCCACCCAATTAGACAAGATGGATGAAGCACAGAAGTGCAGGCAGAGAGCAGCCGGATGTAGATCTCTCTTGAGAGACACAGGCAGAATACAGCAAATACAGAGGTGAATGCAAGCAGCAAACCACTGATCTGAGAACAGGACCCCTGTTGAAGGAATCAGAGAAAGAACTGGAGGAGCTTGAAGGGGCTCGAGACCCCATATGAACAACAATGCCAAGCAACCAGAGCTTCTATGGACTAAGCCACCTCCTAAAGTTTATACAAGGACCGACCCTGGACTCTGACTTCGTATGTAGCATTGAATATCCTAGTAAGATCACCATTGTAAGGGGAAGCCCTTGGTCCTGCTAAGACTGAACCTCCAGTGAACGTGATTGTTGGGGGAGTGCGGCAATGCGGGGAGGATGGGGAGGGGAACACCCATAAAGAAGGGGAGGAGGAGGGGTTAGGGGGATGTTGGCCCGGAAACCAGGAAAAGGAATCACACTCGAAATGTAAATAAGAAATACTCAAGTTAATAAAAAAAATAAAATAAAAAAGAATTAAAATAAAAATAAATCTTTCCATTTCCATAAAGATCATTTATAAATAGAATAACAAGTCACATTATGAACAGAGAAAAGTGTAAATCATATACGAAAGCAGAAGAATTGCAAGAAAATTCTGTTTTCTTAAAATGAAATAACTGTATCCTTTTAATAGCTGGATTTATCTCATTAATCATCCTGTCTGTTTTTTTTTTTCTCTCTCGGTTTATTGGAAATACTTAAATTTCTTTACTTATATATGTGTTTGTCTGCTCTGATGGAGGCTACAAGTGATGGAATGTCTTTGGAAGACAAGAGGCAACTTGCAGTAGTCTGTTTTTATCTGCCATGGGATAGAATTGATGAAATTCAGGTTATCAGACTCAGCGAAATCATCTTGGCCCTCTATAATATGAAAGAAATAGGGGCCCTTCCGTTCTGAACTAGTGCCCTGAAAAGACCTTGTGAGCTGGCTGTGTATGCATTCCCACAACACCTAGTGAAAGTTCAACTCCCAGGTGCACTGAAACACCCAGAGTGATTGGGTCTCCCAGGATCTTGGGACACAGGAACACTGGCCCAATCAGGAACACAAGTCCCTTCCGGTCTGAACCAGGGCTCTACGTAGACCTTGGGCAATGGCTCATTCACCCAATCCCATAACAGCCAGAGGAATCTCAAATCCCAGATGTTGTAACACGCCCAGCATCACAGGTGAGAAGGACACAACATCTGGTCTAACACCTGGAGTAACTGGATTCCCCAGGAGCCAGGGATGCAGAAAAGCCAGGGACACAGGTCCCTTCCAGTCTCAACCTATGGTCTGAGTAGATCTTGGACACATTCCCACGACCCTTAGGGAAACCCGACTACCAGCTGCTTTGAAATGCCCAGGACCGCAGGACAGACGAAAACATCTTCCCTAATACCCTGAGTTACAGGATGCTACATGATCCAGGGACTCAGAACCCATCCCAGCTGAGCCCCAGCCAGTGGCATGAGTTCCTTCAGACCTAAACCAGTGCCCTAAGTAGACATTGGGTGCTGACTCTGCCTGAAGTCCAACAACACCCAGAGGAAGCACAACTCAGATGTGGTCTAACATGCCTAGGATCACATTCCCACAACACCCAGAAGAACCTCGACTCTCAAGTGCTCTGAAATGCAAAGGAGAAGCTAAAAGTCTGCCCCAACACCTGGATCCATCCCAGGATCCAGGGATGCAGGAAGCCCTGCTCAGCCAGGAACATGGATCCATTCCAGTCTGAACCTGGAGCACAGCAAATCTCGATTGCTGGCTCTGCATCCACTCTTACAACAAGAGGGAGCCCCTAGTCCCAGGTACTCTGAAATGCACAGGATTACAGGATCAAGAGGAAGTTTGCCTCGCAGAAGATCTGACACAACCAGGAGCACTGGAGCTCTGACACACTCAAGATCATAATTGAGGCCATGAGAACTTTTTCAACACCCAGAATAACTGAGAGCCCCCACAGGAGCAAGGGAAAAACAAACCCCGTCCCAGCCAGTTGTATGAGTTCCCTCCAGCTTCCACCAATTCCCCAGAGCAAACCCAGGGCACTAGCTCTCCACCTATTCCTGCAACACCCTGAGAAATATTAACTCCAAGGAACTCTGACACATCAAGAATCTCAGAATCATAGGATTCCAGAATCACAGGATCACAGAGAGAGCTGGAATCTGAGGAGTTCTGACACAAGCAGGATCACAGGAGAGCGACGGGCTCCAGTAAGGGACAGCAAAGGCAGGTAGCACTAGGGATAACTAGATTGTGAGAGGCAAGCACAAAAGTATAAGCTACAGATACCAAGGCAATTTGGAATCATCAGAACCCAGTTCATCCACTAGAGTAAATTCAGGTTACTCTGTTACACTGGAAAAAAAAAAGATGTAGATTTAAAAATCACATGATGATGATAGAGGTCTTTAGAAAGGACACAAATAACTACCTTAAAGAAACACAGGAGAACATGGATATACAGGTAGAAGTCCTTACGAAGGAAACACAAATATCCCTTAAAGAATTAGAGAAAGACACAATCAAATACTGAAGTAATTGAAAAAAAATAAAGCAGGAAACTAAAGACTTTTTAGAATTTAATTAAAATGAAGGCACACCAAACCAAAATTAATGGGACACAATGGAAACAGTGCTAAGAGAAAACTCATAGCTCTGAGTGCCTCCAAAAAGAAACTGGAGAGAGCATACACTAACAGTTTGACAGAACACCTTAAAATTCTAAAAAAAAAAAAAAATAAAAAAAAATAAAAAAAAAAGCACATATACCCAGGAAATTATCAAACTCAGGGCTAAAATCCACCAAGTAGAAAGAAAAAGGACAGTACACAGAATCAACAAAACAAGGACTTGGTTCTTTAAGGAAATCAAAGAGATAGATAAACCATTAGCCAGACTAACCAGAGGGCACAGAAAGAGTGTGCAAATCAACAAAATCAGAAATAAAAAGGGAAATCTAACAACAGAAACTGAAAAAAAATTAAAAGATTATGAGATCTTACTACAAAACCCTATACTCAACAAAACTGGAAAATCTAGATGAAATGGACAATTGTTGACACAGATACCAGGTACCAGAGCTAAATCGGGATCAGATAAACCATCTGAACAGTGCCATGATGCCTAAAGAAATAGAAGCAGTCATTAAAAGTCTCCCAAGCAAAGAAAGTCCAGGACCAGATGGGTTTAGTGCATAATTCTTTCAGTCCCTCAATTAAGACTTAGTATGAATACTCTTCAAAATATTCCACAAAATAGAAACAGGAAGAACAGTATCCAATTCTTTCAATGAAACCACAGTTGTGCTTTTACCTAAACCACATAAAGACCCAATAAAGAAAGAAAACTTCAAACCAATTTCCCTTATGAATATAGATGCAAAAATACAAAATAAAATTCTTGGGGGCTGGAGAGATGGCTCAGCGGTTAAGAGCACCCGACTGCTCTTCCAGAGGTCATGAGTTCAATTCCCAGCAACCACATGGTGGCTCACAACCATCTGTAAAGAGATCCGATGCCCTCTTCTGGTGTATCTGAAGACAGCTACAGTGTACTTATATATATAATAAATAAATAAATCTTTAAAAAAAATTCTTGCAAATGAAATCCAAGAACATATCAAAATGATCATCAAGTAGGCTTCATTACAGGAATGCTGTGATGCTTCCATCTATAGAAATCCAACAATTTTATCTACTATATACAACAAACTCAAGATAAAAAATAAACATGATCCTCTCATTAGATTCTAAGAAACCATTTAACAAAATTCAACAACCTTTCATGTGAAATGTCTTGAAGAGATCAGAAATTCAAGGCCCATAATTAATATAGTAAATCAATACACAGCAAACCAATAGCCAACATCATTTCTAAATGGAGGGAAGCTTGAAGCAATTCCACTAAAATCAGGGAGTAGACAAGGCTGCCTACTTCCTCCCTAACTTGTCAATATAGTATTCAATATCCTAGCCAGAGAAATTAGACAACAGAATAGGGTCAAATGGATACAGATTAGAAAGGAAGGAGTCAAAATAATACTATTTGCAGATGATATGATATCATAGTGACACCAAAAATTCAACCAGAGAATTCCTGAACCTGATAAACAACTTATGCAAATTGATTGAAGATTAACACTAACAAATCAGTTGCCTTCCTCTACTCAAAGGATAAACAGGCTGAGAAAGAATTCAGAGAAATTACACCATTCACAATAGTTACAAATAATAAAAAATAACTTGTTGTGACTATAACCAAACAAGTGAAAGAGATGTATGACAAGATCTTCAAGTCTCTGAGGAATGAAATTGAAGAATACCTCAGAAGACTGAAAGACCTCCCATGCTACTGGTTTGACAGGATTAATATAGTAATAATAACTATATCACCAAAAGAAATCTACATATTCAATGTAATCCCCATTAAAATTCCAACTCAATTGTTGATAGAGTTAGAATGATTAATTTGCAAATGCATTTGGAATAACAAAAGCGCAGGATAGTGAAAACTATCCTCAAAAAAAAAAAAAAAAAAAAAAAAAAAAAAAAAAAAAAAAAACTTCTGAGGGAATCATCATCCCTGACCTCAAGCAGTTTACAGAGCAGTAGTGATAAAAACTATATGATATTGGTACAGAGACTGGCAGGTAGATAAAGAGAATAGAACTGAAGACCCAAAAATGAACCCAAACACCTATCGTCACTTGATCTTTGACAAAGGTGCTATAACCATCCAGTGGAAAAAAAGTCAGCATTTTAAACAAATGATGCTCATTCCACTAACAGTTAGCCTGTATGAGAATGCAAACTGATCTATTCTTATCACTCTGTACAAAGCTCAAGTCCAAGTGGATCAACAACCTCCACACAAAACCAGATACACTCAAACTAATAGAATAAAATGTAAGGAAGAGCCTCTAGCTCATGGGCACTGAGAAAAATTTCCTGACCAGAACAACAATGGCTTAATATCAAAAATCATCATTTTGGACATCATGAAGTTACAAATCTTATGTAAGGTAAAGGATACTATCAATAGGACATAAAAAGCAACCAAGAGATTGGGAAAGATCTTTACCAAACTGCATCCAATAGAGGCCTAATATCCAGTATATACAAAGAACTTAGACTCCAGAGAATCAAATAACCCTATTAAAAATGGGGTAAAGAGCTATAGAAAGAATTCTCAGCTAAGGAATATAGAATGGCTGAGAAGTATTTAAAGAATGGTTCAACATCTTTACTCATAAGAGAAATGCAAATCAAAATAAGCCTGATATTCCACATTACACCAGTAAGAATTGCTATGACCAATAAAAGCACGTGACAACAGATCCTGGAGAGCATATGGAGAAAGAGGAACTCTCCTCCACTTTTGGTGGGATTACAAGCTGGTACAACTACTGGAGAAATCAGTCTGTTAGTTTCTTAGAAAATTGAACATAGAAATACCTGAGGACCCAGTTACACCACTCCTGGACATATACCCAAAAGATACACTAACATAGAACCAGGAAATATGTTCTACCATGTTCATAGCAGTCTTATTTATAATAGCCAGAAGCTGGAAAGAATCCAGATGTCCCTCCACAGAGAAACGAATAAATAAAATGTGGCAAATTTACACAATGCAGTAATATTCAGTTATTTAAAACCATGACTTGAAATTTTAGACAAATGGATGGGACTAGAATGTATCATCATGAGAGAGGTAACCCATTCACAAATGAACACACATGGCATGCAGTCACTGATAAATGGATATTAGCTCAAAAGCTCAGAATACCCAAGATACAATTTACTGACCACATGAAGCTCGATAAGAAGGAGGATCAAAATGTGGATGCTTCAGTCCTTCTTAGAAGTGGTAACAAAATATTCTCATGAGGAAATACACAGACAAAATATGGGGCAGAGACTGAAGAAAATATAATCCAAAGACTGTCTCACCTGGAGGATTCATCGAATATACAGTCAGCAAACCCAGACACTATGGCAGATACACAAGAAGTGCATGCTGATAGAAGACTGATATAGGTGTCATATGAAAGATTCTGCAAGTATCTGACAAAGTGTGGATGCTTGCATCCAACTATTGGACTGAGAACTGGCTCCACAATGGAGTAGTTAGAGAAAAAACTGAAGGAGCTGAAGGGGTATGCAACCATATGAGAAGAAAAACAATATCAATAAACCAGACTCCCCCCCAGCACCGAAGGACTAAACCATCAACCAAAGATTACACATGGAGTATCTGATGGTTGCAGTTGCATATGTAGCAGAGGATGATCTTGTTGGGCTTCAGTGGGAGGAGTGGCGCTGGGTCCTATGAAAGTTTGATGTCCCATTATAGGGGAAGTTCAGTGTTGGGAGGAGATGGTCGAATGGGATAGGGAGGTTGCTGGAGGGAAAACTGGGAAAGGGGAGAACATTTGAAATGTAAATAAAGTATCCACTAAAAGAAAAATGAAAAAAATGGCTATTAATGTCTATGAAACATGCATAACAATTAGGAACATTAGAATAAAATCCACTTCAACGTTAAAAAAAAGGGAAAGCTGCTACAATTTTGAACATGTGTGTGTGTTTGTGTTTGTGTGTGTGTGTGTGTGTGTGTGTCTGTGCCTTGTGTCTATATGTCCAGGATGTATACCTGTGTGAATGTGTCTTTCTGTGCACTTTGCATGCTTGTGTTTGCCTATATGCTTGCAAGTGTACTCACCTATATGTGCATGAGCATGTGCGCAGAGATTGACACTGGATAATTATTGATAGCTGATTTTTTTAAAGAGAATCTCTCACAAAATTGATGCTAGCGGGTTCAGCTACACTGCCTCTCATGTTCTTTCTTTCAATCTGAGGTTGACTAGATTTTACATGGGTGCTGGAGATATTAACTCATGTCCTTATGCTTGTGTAGCAGGCACTTGACCTATTGAGCTGTTACCTATGATTCAGAATCATTCTATATGGATGTGAAGGGAAATTCCTACTTTTTTAGCAGTTTTTGAGCAATACTTAGTGATAAAAAAATGACATGGACAAGTAAATAGCATTGATTTGAAGGGAAAAAACACATTTCATATTCATGTTTTGTGACAAAGAATCTGATTGAATTTTTTGAAATAATTTTCTTGAAAGAGATTCATGTTTATACCAAGTGAGTATCATTGATTTTTTTAAAAGACTGATATTATTCTCAAGCTCTTATTTCAATCATTTATCCAACAAAAGATATATTTTTCATGGACTAAGCATTTGTAAGATGTTTGATTCCAACTATAATTCCAAAAAGTGTTGTCAATCATTTTTTTTTATTTTAACACAATACTGATCCATTTGAAATATTTCATCCATTCTATTTAAGAAAACACTTCTATTCATGGAATTAACTTTAAACCAAACTTTAGCCCCAAACAAAGAATTTCCAATCTCTGCTCTTTCTTGAAATTATAACATTTCTTGCCCATATCCACTATATTTACTTGGTTAATATTGAGTGATATATCTAAACCAATTGAATGGTAAAAAAAAGGCAGATGGTGTTCAGGTGTTCACAAAGTTAATTGTTCCTTACATAAATTTCTCCAGATGTCTATCTTTCCCTTCCATTCTTGGAATATTAAAGTCAGGGGTGGAAGCTAGCTCAGGTGATGCAAGTCTACTATCCTAGCACTTTAGATGGAAGCAGAAGCCCAAGGCTAGCCACTACATCTGCCAAGCAAAATTGAGGAAATTCCTGTTTCAAAAACAAGAGTAAGGTAAACAAAAAAAACTTTGGTGTAAAAAGTTTAAGAACCCAAGTTTAGATTCCAAAAATCCATCTAAAATGTAAGGTGCAGAGAGCATATACCTGCAACATCTGCAGTGAACTGGGTCAGGTAACCAAGACAAGTAGAGCCATAAAGCTCATTGACCAAACATGAGAACTCATCAGCTCTAGGCTAGAGAGAGACTGTCTCAAAACAAAAATGTGGAGAGTGATAAAGAAAAACACCTTCTGTCTGGCCTCCACGTGCTTGAGTGCATGCACACATGTACACACACACACACATCTACACAACAATACATTTCATGTGAAAATATCAAGGTTAACATGAAGCACCAAAATTTAGTAACACAATACACACATGATCCCAAATCTTCCCATACACATAAAACAAAATGTAAAACAGAAAATATAGCTCAGTCTCCTATAGCTCTGTAATCCTTTAATTTATGAAGCATAGCTGGTATTTCTTCTGTTTAAAAAATTGGGAAAATTTATGTTTGAAAGTCTCTTGTAGTAAAATTTTGTGCTGGATACATTCCCTTTCTACAAAAGAAAGTCTGAGTCTCCAAAACCACCTAAATTCACCCTTAGAAGTAAGGTTCTGATGTACAGGAGATAATCAGTAACTAAAGTACTTGTCTTGCAAGAATAACAACCTGAGTGTGACATGCAGAAGCCAAGGAAAAAATACTACTGAGTTGGTGTAAACTTTTAATACCAGTGTTAGGGAGGCAGAGCCAGATGGACTCAATAGGACTGAGTCATGGTGAACCAGACATCTGAAAAAACCTCTCTCAGAAAGTAAGATGAATGGCTCCTGAGATATGGCATTCAAAGTTATCCTCAAGCCTTTACATGCCCACATATCCAATGATTGCACACACACACACACACACACACACACACATACACACACCACACACACACATACACACACCACACACACACACACATGCATGCAAACACACAAATAGCGAGAGACAGAGACAGAAAGAGAGAGATAGCAATAACCTTTTGTTCATATACCCATAAAAATTAAAGATACATAAACATAATATTAATTTTTTAAAAAATTAATGAATACATACAATGAAGATTAAAATTAATACTTCCAGGTAACATGTTTGGCACCCCAATCAAAAACATGAAGCTGGCTAATGTAAAATATTAAACAGTCAGATCGTCTGGAGTAACATATGTGGTTGTGAGACTGCTACAGTAGATGGTTCAGGCCAAACCTATGTCATCAGCAAAATAGTGCACAGCCTTGATTGAAGCAGGTTTTAATAGAAAAATAAGTCCTGATGAATTGCAAGAGAATGTCTTAAGATATATTTGTTCCTTTTTTGTATAAATCTGAAGGTGAGCCTGTATATGCCTGTGGACATGCATATGTGTACATAAGCAGATGAGAGTAAAACTTCATCTTTTATTTAGCCTTTAAATCCCATCTTATTAGACAGAGACTCTTTGACCTGCAACTTACCAAGAAAGCTCGACTGGCAGGTTTACTCCAGCACAATAGTTCTCACTACCTGCAGGTTCAATTATGGTGCCATAGCTTAATTTTTAGATGAAAGGGATTTTTCCTCACATGATCCCCATACGTAATTTTTCCTTATCATATATGATCCCATTCAGATTTTTTTGACAATGCAGATTAAGGCTTATTTGCACCTTTGTTCTTGATCAAATAGAGTACACTGTGAGACTTAGACATTCAGTCATTTTTCAGTCTTATATCTCTCTATTAAATTCATTACATCAAAGTTTCTAGTTAAATGGATTGCTGAGTGGAATAGCTTACTAGTTGGATTATGAAGGGAGCTGACCACCTTTATAAATGAGGTGCATTGGTATAGAGGGCCTCATGATTATTTGAGCAAAACTTGAGATGAAATACATTAAGAATTAAACAATAAAATACAATAATATTGTATCAGAAACAACCTAATCTAGTCTTAAATGAAAGAAGGGTATCTCTTAAATACCTGGAAAACAGCTTTCTTAAAAAGGATAGCTTAAGATTCAAGAAGAGGAGTTTCTTGGGCAGAATAAAAAAGCAAGGAAATATTCCCTTTCAGGAGCTGGTAGGAAACTTTAAATCATGTAATTTATTCTGCCATAGTCTATATGACAAAGGACACGCAGAAGAAAAGTACTGGACATTACTGTAAATTGGGTACTGTAAAAACATGGCATGCTGCAGATGAACAGATGCATGTGGATTTAAAGGCATTTGCTGCTTTTGCAGAAGACTCACATTTGATTTCTATTACATACATCTTGTCACTGACAACTGTCTATACCTCCAGTTCCAGAGAGTCTGATGCCCTCCTCTGCCCTCTTAAGGCACAAACCTGTACATTGTTTGCATGTGTGTGTGTGTGTGTGTGTGTGTGTGTGTGTGTGTGTCTGTGTGTCTGTGTGTCTGTGTGTCTGTGTATCATTGTTCAGCTAACCTTCTGGTGTTTTGCAAAATGGTGAACTTCTTTTACAATCAGAGCATTTCTTTTTCTGACCCTACACACTCCTACTTGTGGAATGTTACAAAGCCTTGGTTAAGGATACAAGCTCAACTTCCTTTCTCCTTTAAAGAACCCATTCATCTAGGGCCTGATGTCTATTCATCAGAATGATGCATCTCCGACTATTAAAACATCAGCCAATGACTTTTCAGCCAGTGACTTGGCCCATCCCAAATATTCTGACCTGACCCCTTTACCAAAATCTATATAACGCTTCAATCACACCAGGAAAATGGATCGGTCGCCACACAGATGGTCCCAATGTGTTGTTCATATTCACAAGATTTCTGATCCTCCACCCTGAATCTGTTGTCTCTACTCATTGTCCTCTTATACCAACATATGCTAATTGGCACCAGAGACTGGGAGTGTCACAGATACATGTAAATATCATAAAAAATACATGAGAAATCCATATATGACAAAATAACAGTTTCTTAATTCTTGATCTCAAGGAGAAATTTCAATGTGATGTAACATAATTTCTTTAGGCTGTGAGATCTGGACTTCATGAGTGGCAGGTAAAACCATGATTTGACTTTTAATTCAGAAGGCACCATCAGTAATTATGGTTCTGTTCTTGAACAATCTAACTGAAATGTACCTGCCACCTTTACACTTATGCTACGTTTTCCTGATGTAAAGTTATTGGGACATTTTGTTTTATTGGGGAATTTGGGAATTGCAATGCTCTGTTACAGAGGCAGTTTAGGTGTTTGAGGTCAACCTGGCTTTTATGAGACCCTGCTTCTAAACCAAACAAAATAAAACAAAATACAGGGTGATGATGTCCTTCAATTGGCAAAGTGCTCCCGTAGCATGCCTGTAACCCTGAGTTCTATATATAATACCATGTAAGTGGGGAATGATGTCCCAGGATTGTCATTCAGGAGCTTGACAGGTGAAGACAAAAAGATTAAGGAGTTCATATCCATCCTTACATATATACAGATTTGGGGACTAGACAGATATATACAAGACATTATCTATAAAACAGTATAAAAATACTTGAAGATCTTTAAAAATTAAGATATAAATGCTTAAAATACAACCTCAGAACAAGAACATAAGCTTTGAATGACATTAGCAAGTAATGTGAGGACATTAAAAATACCCCAGTGTAAAGGTTCCTGCCAGTGACTTGGCTTAGGCTCATGTTCTTCCATGTGCCATGTGCCAGCCTCCCATGAATCAACCTTCAATGGGCCAGCTTTCCATGGGCCTCCATGCTTCTTCTTGGTGATAAAAAGTTTTAGATGATGCTACCACTTCCATATCTATTTTGTGTAAAGAAAATAATTATATTTATATTTATTTTTATTTTTATTTTTAATTGCTTGCATGTGTGTGTTTGTGCACATGAAGTTAGTGACTACAGTGGTCAGAGCAAGGGACCAGATTCCCTGGAACTGGAGTTACAGGCAGTTGTAAGCCACTCAACATGGGTGATGGGAACTCTATGTTGGTCCTCTAAGTATACAGTACAAGCTCTTATGACTGTCCCACATTCAAAGCACTTTTTAAATTTATTTCTTTTATATATTCATTATTTACATATTTATTTACTGTTGCCTGGAAGAATACACATTACACAACTGACAATTGTTTTCACATAAACAATTTTATTCCTTTTTATAAATGATGATTAAACAAAATCTCCTTGTGAGCTATTTTTACAAATATAAAAAGAGACTTCATTTTGAAGATGACAGAAGTGCAAATAAACTACACTATGAATCTGAATGGAGAAAAGACTCTCAGTTAAACTTCATATCATTCTGTTTTCCTGATGGTATAATGAAGAGTGAAGGAGAAAGTATAAAGCTATCATAGCAAAGAGCAATGGAACATGTGTTTGCTTCTGTAAAGGTGGATGAGTTTGGTGACTTACCATGAAGACAGACAGAAGTAATAATCAGTCTTACTTTGTCTTTGTGTTTTTCTCACGTCAGAAAGGCCAAGTCAGTTTGTAGTGTATGTCAATCTCAATTTCATAGGAAATAACTCTTGGCTGTTTAATTTGATAGATATATGTTCAGCAAGGCCAATCAGAATTTATTTTCCTTATTTTGTTAGGACTTTAAAATGGAAAAAGTAACCACAGATTTCTTTCTTCTGGACTGACTGACCAGTGTATCTTTAAATATGAGGTTAATATTTTCTAAAGGAGAAAGAATATTTAGAGGTAATGTAATTTCAACGTTCAATGAATTTGTGTGTGTGTGTGTGTGTGTGTGTGTGTGTGTGTGTGTGCGCGCGCGCTTGCGCATGTGTGCACGCACATATATATGTAGCTCCCCACCTTGTATTTATGGAGTGCCCAGGATGGCTGCTGAAAACTGAACTCCATTTGCTTGCAAGAGCAGGAAATAAGTTGGCTCCAGTTGTTTCACAATATTGGGGAAAGAACAACTTTCCTGACTATTGAAAATCAAATATAATTACAATTTCAGTCCTTTGAAACAAAATCTGGCTCACAAATTTATATGCTGAGTGTGGTACCCTTTCTGTAACAAAAAAAATGTAGTGGTTTCCTAAGTTTATGTTGTGTTCACTACCAAATCCTCAAAAGAAAAACAATATTTCATGACTGCTTCCATGAGTTCAGATTTCTACAAGACCTGATACTGCTTCCTTTCAGCTTCTACCTCTAACATTTCAAATTCTGATGCTTCCTGTTTGGCTTCTGATGCTTCCTATATGTCTTCTACTGCTCCCTGTTTGTCCTATGCTACTTCCTGTTGGGTTTCTGCATCACTTTTACCTTTTGTACTCAAGAAGTTCCATGATTTCCTTTGTTTCATTATGTGTTTTTAAATCACATTGGTTGCCAGTTAAAATAAGTATATCATATGGGGGAAGATAAAAACAATCAAAATGTGTAAATTCTGTTGTTTGGTCTTCTGTTGTGTCCCCTTTCTAGTCCTTATTAGAGCTAAAGAGACTGTGGAAGATTTGGAAGAGACATGATTTTCTACCTAGGTATTTGCAGCCCATTTGGACTTCTTTGATAACTATCTTTGAAGTATTAAAGTTCCATTGAATATGTAGTAAAAGCCGCCAGTCCCTTCACTCTTAATGATTACAATGTAGTCGGTTGTGTATGATTCCTTTTCTTCTTGGGAAATAGTTGTGCGTATTTATCCATTTCAGTTTGAGTCAAAATTTTACCCTCCTTATTTCTCACCACAAATCTTACATTGCAGAAAGAATATAAAGTATTAAATGTTGAGAAATAAGGTGTGCCTCTTAAAGGGATATACAACTTCAGGCTCATTTTTGTACATTAAATCCTGAAATGCAACAGTTTTGGGACATTGACATAGCTCATCTGGTAAATGTTTAAAGGTCTTTCAGAACCTACAATCCACTGTGGGGTAGGGAAAACTGCAACTTGGTTGTTGTCTGACCTCCACTCTCAGCATCATGGTTTTCCTCTGTCCCATATGCCTCCCTCTAGCAAAAAAATGAAACAGACGGAGCACTACTGAATTCCTTCTATGAAGCCACAATTACTCTTATAGCTAAACCAGAAAATGACCCAACAAAGAAAGAAAACTTCAGACCAAATTCCCTTCTGAATATTGACACAAAAATACTCAAAAAATTCTTGCAAGAACACATCAAAACAATCATCCATTATGATCAATTAGGCTTCGTCCCAGGTATTCAGGGATGGTGTAATATACATAAAACCATCAACGCAACCCACTATATAAACAAACAGAAAGATAAAAAGAACACATGATCATTTCATTAGATGCTAAGAAAGCATTTGACAAAATTCACCACACCTTCATGAAAAAAGTACTGGAGAGAACAGGAATTCAAGGCCCTTACCAAACATAGTAAAAGTTATATAGAACAAATCAGTACCTAACATTAAAGTCAATGTAGAGAAGCTTGAAGCAATCCCACAAAAATCAGGGTATAAACAAGGCTGCCTACTCTCTCCCTACTTATTCAACATAGTTCTCAAAGTTCTAACCAGATCAAAAACACAGTGAAATGAGATCAAAGGGATACAGATCAGAAAGGAAGAAATCAAAATATCACTATTTGCAGATGATATGATTATATCCTTAAGTGACTCCAAAAGTTCCACAGGAGAACTACTGAACCTGAAAAAAAACCTTCAGAAAAGTGGCTGGAAATAAATTTAACTCAAATAAATCAGTAGTCACCCTCTACACAAAAGAGAAACATGCCGAGAAAGAAATTAGGGAAACAACACCCTTCTTAATAGTCCCAAATAATATGAAATGCCTCAATGTGACTTTAACCAAGCAAGTGGAAGATCTGTATGATAAGAACTGCAAGCCTCTTAAGAAAGAAATTGAAGAAGACCTCAGAAGATGGAAAGATCTCCCATGCTCACGGATTGCCAGGATTAATATAGTAAAAATGGACATTTCACCAAAAGCAAACTACAAACTCAATGTAATCACCACAAAATTCTAATCTAATTCTTCATAGACTTTGACAGAAAAATTTGCAAACTCATCTGGAAAAAAAATATCAGGATAGCAAAAATTCTTCTCAACAAAAAAAGAACTTCCAGGGCAAACACTATCCCTCAACTCAAGCAGTATTAGAGAACAATAGTGATAAAAACTATGGTATTGGTGCAGACACAGGCAGATAGACCAGTGGAATAGAATTGAAGACCCAGAAATGAACCCACCCACTTATGATCACTTGCTTTTGGACAAAGGTTCCAAAACCATCCAATAGAAAAAAGATAGCATTTTCAGCAAATGGTGCTGGTTCAACTGGAGGTCAATATGTAGAAGAATGCAGATAGATCCATGCTTATCACCCTGTACAAAGCTTAATTCCATGTGAATCAAGGACCTCCACATCAAACCAGATATACTCAAACTAATAGAAAAAGAGGAGAAGCATCTCGAACACATGGGCACTAGAGAACATTTCCTGAACAAAACACCAATGGCTTATGCTCTAAGATCAAGAATTGACAAATGGTATCTCATAAAACTGCAAAGCTTCTGTAAGGCAAAGGACACTGTTCTTAGGACAAAAGGACAATGAACAGATTGGGAAAAGATCTTTACCAATCCTACAACAGATAGAGGGCATATATCCAAAATATGCAAAGAACTAAAGAAGTTAGACGGCAGGGAGACAAATAACCCTATTGAAAATGGCATTCAGAGCAAAACAAAGAATTCCCAGCTGAGGAATATTGAATGGCTGAGAAGCACCTAAAGAATTGTTCAACATCTTTAGTCATAAGGGAAATTCATAACAAAAACCGTGAGATTTCACCTCACACCAGTGAGAATGGCTAAGATCAAAAACTCAGGTGACAGCAGATGCTGGTGAGGATGTGGAGAAAGAGCAACACTCCTCCATTTTTGGTGGGAATGCAGATTGTTATAACTATTCTCTAAATCAGTCTTGAAGTTCCTCAGAAAATTAGACATTGAACAATCCTGAGAACCCAGCAATACCTCTCTTGGGCATATACACAAAAGATGCCCCAAAATATAACAAAGACCCATGCTCCACTGTGTTCATAACAGCCTTTTTTATTGTAGCCAGAAGCTGCAAAAAACCCAGATGCCCTTCAAAAGAGGAATGGATACAGAAAATGCAGTATATATACACAATGGAGTACTATTCAGCTATTAAAAAACAAGGACTCCATGAAATTCCTAAGCAAATGGAATGAACTAGAGAATATCCTGAGTGAGTTAATCCAATCACAGAAAAAGACACATGGTATGCACGCATTGATAAGTGGATATTAGCCCAAATGCTCGAATTAACATAAATGAACAGAACACATGAAACTCAAGAAGGATGACCAAAATGCGAATGCTTCATTCCTTTCTTAAAAGTGGAACAGGAATACCTTTGAGAGGGAAGAGGGAGGCAAAGTTTAGAGCAGAGGCTGAAGGAATGCTCACTCAGTGCCTGCCCCACATGTGGTCCATATATATACTGCCACCAAACTAGATAAGATGGATAAAGCAAAAAAGTGCAGGCTGACAGGAACCGGTTGTAGATCCCTCCTGAGAGAAAGAGACAGAATACAGCAAATATATAGGCAAATGACAGCAGCAAACCACTGAATTTAGAACTTGATCCCAGTTGAAGGATTCAGAGAAAGGACTGAAATAATTTGAAGCTGCGTGAGAACAACAATGACAAACAACCTGAGCTTCCAGGGACTAAGCCATTACTCAAAGATCGTATATGGACTGACCCTATGCTTCCACTGCATAGGTAGCGATGAATAGCTTAGTAAGAGCACCAGTGGGAGGAAAAGCCCTGGGTTCTGCCAAGACTAAAGTCCCAGTGAATGTGATTTTTGTGGGGAGGGCCATAATGTGGGAAGGATGGGGTGGGTAACATACATATAGGAGGGGAGGGGAGGGGTTAGGGGGATGTTGGCATGGAAACCGGGAAAGGTAATAACAATTGAAATATAAATAAGAAATACCAAATTTAATAAAGATGGAGGAAAATAGAATGAGAGAGAGAGAGAGAGAGAGAGAGAGAGAGAGAGAGAGAGAGAGAGAGACTGGATATGTATATGAGACACAGCTTTTTGCTGCATGCTGGAAACACACTTCAGAGACAAAGACAGACACTACCTCAGAGTAAATCCTGGAAAAATCTTTCCAACCTATGGCCCGAAAAAACAAGCTGGTTTTGCCATTCTAAAATCAAATGAAATTGACCTTCAACCAAAAGTCATTAAAAAAGATGAGGAAAGACGCTTCATATACATCAAAGGAAAATTCCACAGAGATGAATTCTCAATCCTAAATGTCTATGCTCCAAATACAAGGGAACCTACATTCATAAAAGAAACCTTACTAAAGTTCAAAGCACATATTTCACACCACATGATAATAGGAGATTTCAACAGCCCATTCTCCTCAAAGAACAGATCATGGAAACAGAGACATTGAGAAGCTAACAGAAGTTATGAACCAAATAGATTTCACAGATATTTACAGAACTTCCCATCCTAAAACAAAAGGATATACCTTCTTCTCAGCACCTCAGGGAATATTCTCCAAAATTTTCCATATAATCAGTAACAAAACAGGCCTCAACAGACATAGGGAGATGGAAATAATCCCATGCATACTATCAATTCACGATGCACTAAGACTGGTCTTCAATAACAACAATAATGACAGAAATTCCACATATACATGGAAGTTGAACAAGGCTCTACTGAATGACAACTTAGTCAAGGAAGAAATAGAAAAATAAATGAAAGACTTCTTAGAATTTAAGAAAAATGAAGATACAACATTCCCAAACTTATGGGACACAATGAAAGCAGTGCTAAGAGGAAAACTCTTAGCTCTGAGTGCTTGTAAAAAGAAACAGGAGAGAGCACATGTGAGCAGCTTGACAACACACCTAAAAGCTCTAGAACAAAAAGAAATAAATACACCCAAGAGGACTAGAAGGCAGTAAAAAATCAGAGTCATGGCTGAAATCAATCAAGTAGAAACAGAAAAAGGCTATGCTAAGAAAAACAAAACCAGGAGCCTGTTCTTTGAGAAAAATCAACAAGATAGATAAACCATTAGCAGACTATCCAGAGGTCACAGAGCATGTATCCAAATTAACAAAATAAGAAATTAAAAGGGAGACATTACTACTGAAACAGAGGAAATTCAAAAAACTCATCAGATCCTACTACAAAAGCGTATATTCATCAGAACGTGAAAATCTGCAGAAAATGGACAATTTCCTAGTCTGATACTAGGTGCCAAAGTTAAATCCGGAACAGGTAAACCATTTAAAATCTCCACAACTCCTAAAGAAATAGAAGCAGTCATTAAAGGTCTCCCAACCAAAAAGAACCCCTGTCCAGACAGGTTCAGTGCAGAATTCTGTCAGACTTTCATAGAAGACCTCATACCATGACTGAACCCCCCCAGTGAACGTGATTCTTGGGGGGAGTGCGGTAATGGGGGGAGGATGGGGAGGGGAATCCCATATAAAAGGGGAGGGGGAGGCGTTAGAGGATGTTGGCCCAGAAACTGGGAAGCGGAATAACAACCGAAATGTAAATAAGAAATACTCAAGTTAATAAAGATAAAAAAAAAATCACCAATGCAAAAAAAAAAAGAAAAGAAAAGATAAGAAAAGGGAGACATAACAAAACAGAATCTGAAGAAATTATATATATATATATATATATATATATATATATATATATATATATATATTCTGCTGCAAAAGCACATGTAAAACAAAACTGAAAAATCTGGAGGAAATTAACAATTTTCTAGACAGATACCAACTTCCAAAGTTAAATCAGGAAAAAATACACCATCAAAATAATCCCAAAACTTCTAAAGAAATAGAAGTAGTTATTAAAAGTCTCCCAACCAAAAATTGCTCAGGACCAAATGTATTTAGTGCAGAATTCTATCAGACCTTCACCTAAGACCTTATATCAATACTGTCCAAATTATTCCAAAAATAGACATAGATAGCACTACAAAATTCCTTCTATGAAGCCACAATTCCACCGTGGTCAAGTAGGCTTCATCCCAGGGATGAATGGATGGTTTAATAAACGAAAATCAATTAATGCAATCCACTATTTAAACAAACTCAAAGATAGAAACACATGATCATTTAATTAGATGATGAGAAAGCATTTGACAAAATTCATCACTCCTTCATTATAAAAGTCCTGGAAAGATCAGGAATTCAAGGTCCATAAGTAAACATAGTAAAAGCAATATAGAGCAAACCAGTAGCTAACATCAAACTAAATGGAGAGAACCTTGAAGCAATCCCACTTAAATCAGGGACTAGACAATGCTGCCTACTCTCTCCCTACATATTCAATATAGTTCTTGATATCCTATCCAGAGCAATCAGACAACAAAAAGAGATCAAAAGGATTCAGATTGAAAAGAAAAGAAGTCAAAATATCATTATTTGCAGATGATATGATAGTATATTTAAGTGATCCTATAAGTTCCACAAGAGACCTACTAAACCATAACACCTTCAGCAAAGTGGCTGGTATAAAATTAACTCGAATAAATCAGTAGCCTTCCTCAACACAAAAGAGAAACAGCTGAGAAAGAAATGAGGGAAATGACACCCTGATAATAGTCCCAAATAATATAAAATAGCTCTGTGTGATTTTAACCAAGCAAATGAAAGATTTGTATGATAAGAACTTCAAGCCTCTGAAGAAAGAAATTGAAGAAAATGTCAGAAGATGGAAAGATCTCCCATGCTCATGGATTGGCAGGATTAATACTGTAAAAATGGCCATTTCACCAAAAGTGATCTACAGATTCAATGCAATCCCCATCAAAATTCCAATCCAATTCTGTATAGAGTGATACAGAACAATTAGCAAATTCATCTGGAATAAAAAGCAGGGATAGCTAAAACTCTCCTCAACAATAAACGAACTTCTTGCAGAATCACTATCCCTGAACTCATGCAGTATTACAGAGCAATAATGATAAAAACTGTATGGTATTGGAACAGAGACAGACAGACAGACCAGTGGAAAAGAATTGTAGACACAGAAATGAAACCACACACTTATGGTCACTTGCTTTTTGACAAAGGAGAAAAAAAAATACCATGGAAAAAACAGCATTAAGCAAATGGTCCTGGTTCAAGTGGAGCTCAGCATGTAGTAGAATGCATATTGATCCCTTTTTATCACCCTGTACAAAGCTTCAGTCCAAGTTGATCAAGGACCTCCATATCAAAACAGATACACTCAAACTAATAGAAGAAAAAGTGGGGAAGATTCTCTCACACAGGCACTCAGGAAAATTTCCTGAACAAAACACCATTGGCTTATGCTTTAATATCAAGAATGAACAAATGGGACCTCACAAAACTGCAAGCTTTTGTAAGGCAAAAGCCGCTGTCATTAGGACAAAATGGCAATCAACAGATTGGGAAAAGGTCTTTACAAATCCTACATCTGATAGAAGGCTAATATCCAAAATATACACAGAACTAAAGGAGTTAGACTCCAGAGGGCCAAATAACCCTATTTTAAAAAAGGGGGTACAAAGCTAAACAAACATTCTTAGCTGAGGATTATTGAATGCCTAAAAAGTACCTAAAGAAATTTTCCACGTCCTTAGTCATCAGGGAAAGTCATATTAAAACAACCCTGAGATTCCACCTCACACCAGTCAGAATGGCTAAGATAAAAAAAAATCAGGTGATAGCAGATGCTGGTGAGGATGTGGAGAAAGAGAAATACTCCTCTAATGTTGTTGAGATTGCAAACTGGTACAACTCTCAAAATCAGTCTGGATGTTCTTAGGAAAACTGGACTTTTCTCCAGCTGAGGACCCAGGTCTACCACTCCTGTGCATGTACCCAAAATATGCTCCAACATACAATAAAGACACATGTTCCACTATGTTCATAGCAGTCTTATTTTTAATGACCAGAAGCTGGAAAAAACCAGATGTTCTTCAAAATAGAAATGGATTCAAAAAAGATGGAACATCTACACAATAGAATACTTCTAAGCAATCAAAAGCAATGATTTCATGAAATTCATAGGCAATGGAATGAACTAGAATATATTATTCTTAGTGAGGTAACTCAATCACTGAAAAGTACAATTTGTATGCACTCGTTGATAAGTGAATATTAGCCACAAAGCTTGAGTTACCCAAGATGCAATTCACAGACCACAGTGAGCTCAGGAAGAAGGATGACCAAAATGCTGATGCTCTCACTCCTTCTTAAAAGAGGAAATAATTGGAAGGGGACGCACTTGGTCTGGTCAAGGTTGGACTTCTAGTGCAGGGGATTATGGGAGGTCAGTAAGGGGGATTTATGGGGGAATAACCTTATGGGGTAAGGGGAGGGGAGTGGAGGGAGGCTTATTGGTAGGAAACCATATATATGATAAGATATGATATATGTGTATATTAGTGTTAAATTTTTTGTATTTATGTGTTTCTGAATAGTTTGTCTTTGCAAAGCCATGAAATACTTTTCCTATTTTCAATGCATCTTAGGCAGTTTTAAGAAGACCAAAGACCAATTAAATTCTTACTTTTGCTTGTAACCTTGTTTGACTTTAATAGGATGCTAATTTCAAACTCCCTGGAGAATAATCTTGAACACAGATGTGCACAGCAGTAAGTGCACACTATGTAGGCATTCATCTTATATCCCAAATTAGGGGTTGAAAATGGCTATCAAACTAATTAGCTGTCAAATATCATTTAAAAGGACAGGAATTAGAAGAAGATTCAAATCCAGAGAATATGTTTCTAAATTTCCAATAGAAATGTACAGTTTTTTGAAAGACTCATAAAAGGGCATGGGCATAAACGTAAATCAGTGACAATTGTCAATATATTATCTTGTCTTTCAACCACTTTGCATTTTGTTAAGACTGAGGTGGATGTTCTGATGTAGGTACTTAATAAAGTGCTCTCCTAATGGATGCAAAACCCTAGTTTCTGTCAGAATAACATATGTTAGATATGATGTTCTATTACAGTAATTCTAGCATTTTGGAGATAGAGGCATGATGATCAGAAATTCAGAGTAAACTAAAGGTGGTCAGTGAGTTTGAACATGGTTAGTTACAAGAGACACAACCTGTAATAATTGAAAAACTTTAGACAGATTACCTTCCTTTTGAGTACCCAACTCTAAACTCACACATCCACATTCAAAGATTAACTTCAATCTATGTAAGAAAACAAACAAATAAACAAAAACTTCTTTTAGCACCTGTAGTTGCCTCGTCTGTTACTATTGCTGTAGGTCCTAACCACTGATTCAGTTACCTATGTCCACACTCTACCTCATGGCTTTACTTTAAATTTGGCATATTGCTTCCTTGATTGAATTGGTTATTATCTTTCTTTTTCAATTGCTACAATAAAACACCTTGCAGAAAAAAAAAAAACAAGTTTGAGAAGAAATATTTTTTGGCTTTGATCTCCATATTGCACTGAATTAGTACAGTAGGCTAAACAGGAATTCAAACACGGCAGTGACTTGAAGGCAGGAACTGATGGAGAGACCATGGTGTAGTGCTATTTATTGGATTCCTCCACATGGCTTTCTTACCCTGTTTTTTTTTTTTCTATAGAAACTAGAAACATCATCCCAGACTTGGCACTACCCAAATTGGGGAAGAAACTCTCTATCAATCACTAATTTAAAAATGTTAATGAATGAAGCAAAGAAGTGCAGGCCAACAGGAGCCGGATGTAGATCTCTCCTGAGAGACAGAGCCAGAATACAGCAAATACAGAGGCAAATGCAAGCAGCAAACCACAACTGAGAACAGGAACCCCGTTGAAGGAATCAGAGAAAGAACTGGAAGAGCTTGAAGGGGCTCGAGACCCCTTAGGAACAATAATGCCAAAGCAACCAGAGCTTCCAGGGACTAAGCCACCACCTAAAGACTATACATGGACTGACCCTGGACTCTGACCTCATCGGTACAAGTGAATATCCTTGTAAGATCACCAGTGGAAGGGGAACCCCTTGGTCATGCTAAGACTGAACCCCCAGTGAACGTTATTGTTGGGGGGAGGGGGGCAATAGGGGAAGGATGGGGAGGGGAACACCCATAAAGTAGGGGATGTTGGCCCGGAAACCGGGTAAGGGAATAACAATCGAAATGTAAATAAGAAATTGGCAAGTTAATAAAAAAAAATAATAATAAAATATTCTACAGGTTGGTCCACAGTTCAATCTTGTGGAAGCATTTTTTTTTTTAAAATGAAGTTGCCGTCTTTCAAACTGCATCAATTAGATGTAAATCCAGCCACAACAGATGCCAACAAAATCTTCTAGAAAATAGGTTCCTATCCCTTTAGAGATGATTTGTTAAGCAACTAGATGACAATGCTAACAGTAGCTTGTTGTCACAAAGTGCTAAAAACACATGATTTGCTCTAGATACCAGGGGCTTGTTTTTGTTGCTGTTGTTGTTATATTTTTGGTAAAAGGGCTTTCCAGAATAGATGGTTTCAGAAAGTATCTCTAAATGTTTTCAGTAATTCTCTCAACTTTAGTGGATCTCAAAATAAAGACAAATTATATTAAAGTTCAGTAACCTGCCTTTATTGTGAAACTACATACCATTATCTCACATATCCTTATCATAGGTAAAAAGCATGTTTTTAAAATAGATCTTTTCAAAATCAACATGTGGCCTGGAGAGATGGCTTAGAAAAAAACAGTGTGTATTATATGAGTGTGAGGACCTTAATTCAGATGCTGAGCATGTCCCCTACCAGAAAAAAATCTCTGGTTCTAGTAGCACATGTCTGGAATAATGTTGCTTCATAGGAGTAGGTGAGAGAAAAAAAAGATGATCCATGAAGCTAAAAGTTTTTCAGCCTAGTTAATCAGTGAACTTGAATTCAATGGGAACCCCTGCCCTCAAAATATAGTAAGGTGGAGAGAAAATAGGACAATAGAATGTTGCATGCATGTGTACATACACAATACATGCATATATCCAAACACCACTATATTCACATTATGGTGTATGTGTGTGTGTGTGTGTGTGTTTGTGTATGTGTATGTGTGTGTGTGTGTGTGTGTCCATGAATGTGCATGTGTATTTGGTCATGTATTTTGCTCTCTGTGTGTATATACTTGGACATGTCTGTGTGTATTTTGGTGTGTGTTTGTGTGTGTGTGTGTGTGTGTGTGTGTGTGTGTGTGTGTGTATGTTTGGTTTGCCATGGCTCTAGGTTCTTCACCTGATCAGGAAATCAAGACTAGTAGTTCACTTTGCACAGGCAATCAAGCCAAGTAGCTGTGGCTTATTTTCATTAATTCATGAATGAATACTTGTTTATCACTAATTAGAATAATTAAATTCATGTAAACTGAAATAAGCAAATTTAGTTTTATTCTTTAATCCATACTTTAAAAAATATTTTAAAACAATTTAAAATAATTAAAATGGATTATCTAGACACAAGGGCATTTTCTTGACTTGACACATTACTTAGACTAGCCTGGTTTGTACAATAAGCAGACAAGTAGAAACTTTTATTGCTTGAAGAATCAGTAGCATTGACTTGTGTATCAGTAACTCCTCTCAGTGCTGTGACAAAATATCTGGAAAACAACTTAAGGAAAGAAGCATTTATTTTGACTCACAGTTTCAGTGTACAGTGTATCATGTTTAGCAAGACCCAGCCTTAGGAAAATGAAGCAGCTGTCCTCATTGGACCTACAGTCAGGAAGCCATGGAAAATGAACATCACTTATCAGCTCATTTTCACATTTTTATACAGTTTTTTACAACCCATAAATTATGTCACTCACATCAAGGTAGATCTTCTCACATCAGTTAATTTAATCTGGAAATTCCTACAGAGTCAAGTCCAGACATTTCCTACCAAGGTGCTTCCATATCCTGTCAAGTTGACCAAACTGACCTTCACACACTGATTCTTAGTTCCATTCTTACCAGTTATGTTTTCATGGACACCTGAGTTTTCCTACCTCTCTGGATAAAGACAAAATTGTCCTGGAATCCAATGGCCTGGGAGACACTAGTCCCTTACATAAAATGACATAATTTTTGCATATGTAGATATATGAATCATCATTACAATGTTCCCTGAATTACTTGTAATTCCTACTGCAGTAAAATGCTATGTATACCAAACCTCTCTGAAAGAGACATATTTCATCTGTTCCAAGTTCAGCAGTTTGAGGTCTCATTAGTACTTAGATGAGAGAACATTCTTTGAATTTCTAACATTTAGAGAACAATAACAAGGACAAAATATCTATACATGTTCAATATAGTCGTTTCCTAAAGTTTCCTTTCCAAGGCTGTTCTAATACTCTGATGTGAATTTCACACGTTGACAAAGTCAGATATATACAGAAGAATTTGCTGTGGATTAAACTGACAAAACATTATATTACATATGAACATCATACAGCAAGTTTAGTTAAGGTCCCACCACTGTCTTATCCTGAAATAGGTACATTCCACCTGCCCTAGAGTTGGTTCTGACAAGGGGATGATTCTACAGAGACTTCATAAACTTTTCTGGTTTCACTTGCTATTTAACCCAACTGTAAGTTTGTGTTTTGTGATGTATACTTTCTACTGAGACAGGTGATATACACAATCCTTCCTTGTTAGCCTTACTCTTGGATGCAGAAGATTATACTACACTAACAGGTACCCACATCCACCTCAGTTGAGACCATTGTGCTGGCATGATTTCCTCAGGACTCTGTTTCTCAGTCAAGCACTAACAGCCAGGATTATATTTATCAGCTGTGATAACATATTCTTTATTTGCTCTCTAACTATGCATTTGCCCTCCGTAGATTTTAAGACAGAATGTTGCATGGTGGAGAAAAATATGTTTTCTTCTCTTCTAACTTTTAAAGAAGGTATTTTTCTTTTCTTCATAATTAAAATTGATGGTTCTACCATTTGTCAGGCACTCTAATGCTTTTTCTTGATTGTCAACTTGACTATTTCTGGATGGAATCACAATCCAGAAATGAAGGGCACACTTTTGAGAGGTTTTTTCCATTTTTCTTGATTTGAAATATGTTAGTTCACTTTTAGAGAGAAAGACACAATCCTAATATGAAGCTTGAGGGAGGAAGACATACCATTAACCTGAAACACCTTCTACTGGAAACCTACATAAAGGAAGAGAAGAAAGAAGATTTGTGCTTAACCTGCTTGCCTTCACCTTGCCAGTATATCCATTTCTTCACTGTCAATAAAGCCTATTTCTTCAAGATTCGAACATATATAGAGAGTAACACAGACATTTAGCCTTGTGAAATAAACAATGACTGAACTTGTGTACTTTGCATCTGCAGCTAACCCCTGTTGGATTAGCCCGAGGCTTTAAGTCATTCCATACCATTAAATATCACAAAGGTGTGTGTGTGTGTGTGTGTGTGTGTGTGTGTGTGTGTGTGTGTGCGTGTATGTGTGTGAGAGAGAGAGAGAGACAGAGAGAGACAGAGACAGAGACAAAGAAACAGACAGACAGACAGTGAAATCAATTCTATAAGTTCTGTTACTCTATAGAACCTTGAATAATACAAACACACATATACAGATTGAGGGATAATAAAGTTCTTTAACAATCACTTTTATGATCAGAATTATTAAGACATAACTCCTTTGATATGCAATCATTAGATGTACTAAGAAATACAAAAAGTTTTGGTATTCTTTTCATCCCTTTTCCTGATTGGTATTAATAAAAGAGATGCTGAATGTTTTGTCTTTCAGTTTATAGCTTGGACTGTGCATTGGAATTTCAACCAGAAACCCACAGATACAGAGGCTGCTGGCAAAGCAGCAGAGTGAAAAAGCACGTGTTTCCATATTGGTTGAATGAACTTCTGTCTGTTGTTTCTGATGATAGAAGCATGCTAATACCTAGGAAGGAATCCTCAGAAACCTGATGGAGGAGTATTGAGAAGCTGTGCTTAGTCAGGTGACCACAGCCTTTGGAACTTTTATCTCCTGTGGGGCAAAAACTTATCTGGTACTTTCTGATAGCTGCTTTACAACATTCTTCTCAGAAAAATCCATGACAACTTACTTGTATTAATAGACTGGTAGGTATGACACTAGTAGAATGATATTTGGATTGTCTTTCCCTTTGGAGAATTATGTTAACTCTGTCAAAATACACTTAATCAGTCATGAAAAAGTTTAGCTCACATGCTAATCTCTGCTGAATAAAAATTTACCAACCTTTATGCTTTTTATAATTAGTTGGGTCTGTCATTGTTTACGTCTCTGTTGCTATGAGAAAACACTGACCATAAGCAGCCAGGAAGAAAGAGTTTTATTTTATCTTCTGAGGAATAATTTATCACTACAGCGAGCCAGAACAGATGCTCAAAGTAGGAAGCTATAAGAAGGGGCTGAATCAGAGACCGTGGAAGGACACTGTTTTCTAGCTTTCTTTCTCTGCCTTGTTTAGCTACCTTATTTATAAAGTTCAGTCCTTCCTTCCAACCAATGGCAGACAGCAGAAGACTGAACCTTCTAAACCAAACAGCATTAAGAAAAATTCCTTTTAAAAAATGGTCATAAGCCAATCAAATGTTGACAATCCAGATATTTGTAGGTTAGAGTCCAATTCACAACTAGCCATTCCAGCATTTTTATGTTAAAAGAAATAGGTTTGCAAGTGAATATATGATGGAGGAAAGAGTTTGGGCAACAAAGTTTGAGACACTTAATAGATGTTCTCCAAAAACCCATGAAAGTGCCTAGGATGTAGTCATTTGCAGAGTAGTGTAGAATGTACCAGAACACTATGTAAATACCACCTGCATCATGTGGAACTAAATTTCACAAGAGAAGAAATACTATCTTTCTAAATTTTGTCCAATCCACAGAGAATAATACAGCTGATCAATGGCTATTTATTTTTGTTAGATTCTTGTTGCTCTGACAAAATGCCTGACAGAAACAATATATGGCAATGGAAATTTATATTGACTCATGGTGTCACAGGTGCCTTCTGAGAACAGAGCTAAAGCACAAGTTTATCCCTACTTAACTTGCTTTCTCTTCTCCTCCTGCAACCTTACAAAACAATATTTATTAGGATTTAATTATATATATTGCTATGTGTCTAAGTATTGATATGTCCACTTGAATTCAATGCCCACAGAATTGAGAAGAAGGAATTAGGTCTCTTAGAGCTGATGTTGCAGACTGCTATAAATTCTTCTGCATGGGTACTGGAAACTGATCTTGGTTCTTCTAGTAGTTCTTCTAGTAGAGCAGTATTTGTTCTTACTCACTGAAACATTTCTAGATGCTTCTAGCCCAAGAAAATCACTACTTCTATTCATGACATGCTTTTACTTGCTCAGCTAATTCTCTTTAGACTCCCTCACAGATTCCCAGAGGCTGTCTCTTCAACAAATGTAGGCTAATATAAATTTTACACAGAAGACCATTGTAACAATATTGTTTGGTAAATGAATAAATATTGTATGGATGTTCCATGAGTTCTTAATCATTTTTATGGGCAAAATGGAAAATCTGTACCAATAAATGATAGAATCACAAATGTAAAATGTTGATTCCAGATGTGGCATAAAATAGGTTTCCAACAAATGGTACATGATTAGAGAGACATGAGAATGGGCACCACTGCATTCTGGAAGTGCATCTCAGAGAACATCCTAGAGAGATACACAGTATGCTGGTTAAAATTAAACATGCAGATTGAAATTTTAATAGGAACTAATGTGGACCTCACGGTAAAATGGAAAGGTGTTGTTAGAAATAATGTTTGTGATTACAAGGAAGGAGACCACAACTCTGAAAGTATCTGGACAAAGCAAACTTACTCTTAATGGGAAGAAATGTTGCTCACCAGGGCAGATCAAGCACTGGGGACAGAGAGTGCACTTGATTTTTATTCTAAGGCAGGTGCTAGATGTGTCTTTTCCTCACTGGCTAAGGTCCAGCATTACAGTCTTTTAAGACTGGGTAGAATTACTAGACTAGGCATACAGTAAATGGAGGGAAAAGGGGCCAGCCACTGAAATCTGAGAACACCACTGAAGCAGAGCCTTTGTGTAAACTAATAGTCTGCTGATTAGAGAACTTGAATATTTGCATAAATGTCTAATAAATTTTGGAAAATATTAAAAAAGTTTAAGTTAATTATCAAAAGCATAAGTTTTATAATATCTGATAAAAATACAAGTATTTAAAGTTTCTTATAGAGTGAAAAAAGATAAACTATGGAAAGGACAATATGAAGAGATTTACTGAAATAAATTTTGATATAGGTTTAAACTCTAAGGGTTATAAGAAACCGATATTTGAAATGGGAGACTCCAGAGCTCAATCATGCACGTAGACTTTTTCAAAGACAGGATCCCTGTTGTCTTTAAATACAAATAGGGCTATGATTTTTTTTAAACCTTGTCCTCAAAAAGTTGCTTAGGTACCTGAATGAGACAACATCAAGGTCCCCCTGTGAACTGACAAGAAAGCAAGAGTGGAAAATCTCACCTAGTTAAAGGTTTCAACCACACTGTGGGGAATTGGCTTGCTTTCCTTCCTCATGTTCCCTAATCTACCCTCCTTTCTGTCCTGTTACATTTAGCATTTTGCTCTACAGAATGACTGTACTTGAAGTACTAAAATTCAGTTAATGTTTCAAAAGTTTGTCTCACAAAAAAAAATGTGGCTCATTAGAAAGTTGGCAGTCTAACCTTAACAAATGGCATCACTCAATTTATGAAGATTTATAAATCCCATTTCAACTGCCTACACATTTCACTTCTGAACCTTTCTTTCATTGGAGGAGCATTGTATTTAGAAATATGGATCTGGAATTGGGCAGATGAAGACATCAAATCCCGGTACTCACTGAGGGATCATATCAAATTGTTCAGACAGACTCTCTAAGACCTGTTGCTCCCTTCACAAAGAGAAGCCCATGTTCCTTTGATTTGTACAACACAAAAACTTCTAGCAAAATCATAGATAATATTACAGGAGAATCAAGGATGCCTTTAATAGGATATTTCTCTTTCTAAAAAAACTGTTAAAAACTGAGTCAAGAACCTTTTTTTTTATTATACTTTGAGAGAAAAGCCACAAAACAGGAAATCTGAAAAGTCTAAAGGATCAAACTTGATTCCTACCTTGCCAATCAAATTCATCCTTGATATTGAAAAAACTCACACCACTATTCTCATTATAAAGAGAATTATAATCTATAGCAATTTTAAGTGACTATTCCCCAGGAACATGGAATACCAAATACATGTTCTAATCTGAAAGCTGTTTCATAAAGTTCCATTGTTTTACATATCAGAGAAAGTCAAATCAGGGTAATTTTAAAATACATTAACAAATGCATCAGAGAGGACACATGACAAGATGGTAAGATGTGAGGTGATCTTCCAGAATCCCAAAATGCTAACTGAAAAAGTTCATAGTATTTTGGTTAGTGGAGGTTAATGGTCTATTAAAGGTAATAGGTTTCAAAAGGTTTCCATCTACTAATAACAAGATGTTGATTTTAACCTAGACATATACACAGATATATGAGTTTTAAAGCTAGCCGGAGAATGGGTAATTAGCCTCTGGACCTTCAAGTTTCCTACCTCTCTACATTACTGCAATTCTGAAGTCAGTCTTTGCAGATACAGTTCTTTTCATAAATTCTAGTTCATAATGGAAGCACCTTCCTGGAAGGGAATGAAAGAAAGAGGATTATATCTGGAAAAAAAGAATCACAGGAAGGTCATAATGTTCTCTGTGGCCTAAAAAGGTAGTGTTGGTATTATGTAGAATAATTCCTGAACTTGTTGATGAATTAACAACTAAATGCTAATATAAGTGTCTAGATCTTTCTATGTTGACTTCCCAGATATTGATGGAAAAAGTCTGATGAGCAGAGCAACCTCAACAAGAAAGCATTACTAGAATAAAAATGGGATAAAAGGAAAAGTAATCTGTGTAGACAACAGATGAAAGAGTAATTCATTTAGAGGAGAAGAAGTACAAAGGTTGCCTGATGTGAATACATTTTACCAGTGGCAGAGATGCCACTGTGGTACAATGAGTGCAAAAGCAGCTTAAGAGAGGGGGAGCATGAAATCCATAGGCAAATGGAATGAACTAGAAAAATAACATCCTTAGTGAGGTAACCAAATCACAGAAAAAAACACACTCAGTATGCACTCATTAATAAATGGATATTAGCTCAAAAACTCGAAATACCCAAATACAATCCACAGACCACTGGAAGCTCACGAAGAAGGATGACCAAAATGTGTATGCTCCCACTCCTTCTTAAAAAGGGAAAAGTATTCATAATAGAGGATAGAGAAGCAAAGTTTAGAGCAGTGACTGAAAGAATGGCCATAGAGAGCCTGCCCCACATGTGACCCATATATACATATACAGCCACCAAAACTTGATAAGATTGGTGAAGTTAAATGTGCATGCGGATATGGACCAGATTTAGATCTGTCCTGAGAGACACATCCAGAGAATATCCAATACAGACATCAATGCTAGCAGCAAACCACTCAACTGAGAACAGGACCCCTTTGGGGGGAATTAGAGGAAGGCTCCAAAGGTGTATGGAGCAGAGAATAGGCTTTTTGGGGCACCAGTGGCACCAGTGGAGGGGGTAGCCCTTGGTCCTGCCAAGGTAGGACTCGCCAGTCCAGGGGAATGTCTGGGTGGAGGAGCGGTAAGGAAGGTGGATGCAGAGAACATCCATGTGGGGGAAGAGGAGGGCTTGGAGGCTTATGTACAGAAAAACGGGAAAGGGAATACCATTTGAAAAGTAAGTAAAGAAATATATCTAATAAGAGAGAGGGAGAGAGAGAGGGGGGGTGGAGGAGGAGGAAGAGGGGGAGGAGGAGGAGGAAGAGGAGGAGAAGGAAAGATGCCGGTGTCAGGGAATGTTTTAAACTGGACATCAGAGGTTCTACTGTCTTTACATGGCTCTGAATGAAACAGTAGGGTTAAGAATAAGGGAATAAAATGAACGGACTGGGAGTTAAAAAATCATTCTACTTTCTATGCATTTGGGGAGTTAAGACAATAGTTTATCCTTCAAATAATGTACTCTAGTCTTAATGCACTCTGTTGGGCTTGCTACAGGTAATAATGAAAAGTAGAGTTGTGTGTGTGTGTGTGTGTGTGTGTGTGTGTGTGTGTGTGCGTGTGTGTGTGTGTGTGTGTGTGTGTGTGTGCATGTACAGTATACTACAGTACAGAAAGAGGTCTGTGGACAACTTTTGGTGTCAGTTCTTATGAAACTTTTTATTATCTATCTATGGCCAACACTCTAAAAGAGCTAACACTCACCTCTTGGTATTTTCTCCATAATTGAGAGGTTTGTGGTAGGAACCTATAGATATGATAGCAGAGGCAGAGACCAGTTGGAAGTTCATACGCTCTTGCTTTCTATTTTAGAGTGAATACAGGCAGTTGTCAAAATGTTTTCTAGGAAATCTAGTTTGGGGAGTTTGGTATAGTTTGGCAAACAGAACTGATTATTTTTAACAAGAGTCAATCTGCTACTTGATATAGTAGATAAAGTTGAAGCCAGTGTAGTTATTACAAGTCTCATATAAGTTGGAATTGATAGATGAGTGATTACATGGACAATAATAAAATATGCAAGATATGTCATTAGATTGCCATAAAAAAACTTGTTTAATTGAACTGGGCATCTGCCAAACTTGTGTATTATAGCTATCAAGAAGACTAAAGCACTACTAAGTTATTTGCAGAGTAGAAAACGTTGCACTGGCAGGCTTTCGGCTATGCAGTGGCCACATTGATCCAGAACAATGCAAACATAGTACAGACTTAATTTTGTACTTGTCTGGGTTGTAATACCATCACAGTTGTATACATTTTGTCTTTTCTTTCAAGATATCATCACAGTATAACTCTCAGCAGATAGAATGGAGAACCAAATACATTAAACTTTTCTGTTCAGTCCTGACAATTAGAAAAAATAGGATACATTTGGAAAATACTTTTATGGTGTAGTTTGAGCCATCTTTTGTTTAATATTACTGAGAGGTGTGAGCATCTCAATCATTAAAATGAAACATTTTAAATGTGTTTGTCTGGTATGGACATACATGTCCTATCTGTAAAGATCAGAAAGGGGCATTGAATCTCCTGGAGCTGGACTGACAGGAGACTGAGAACCACCTGATGTGGATGCTGGAAACCAAACTCTGGATCTCTGGAAAGCAGTAAGTTTTCTTAATTGCTGAGCTGTTCTCTGTCAGCCAGTCATAGCTTTTGATACTAAGTCACTAAGGGTAGGAAATAGCAGATTCATGTAAAGAGGTGATTGTCTCTGGGTTGTAGAAGTAGCTTGCAACTATAACACTTTGGAATTTGTATACCAGGTTGTTTTCCTTCTAAACACTTTTGGTTGGATGAGATGAGATGTGTGTGTGTGAGTTTGTGTGTGTGTGTGTGTGTGTGTGTGTGTGTGTGTGAACTAATATATTTACAGGAAGAAATTAAATGAAGGAATTATTTTTGGGAGAAAATTAAAAATGGAACACAAACGTTGAAAGCTGGGGCTCAGCGTAGGTTTTCAAAAGTCCTTTTATGTAGCTACTAATGCTGATTGTTGAGACACATAATTCAAAAGACTTTGGCCTTTGTTACACTTGCTATATACAAATTCAACTATCTACTATTTGAAAATACTTGAAAGCCTATTGCATGATCTCATTATATGTGGATTCTGAAATGTGGAGGGCCATCCTCACATTCTCCATTGTAAGATGGCGCCGATATCCGGCAGGATGCAGCTAATAAAAGGGCAATACGCAAGCGCCTGGTAAATTCCTCACTCAGGGGGACACGTATGCTGTGGTACGTCATCTGGCACATCTGGCAACGACCAGCCAAAGAGTGACACGTCCTAGGTGAGGATAGTTTCCTATATAAGGAATGGTCTTTCCCTCATTCGGGGTCTCCGTATTGTAAGCTTGTGCTCTAGCTCTCAAGATGCATTAAAGCTATTTCTGCAGAAGGATCCTTTGTGTCCTGCGTCATTCTTGCTGCCGAGACGAAGCGTGGGATATTTGGTGCCAGAAACCCGGGAAAAAGACCTCATCAGCACCTCCGGAGACCCCTTGGTGACAAGGAGGATTCAGAATTGCAGGTAAAAAAAAAAAAAAAAACGTTCAGAGAGGCATGCCTTTCTTGGATTTTGGTCTGGGGTTGTCGCCGCCTTGGGAAGGATTTGTTGAGGCTATGGTATTTGTTCTCGGAGCCACCCTACTCTTTCTTATTATTATGTACTGTTTTCACCGTTTCCGCTGCTAAAAGGACAGCAGCTGGAGGCGCGTCTCAGTCTCTCATAAATAAGTGAGCTTCGCGCAGCTCCCCTTTACTGTTGGGGAGCAGGGACGCGATAGCACCGCCCGGGAAGTGCGCGTAAGACTCCCGTATATAAGAGAGCAGCGTGTCTGTTTCTACTCACGCCTTGTCAGACGGACGTAGATAAGCCGCTGGGCGTTCTTGGTCCCTCATGGGATCCTCACAGTCTGTGATCACGGCTCTGGAAACGGTGCTAAAGCAGAGGGACATTAAAATTGGAGGAAGAACACTTAAAAACTTTGAGAAAGAAGTGGACACAGTGGCTCCATGGTTTGCCTGCTCAGGCTCGTTTACAATTGCCTCATGGGACAAACTTGGAAGGAACCTAGACAGAAAATTGGCGGATAAAGATCGGCATCTAGGAACTAAAGCCATATGGAAACTAGTCAAAAATTGCTTAGCAGATGAAGTGTGCAAGGCAGCAATTGTAGGAGGGCAGACCACACTCGAGGTACTTCGAGACAGTATGTCAGAAACTGAACGTAGTGAGAGATTAGGCGCGCGCAAGAAAAAGGACGTCCTGAGAAAGAAAAAGAGCCCTCCCATTAAGTCCGTGGATAAGGGAGTGTTAAAGCTTTCAGATTCCAGCACTTCCCTCTCTACACAGCAACCGGGAGGGGGAGCCAGCATATACCCTGTGAACGAGCTAGAAGCGCTGAACCTCGACAGTTCTGATAGCTCTGAGAATGGTCTTAGATTCAGAGGAGGAGGCCGAGTTAGATGAGGAAGCAGCTAGATATGAGGAAGAGAAATATCACCCCGAGGAACGAAAGAAAGGTAATAAAAAGCTTCTGCCGCGGCACTCGCCAACCGCACCCCCTCCATATGAGGCGCGCTCTTGCACATTCTCTTTAGTCCCTGATAGGGTGAGAAGGAAGCTGCGGATGACGTTCCCGGTCTTTGAAACGCGGGAGGGTGAGCGGGTTCATGCCCCAGTCGAATATAATCAGATAAAAGAGCTGGCGGAGTCTGTCAGAAAGTACGGAGTTACAGCCAATTTCACCATAACCATTCTTGAAAGGCTGGCTCTAAATTATTTGACACCCGCCGATTGGCAGATGATTGCAAAAGCGACCCTTGTGAACATGGGCCAATATATGGAATGGAAGGCCCTTTGGTATGAAGCGGCTCAAACACAGGCCAGAGCTAATGCCACGGCGTTAACGCCTGAGCAGCAAGAATGGACGTTTGAACTCTTGACAGGACAGGGTCGCTTCGCAGCGGACCAAGCTAATTACCATTGGGGCGCTTATGTTCAAGTCTCCAGCTCGGCCATTAAGGCCTGGAAGGCACTCACCAAGAAAGGAGGGGCCGGTAATCAACTTACTCATATCATCCAGGGACCTCAGGAACCGTTCTCAGACTTCGTAGCCAGAATGACAGAGACTGCAGGACGAATATTTGGTGATGTGGAGCAAGGAGCACCGCTCATAGAACAGCTCGTTTATGAACAAGCCACTCAGGAATGCCGGGCAGCTATAGCACCCAGAAAAAACAAAGGATTACAGGACTGGCTCAGAGTCTGCAGAGAATTCGGCGGGCCTCCTACTAACGCAGGCTTGGCGGCCGCCATTCTCCAGTCCCGGCAACGTCCCCTTAAAGGGACAGATACAAGATCATGTTTTCAATGTGGAAAAATGGGCCATTTAAAAAGAGACTGTAGGAAAACCAAGGTAGACAGGAGGCCTGCAACTATCTGTGCCCGATGTGGCAAGGGCTACCATAGGCCTGACCAGTGCCGCTCAGTGAGGGATATTAAGGGAAAATTACTCCCTCTTTTGGAAGTTCAGCCTAATGGGATGTCAAAAAACGGATCGTTGGGCCCCCGGTCCCAGGGCCCTCAAAGATATGGGAACCGCTTTCAGAAAGCCATGACCCTGACAGAGGAGACTCCCCAAGAGGTGACACAAAATTGGACCTGTGTGCCGCCTCCGACTTCTTTCTAATGCCCCAGATGGGCATTCAGCCAATTCCTGCTCAGACTGTGGGGCCTTTGCCCCCAGGAACCATAGGCCTTGTCCTTGGGAGAGGATCTTTCATCCTACAAGGACTGATAGTCCATCCAGGCCTTGTTGAAGCTCAGCACTCTTTTGATATTCAGATTCTTTGTTCAAGTCCCGATGGGGTTTTTTCCATAAGTGAAGGAGATAGAATAGCACAGTTATTACTCCTTCCATGCTCCCAAACCACAATACAGGATACCAAGGGGCCCATGGGGTCCACTGGTAATGATTTGGCATATTTGGTGGTTCATCTTAACAACCACCCAAAATTGAGCTTAGAAATTAATGGAAAGAAATTTGAAGGCATTCTGGATACTGGGGCTGATAAAAGTATAATTTCCTCAAAATGGTGGCCTCAATCATGGCCTACCATAAGATCTTCTCACTCGCTACAAGGCTTAGGCTACCAGTCGTGCCCTAAAATCAGATCTGCCACTCTAACTTGGACGACTGTCGATGACTGACAGGGACAATTTGTTCCCTATGTACTTCCCCTACCTGTTAATGTTTGGGGGAGAGATGTTATGCAGACCATGGGACTAACCTTATCTAAAGAATACCCCCCACAAGTGGCCCACATGATGTCAAGGATGGGCTATAAGGAAGGGAAAGGCCTAGGGCGATTAGAAAAGGGCTGTCTCATGCCCATTGAACCAGTCGCAAACCCCCATAAACAAGGCCTGGGTTTTTCCTAGGTGCCATTGAGGGTTCTATGCCCATACCCTGGCTTACAGAAGAGGCTATATGGGTTCCTCAATGGCATCTATCCTCTGAAAAATTAGAAGCTACCACTAAATTGGTTAATGAACAATTGCAGCTTGGTCATTTGGAACCGTCCATTTCACCATGGAATACTCCTATTTTTGTGATAAAGAAAAAATCAGGAAAAAGGAGACTTCTCCATGATTTGAGAGCCATTAATGCACAGATGCGTTTATTTGGCTCGATCCAACGAGGCCTACCCTTACTCTCCGCCTTACCTAAGCAATGGAAGATAATAATTATAGACATTAAGGATTGTTTCTTTTCCATCCCCTTGTATCCACAGGACAGACAGAGGTTTGCATTTACTATACCAGCTACTAATCATCTTGAACCTGATAAGAGATTTCAGTGGAAGGTCCTACCTCAAGGCATGGCCAATAGCCCCACTATTTGTCAGCTATATGTGCAACGAGCCCTTGAACCTATAAGGAAGCAATTTCCATCTTTGCTTCTGGCTCATTACATGGATGACATTTTAATATGTGATAAAGATTTAACAACCTTACAGACCTCATACCCCATCTTAATCAAAACATTGGGACGATGGGGACTACAAGTCGCTGTAGAAAAGGTTCAAATTGCAGAAATTGGCTCATTTCTGAGATCGGTCATTTATCCTGAAAAAATAGTTCCCCAGAAATTAGAGATTCGCAGAGATCATTTGCATAGCTTAAATGATTTCCAAAAGTTATTGGGAGATATAAATTGGATGAGACCATTTTTAAAGATTTCCTCCGCTGAGTTGAAGCCCTTATTTGATATTTTGGAAGGGGACTCTCATATCTCCTCTCCGAGAGCATTGACCCCAGCCACAAACCGGGCCTTACAAGTTGTAGAAAAGGCCTTACAGGATGCTCAATTGCAGCGCATTGATGAAACCAAACCTTTTGATTTGTGTGTTTTCAAAACTATGCAATTACCAACAGCTGTCTTGGGCACAATGGGCCTTTATAATGGATCCATCCCAATGCATCTCCTGCTAAGATTATTGACTGGTATCCCGATGCGGTCGCTCAGCTTTCACTCCGCGGGTTGAAGGCAGCTATTACTCATTTTTGGGAAAGAACCCAAAACTTTGATAGTACCATATACAGTCATTCAGGTTCAAACATTAGCTGCTACCTCAAATGCTTGGGCAGTGTTAGTTACTTCCTTTGCTGGACAGATAGATAATCATTATCCTAAACACCCCCTATTATGTTTTGCTAGATCACAACCTGTTGTTTTCCCTCGCGTCACATCCCACAGACCGTTAAAAGAAGAGATAACAGTGTATACGGATGGGTCAAAAACAGGGGTGGGAGCATATGTGGTAAATACCCAAGTGTTCTCACGACCATATTTTGAAACCTCACCCCAAGTGGTAGAATGCCTAGTGGTCATGAAGGTCCTTGAAAAATTCCAGATGCCTCTAAATATTGTTTCAGATTCCTCCTATGTGGTCAATGCTGTTAATATCCTTGAAACCGCCGGCGTAATTAAGACAACTAGCAAGGTAACAGAGATTTTCCAAAAAATCCAAATTATTTTAATAAATAGGAGATTCCCTGTATATATTACTCATATACGGGCCCATTCTGGACTCCCTGGTCCAATGAGTTCAGGGAATGATTTGGCTGACAAAGCCACAAAAATGATAGCTGTGGCCGTGGCCTCTCCTCTAGAGGCCGCTAAAACTTTTCATGGCAATTTCCATGTTACCTCAGAAACTTTACGCCGCCGCTTCTCTATAACTAGAAAAGAGGCAAGTGATATAGTCACCCAATGCCAACAGTGCTGCCAGTTCCTCACAGTTCCTCACATCGGGGTCAACCTGAGAGGAATACAGCCATTGCAAATCTGGCAAATAGATGTTACTCATAATTCTACTTTTGGAAAATTACAGTATGTGCATGTATCTATAGATACATGTTCTGGCATTCTACATGCCATCCCACTTACAGGAGAAAAAACAACACATGTCATTCAGCACTACCTTGAAGCATGGAGTGCTTGGGGAAAGCCAAGATGAGTAAAAACTGACAATGGCCCCACCTATATATCTCAAAAATTCCGTCAGTTTTGTGCTCAGATGCAAGTTACCCATCTGACGGGCCTGCCCTACAACCCTCAAGGACAGGGAATCATAGAGCGTGCTCATCGGACGCTCAAATCATATTTAATAAAACAAAGAGGGGGAATTATTATAGATCTCCCCCCAACACCCCGAGTGGCCACTGCTTTGGCCCTTTTTACCTTAAATTTTTTAAATCTTGATGAAGCTGGGCAAACAGCGGCTGAGCGACATTGCTCAGAGCCCAAAAGGACAAAAGAATTAGTTAAATGGAAGGATGTATTGACAAACGAATGGAAGGGCCCGGATCCTGTTTTGATAAGATCCAGGGGAGCTGTTTGTGTTTTTCCACAGGATAATGAAAATCCAGTTTGGGTTCTGGGACGACTTACTCGGAATATCAAGACAGAGGACCAAGAAGATGACAACTCTGGTGATCCTCATGCTGATCCAGGGAGTGCCAATAAAAGTGCAGAGCGAACTACGGTGGGAAATTATGTCAACCTTCCCCCTCCCAATGCCGGTGATGTATAATGCCCAAGTGTTTCCACGTTTCTTTACTACCAACAAAGAATTGGGACTAGCCTATTTACCACTAGATTCCCAAATAGAGCAAGTAAAAGAAAATAGGACTATTCCCCTTAAGGGGAGCCTTTGTTTTGGCATATTCAACAAAATATCTTCTGATCTTCCTTGCATTATGTTGAGTAATCAATCTTCTGCTTGGTTAAGGGAGGCCACATGGGGAACTGGTGTGGAAGACATTGTGGCTAACGCCACAGTTCTCTATGGTTGGTGGCCTTATATTAACTCCTCCACCTGCCCTCTCCGTCAACCAAAGTTGGCACCCTTTTGTAGAGGGACCCAGGATGAAAAACTTACTTTGCCGTGGACTAGTTGCCAGTCCCGGGACTCTGCCTGGGCAGTCCAAAATTTTTCTCCTTCTCCCCTGATTTGGGAGGTGGAGTGAACGAGTGAACTTCACCACATTGATCCTAGATGGTCCAATAATAATCCCTTTGATCAATGGATGCTTTGTGGCATTAATGGTAGCTGCACTGATCTTATGCCCATGGCGATGCTACTTGGAGGAAAGGGCGAAAAGGGACGGTTATCATTTTCCTGGACGGGGAAACTTTACGCCGCCGCTTCTCTATAACTAGAAAAGAGGCAAGTGATATAGTCACCCAATGCCAACAGTGCTGCCAGTTCCTCACAGTTCCTCACATCGGGGTCAACCTGAGAGGAATACAGCCATTGCAAATCTGGCAAATAGATGTTACTCATAATTCTACTTTTGGAAAATTACAGTATGTGCATGTATCTATAGATACATGTTCTGGCATTCTACATGCCATCCCACTTACAGGAGAAAAAACAACACATGTCATTCAGCACTACCTTGAAGCATGGAGTGCTTGGGGAAAGCCAAGATGAGTAAAAACTGACAATGGCCCCACCTATATATCTCAAAAATTCCGTCAGTTTTGTGCTCAGATGCAAGTTACCCATCTGACGGGCCTGCCCTACAACCCTCAAGGACAGGGAATCATAGAGCGTGCTCATCGGACGCTCAAATCATATTTAATAAAACAAAGAGGGGGAATTATTATAGATCTCCCCCCAACACCCCGAGTGGCCACTGCTTTGGCCCTTTTTACCTTAAATTTTTTAAATCTTGATGAAGCTGGGCAAACAGCGGCTGAGCGACATTGCTCAGAGCCCAAAAGGACAAAAGAATTAGTTAAATGGAAGGATGTATTGACAAACGAATGGAAGGGCCCGGATCCTGTTTTGATAAGATCCAGGGGAGCTGTTTGTGTTTTTCCACAGGATAATGAAAATCCAGTTTGGGTTCTGGGACGACTTACTCGGAATATCAAGACAGAGGACCAAGAAGATGACAACTCTGGTGATCCTCATGCTGATCCAGGGAGTGCCAATAAAAGTGCAGAGCGAACTACGGTGGGAAATTATGTCAACCTTCCCCCTCCCAATGCCGGTGATGTATAATGCCCAAGTGTTTCCACGTTTCTTTACTACCAACAAAGAATTGGGACTAGCCTATTTACCACTAGATTCCCAAATAGAGCAAGTAAAAGAAAATAGGACTATTCCCCTTAAGGGGAGCCTTTGTTTTGGCATATTCAACAAAATATCTTCTGATCTTCCTTGCATTATGTTGAGTAATCAATCTTCTGCTTGGTTAAGGGAGGCCACATGGGGAACTGGTGTGGAAGACATTGTGGCTAACGCCACAGTTCTCTATGGTTGGTGGCCTTATATTAACTCCTCCACCTGCCCTCTCCGTCAACCAAAGTTGGCACCCTTTTGTAGAGGGACCCAGGATGAAAAACTTACTTTGCCGTGGACTAGTTGCCAGTCCCGGGACTCTGCCTGGGCAGTCCAAAATTTTTCTCCTTCTCCCCTGATTTGGGAGGTGGAGTGAACGAGTGAACTTCACCACATTGATCCTAGATGGTCCAATAATAATCCCTTTGATCAATGGATGCTTTGTGGCATTAATGGTAGCTGCACTGATCTTATGCCCATGGCGATGCTACTTGGAGGAAAGGGCGAAAAGGGACGGTTATCATTTTCCTGGACGGGGAATATCCACCCTTCAGCCTCTGTCTGGACAGCTACTCGTATAAAATATAAACCTTACTGGAGCACGGGGTTTAACCCTGCTCCGGTTTGTGTCTGGCCGCCATTTGTGTGGATTATAAGTAATGCCACTAAAGTTTCTAAATTGAAATGTACAGACGGTTCATGTTTTTATGCCCTGTGTTGGGATGCTAGCCAATATCCCATAGCGGTAGTTACCCGTATGCCTCGCTTTATCCCGGTCCCTGTTGAGACTCCGGGGACCCTGACCTTATTTAGAGGAAAGAGAGATGTTGGCATTTCTGCGATCATTGTTGGCATTATTGCTACAACGGCAGTTGCTGCCTCAGTTACTGCTTCGGCATTGGCCTTGTCAAACACAGTACAGACAACCCAAACTATCAATGATTTATCGGCTACCGTCTCTGTGGCTCTGGACAGACAGTCCTCAGCTAATACTCAGATAAAAGGAGGCCTCATGCTTGTTAACCAATGTATAGATCTGGTCCAAGAGCAACTAGACATCCTATGGCAATTGGCCCAGCTTGGCTGTGAACAAAAGCTCCCCGGCCTTGGTGTCACGTCTATACAGTATGAACAATTTACCAAAGCTGCTAATTTGTATAAAACCCTTTCACAGCATTTGTTACAGAATTGGACCTCGGATTTTGAGCAGACGCTCAGGGAATTGAGAGTGTCCATCATTCAAATAAACTCTACCTGACTGGATATGTCTTTGACAGAAGGATAGTCATCCTGGATCACCTCAGCAGTCTCTTATTTTAAGGAGTAGGTTGGGGTGGGAATTTTTGGAGCAGTCCTCTGCTGCGGATTAGTGTTACTCCTCTGGTTGCTTTGCAAATTAAGATGTCAAACAAAGAGGGACAAAATTGTGATCGCCCAGGCGCTTATAGCCCTTGAACAAGGAGCATCAGCTGATATTTGGTTAACCATGCTTAAGCAATAGGTCGCTGGCTGGACAGCTCTTGCACTCCTAGAATCTCGGTTAATTGCACAGGATTAGAGCATCCGGCTTGAGCAACCCATGAGGGATGACGAGCTTTGCATTGCACAGGGAAGCTCTACCAAACACGCTCCCTGGAAGGCATGTCATATTACATGAGGGTATCTGCCCCAGTTTTCCCTCCCTCGAAAAAATGGCAGTGTGACAGGTCGGGAGTGCCCTGGGTCTCAACAACAGCTTAAGGGAATCTCTCTTGTACAGGTTCGCCAACTTTGTGCGAGGATATGACCTCTGCCTTCACCCTCCTATTTATGGGTGTCCTATTTGCTTAAAAACAGATAAGGGTGAGATGTGGAGGGCCGTCCTCACATTCTCCATTGTAAGATGGCGCCGATATCCGGCAGGATGCAGCTAATAAAAGGGCAATACGCAAGCGCCTGGTAAATTCCTCACTCAGGGGGACACGTATGCTGTGGTACGTCATCTGGCACATCTGGCAGCGACCAGCCAAAGAATGACACGTCCTAGGTGAGGATAGTTTCCTATATAAGGAATGGTCTTTCCCTCACTCGGGGTCTCCGTATTGTAAGCCTGTGCTCTCGCTCTGAAGATGCATTAAAGCTATTTCTGCAGAAGGATCCTTTGTGTCCTGCGTCATTCTTGCTGGCGAGACATAACGTGGGACACTGAAACGCTGGAATGACTGAAGGGTATAATAGAATATAGACGGTAGACAGGGGATAATAGAGCAAGAGCCTCGGAGGTGGGATGATGGGTAAAAATTTGGAAAGTTACATGAAATGACAATAAGTTGGGTTGAGAATGTAAATAGGGTAATACAGAACTTGTCAAGCATGCTGCAAGCCCTGGGTTCCACTTTGAGAGATACCTGAAATACTAGCATTTGAGGGATAGAAACAAGAGCATCAGAATTTTAAGATTTTCTCTGATACATAGTATGTTCTAGATATTTATGGCCAGCATGGGCTTCCATCTAAAAGTAAATAAAATTCACATGAAGAAAAGTGATGTTATTTATTATCTTCTCATCAGTCAAAATTTAAATCAAGATATCAAACCATTCTTATGATGGAAGAATTGTTATTTTTAATGAGAATGCCCAGTTTTTTTCAAAGAAAAAAGTGGCATCTGATGGATAGTATTTTAAATAATTCTCAAAATATAAACCAGAGTCAAGTAGGGGCACAGATTATCAAGCCTGGTGGCCTGAGTTCAATTTATTTTTTGCAAGATTGTAAAAGAAGAGAAAGTTGTCTCTGACATCCAATCACATGCTTTTGCATGTACACACACACACACACACACACACACACACAACCACACACACACATTTTTTAAGTTCTTGTTATTTTTCAACATGATTTATAACATTGTTATTTGACATTGCAAATGAATATGGCAAATCAGAAGAGAAATAACTTGAAATGCTAATCATGCTCTGGTGATGCCAACTGGATTCATTTTGTACTTCTTTGCAATTTATAGCAAAAATGTATTCATTTTGACACTCATGTTACTTGGTAGAGTTGCTAAACATTCTTATTAATATTGCAGAAAAGACAGAGCACCTGAACAATCTAAATACTTAAGCATAGTTTGCCTGATCTTAGCTAATTATTCTTGTATTTACAAAATCAAAAGTACTTAAGTAATAAACACACAAAATATTATTTATCATCTTAAAAATGTCAATCACATTGGGAATCAACATTATATGTGAAAGCTTGCATAATTTAAATTTACCAGTATAATTGAAGTATGCTTTAATAAGTTTACATATTAAAAATAATCCTGTTTCAACAGTACAAGGAAAATTAGCCTCATCTGATTACATCCTCATTTAACTGCTTAATATCTCACTTGTACTTAATGACTGTATCAAATAAATCCTTCTAATTCGCAGTAAAATTTTAATTCCTTGAAAATAATATAGTAAAAAATGAGCAGCAACTTTATAGAGCATGCATTAAAATTGTAGACTGAGTCAATAACAAAATACTTGATGTTCTTTACTTTTTATATATATTTTTTATTACTAACTTGAGTATTTTTTATATACATTTCGAGTGTTATTCCCTATCCCGGTTTCCGGGCAAACATCACCCTCCCCCCTCCCCTTCCTGATGGGTGTTCCCCTCTCAACCCTCCCCCCATTGTCGCCCTCCCCCCAACAGTCTAGTTCACTGGGGGTTCAGTCTTAGCAGGACCCAGACCTTCCCTTCCACTGGTGCTTTTACTAGGATATTCATTGCTACCTATGAGGTCAGACTCCAGGGTCAATTCATGTATAGTCTTTAGATAGTGGCTTAGTCCCTGGAAGCTCTGGTTGTTTGGCATTGTTGTACATATGGGGTCTCGAGCCCCTTCAAGCTCTTCCAGTTCTTTCTCTGATTCCATTAATGGGGGTCCCGTTCTCAGTTCAGTGGTTTGTTACTGGCATTCGCCTCTGTATTTGCTGTATTCTGGCTGTGTCTTTCAGGAGCGATCTACATCCGACTCCTGTCGGTCTGCACTTCTTTGATTCATCCATCTTGTCTATATGGGTGGCTGTATATGTATGGGCCACATGTGGGGCAGGCTCTAAATGGGTGTTCCTTCAGTCTCTGTTTAATCTTTGCCTTTCTCTTCCCTGCCAAGGGTATTCTTGTTCCCCTTTTAAAGAAGGAGTGAAGCATTCACATTTTGATCATCCGTCTTGAGTTTCATTTGTTCTAGGCATCTAGGGTAATTCAAGCATTTGGGCTAATAGCCACTTATCAATGAGTGCATAACATGTATGTCTTTCTGTGATTGGGTTAACTCACTGAGGATGATATTTTCCAGTTCCAACCATTTTCCTATGAATTTCATAAAGTCGTTGTTTTTGATAACTGAGTAATATTCCATTGTATAGATGTATCACATTTTCTGTATCCATTCCTCTGTTGAAGGGCATCTGGGTTTTTTCCAGCTTCTGGCTATTATAAATAAGGCTGCGATGAACATAGTGGAGCACGTGTCTTTTTTATATGTTGGGGCATCTTTTGGGTATATGCCCAAGAGAGGTATAGCTGGATCCTCAGGCAGTTCAATGTCCAATTTTCTCAGGATCCTCCAGACTGATTTCCAGAATGGTTGTACCAGTATGCAATCCTACCAACAATGGAGGAGTGTTCCTCTTTCTCCACATCCTCGCCAGCATCTGTTGTCCCCTGAGTTTTTGATCTTAGCCATTCTCACTGGTGTGAGGTGAAATCTCAGGGTTGTTTTGATTTGCATTTCCCATATGACTAAAGATGTTGAACATTTCTTTAGGTGTTTCTCAGCCATTCGGCATTCCTCAGCTGTGAATTCTTTGTTTAGCTCTGAACCACATTTTTTAATAGGGTTATTTGTTTCCCTGCAGTCTAACTTCTTGAGTTCTTTGTATATTTTGGATATAAGGCCTCTATTTGTTGTAGGATTGGTAAAGATCTTTTCCCAATCTTTTGGTTGCCGTTTTGTCCTAACCACAGTGTCCTTTGCCTTACAGAAGGTTTGCAGTTTTATCAGATCCCATTTGTCGATTCTTGATCTTAGAGCATAAGCCATTGGTGTTTTGTTTAGGAAATTTTTTCCAGTGCCCATGTGTTCCAGATGCTTCCCTAGTTTTTCTTCTATTAGTTTGAGTGTGTCTGGTTTGATGTGGAGGTCCTTGATCCACTTGGAATTAATCTTTGGTGATAAGCATGGGTCGATCTGCATTCTTCTACATGTTGACATACAGTTGAACCAGCACCATTTGCTGAAAATCATATCTTTTTTCCATATGATGGTTTTGGCTCCTTTGTCAAAAATCAAATGACCATAGGTGTGTGGGTTCAGTTCTGTGTCTTCAAATCTATTCCATTGGTCTATCTGTCTGTCTCTGTACAAATACCATGCAGTTTTTATCACTATTGCTCTGTAATACTGCTTGAGTTCAGGGATAGTGATTCCCCCTGAAGTCCTTTTATTGTTGAGGATAGTTTTAGCTATCCTCGGTGTTTTGTTATTCCAGATGAATTTGCATATTGTTCTGTCTAACTCTTTGAAGAATCGGATTGGTATTTTGATGAGGATTGCATTGAACCTGTAGATCGCTTTTGGTAAAATGGCCATTTTTACTATATTAATCCTGCCAATCGATGAGCATGGGAGATCTTTCCATCTTCTGAGGTCTTCTTCAATTTTTTTCTTCAGTGTCTTGAAGTTCTTATTGTACACATCTTTTACTTTTTTGGTTAATTCACACCGAGTTACTTTATATTCTTTGGGACTATTATGAAGGGTGTCGTTTCCCTAATTTCTTTCTCGGCTTATTTCTCTTTTGTATAGAGGAAGGCTACTCATTTATTTGAGTTAATTTTACACCCAGCCACTTTGCTGAAGTTGTTTATCAGCTTTAGTAGTTCTCTGGTGGAAATTTTGGGATCACTTAAATATACTATCATATCATCTGCAAATAGTGATATTTTGACTTCTTCTTTTCCGATCTATATCCCCTTGACCTCATTTTGTTGTCTGATTGCTCTGGCTAGAACTTCAAGAACTATATTGAATAAGTAGGGAGAGAGTGGGCAGCCTTGTCTAGTCCCTGATTTTAGTGGGATTGCTTCAAGTTTCTCTCCATTTAGTTCAATGTTAGCAATTGGTTTGCTGTATATGGCTTTTACTATGTTCAGGTATGGGCCTTGAATTCCTATTCTTTCCAGGACTTTTATCATGAAGGGGTGTTGAATTTTGTTTAATGCTTTCTCAACATCTAATGAAATGATCATGTGGTTTTGTTCTTTCAGTTTGTTTATATAATGGATCACGTTGATGGTTTTCCGTATATTAAACCATCCCTGCATGCCTGGGATGAAGCCTACTTGATCATGGTGGATAATTGCTTTGATGTGCTCTTGGATTCGGTTTGCCAGAATTTTATTGAGTATTGTTGCGTCGATATTCATAAGGGAAATTGGTCTCAAGTTCTGTTTCTTTGTTGTGTCTTTGTGTGGTTAGGTATAAGAGTAATTGTGGCTTCATAGAAGGATTTCGGTAGTGCTCCATCTGTTTCAATTTTGTGGAATAGTTTGGATAATATTGGTATGAGGTCTTCTATGAAGATCTGATAGAAGTCTGCACTAAACCCGTCTGGACCCAGGCTCTTTTTGGTTGGGAGACCTTTAATGACTTCTTCTATTTCTTTAGGAGTTATGGGGTTGTTTACCTGGTTTATCTGTTCCTGATTTAATTTGGTACCTGGTATCTGTCTAGGAAATTGTCAATTTCCTGCAGATTTTCAAGTTTTGTAGAATATCGGCTTTTATAGTAAGTTCTGGTGATTTTTTGACTTTCCTCTGAATCTGTGGTTATGTCTCCCTTTTCATTTCTGATTTTGTTAATTTGGACACACTCTCTGTGTCCTCTCGTTAGTCTGGCTAAGGGTATATCTCTCTTGTTGATTTTCTCAAAGAACCAACTTATGGTTCTGTTGATTCTTTCTATGGTCCTTTTTGTTTCTACTTGGTTGATTTCTGCTCTGAGTTTGATTATTTCCTGCCTTCTACTCCTCCTAGGTGTATTTGCTTCTTTTTGTTCTAGAGCTTTTAGGTGTGCTGTCAAGCTGCTAACATATGCTCCTTCCTGTTTCCTTCTGCAGGCACTCAGCACTATGAGTTTTCCTCTTAGCACAGCTTTCATTGTGTCCCATAAGTTTGGGTATGTTGTACCTTCATTTTCATTAAATTCTAAAAAGTTTTTAATTTCTTTCTTTATTTCTTCCTTGACTAGGTTATCATTGAGTAGAGAATTGTTCATTTTCCACGTATATGTGGGCATTTTCCCTTATTGTTATTGAAGACCAGTTTTAGGCAGTGGTGGTCCGATAGCATGCATGGGATTATTTCTATCTTTCTGTACCTGTTGAGGCCTGCTTTTTGACCAATTATATGGTCAATTTTGAAGAAAGTACCATGAGGAGCTGAGAATAAGGTATATCCTTTTGCTTTAGGATAGAATGTTCTATAAATATCTGTTTAGTCCATTTGGCTCATGACTTCTCTTAGTCTGTCTATGTCTCTGTTTAATTTCTGTTTCCATTATCTGTCCATTGATGAGAGTGGGGTGTTGAAATCTCCTACTATTATTGTATGAGGTGCAATGTGTGTTTTGAGCTTTAGTAAGGTTTCTTTTACGTATGTAGGTGCCCTTGTATTTAAGGCATAGATATTTAGGATTGAGAGTTCATCTTGGTGGATTTTTCCTTTGATGATAATGAAGTGTCCTTCCTTAATTTTTCTGATGGCTTTTAGTTGAAAGTTGATTTTATTTAATATTAGAATGGCGACTCCAGCTTGCTTCTTCCGACCATTTGCTTGGAAAGTTGTTTTCCAGCCTTTCACTTTGAGGTAGTGTCTGACTTTGTCTCTGAGGTGTGTTTCCTGCATGCAGCAGAATGCAGGGTCCTCGTTGCATATCCAGTTTGTTAATCTATTTCTTTTTATTGTGGAGTTGAGACTATTGATGTTGAGAGATATTAAGTAATAGTGATTCTTGTTTTCTGTTATGATCATATTTGGATGTGAGGTTATACTTCTGTGCTGTTCTTCTCTTTGTTTTGTTCCCAATACGTTTAGTTTCCTGCTTATTCTAGGGTATACCTTGCCTCCTTATGTTGGGCTTTACCATTTATTATCCCTTGTAGTGCTGGATTTGTAGAAAGATATTGTGTGAATTTGGTTTTGTCATGGAATATCTTGGTTTCTCCATTTATGTTAATTGAGAGTTTTGCAGGATACAGTACTCTGGGCTGGCATTTGTGTTCTCTTAGGGTCTGTATGACATCAGTCCAGTATCTTCTGGCCTTCATAGTCTATGGCGAAAAGTCTGGTGTGATTCTGACAGGTCTGCCTTTATATGTTACTTGACCTTTCCCCCTTACTGCTTTTAATATTCTTTCTTTATTTTGTGCGTTTGGTGTTTTGACTATTATGTGACGGGAGGAGTTTCTTTTCTGGTCCAATATATTTGGAGTTCTGTAGGCTTCTTGTATGCCTATGGGTATCTCTTTTTTTAGGTTAGGGAAGTTTTCTTCTATGATTTTGTTGAAGATATTTACTGGTCCTTTGAGCTGGGAGTCTTCACTCTCTTCTATACCTATTACCCTTATGTTTGATCTTCTCATTGAGTCCTTGATTTCCTGTATGTTTTGGACCAGAGGCTTTTTCTGCTTTACATCATCTTTGACAGTTGAGCCAATGATTTCTATGCAATCTTCTGCTCCTGAGATTCTCTCTTCCATCTCTGTATTCTGTTGGTGAAGCTTGTATCTACTGCTCCTTGTCTGTGCCTTTGGTTTTCTATATCCAGGGTTGTTTCCATGTGTTCTTTATTGATTGCTTCTATTTCCATTTGTAATTCCTTCAACCGTTTGATTGTGTTTTCCTGGAATTCTTTCAGGGATTTTTGCGTCTCCTCTCTATGGGCTTCTACTTGTTTATTTATGTTTTCCTGGAATTCTTTCAGGCAGTTTTGCGATTCCTCTCTGTAGGCTTCTACTTGTTTATTAATGTTTTCCTGTGTTTCTCTAAGGGAGTTCTTCACGTCTTTCTTGAAGTCCTCCAGCATCATGATCAAATATGATTTTGAAACTAGATCTTGCTTTTCTGGTGTGTTTGGATATTCTATGTTTGTTTTGGTGGAGAATTGGGCTCCGATGATGTCATGTTGTCTTGGTTTCTGTTGCTTGGGTTCCTGCGCTTGCCTCTCGCCATCATATTATCTCTAGCGTTACTTTGTTCTGCTATTTCTTACAGTGTCTAGACTGTCCTATAAGCCTGTGTGTCAGGAGTGCTGTAGACCTGTTTCCTGTTTTCTTTCAGCCTGTTATGGGGACAGAGAGTTCTGCTTTCGGGCATGTTGTTTTTCCTCTCTACAGGTCTTCAGCAGTTCCTGTGGGCCTTTGTCTTGATTTCACCAGGCAGGTCGCTTGCAGCAGAAAAGTTGGTCTTACCTGTGGTCCCGAGGCTCAAGTTTGCTCGCAGGGTGCTTCCCACGAGCTCTCTGAGGCGGCAGCAACCAGGAAGATCTGCGCTGCCGTTTACTGGAGCTTCAGTGCACCAGGGTTCCAGATGGCATTTGGTGTTTTCCTCTTGTGTCCGAGATGTGTGCAGAGTGCAGTCTCTTCTGGTTTCCCAGGCGTGTCTGCCTCTCTGAAGTTTTATCTCTCCCTCCCACGGGATGTGGGTGCAGAGAACTGTTTATCTGGACTGTTCCTTCAGGTTCCGGCAGTGTCTCAGGCACAGGGGTCCTGAAGCTCCTGGGCTCTCCCCCACGGTAACCCAGAGGCCTTATACAGTTTCCACTTGGGCCAGGGATGTGGGCAAGGGTGGGCAGTGTTGGTGGTCTCTTCTGCTCTGCAGCCTCAGGAGTGCCCACCTGACCAGGCGGTGAGGTCTCTCTCCCTCGGGGTCTGGGAGCATAGAGCTGCTGCGGGCCATGATCCTCGGGTGTGGGACTCCCGGTAAACACAGGAAGTGCCCGGTCCTAGAGGAATTCTGCCTCAGTGTGTCCCGAGTTCACCAGGCAAGTCTCTTGCAGCAGAAAAGTTGGTCTTACCTGTGGTCCCAAAGCTCAAGTTTGCTCGCGGGGTGCTGCCACGAGCTCTCTGCGGCGGCAGCAACCAGGAAGATCTGCACTACCGTTTCCTGGAGCTTCAGTGCACCAGGTTTCCAGATGGTGTTTTGTGTTTTCCTCTGGAATCAGTGTGCAGACTGCAGTCTCATCTGGTTTCCCAGGCATGTCTGCCTCTCTGAAGGTTTAGCTCTCCCTCCCACGGGATTTGGGTGCAGAGAACTTTTTATCTGGTCTGTTCCTTCAGGTTCCGGAGGTGTCCTTGTTTTTATATTTCAAAGTATTAATTTGCTTTGACTTTTGTCAGAAGTTATGTACATTTAAGAGTTAGAATCTAAATCCACAATATTATGGAATTTATTCCTTGCTGTTTCTTGAAAGCACAGAGTACAAGTCTGGAGAGATGTCAAACACTAGGAACAATGATTCTCTTTTTCCATTCTTTCATTTTTTATGCCATAAATTTTATTAGAAGAAGACTGTGTCTACCTACATCTAATATGACTATTTCACTGACAACTTGGTTAAATAACTCTTACAGTGATCATGTGGCTGAGTATCAATCCAAAACAGAGAAAGTTTGTTGCTTGGTTAGGTCCCCATTAAAGAAACCATGGGTGCATGAGGAGCTCAGTTAATGACTGAGGACAGAGCTCATGTGCCAGAATGTTTGCCTAGTATTCTTCAAGTTTAGTGGTGCATGACTGCAACCACAGCTCTTAGAAGTTGGTGAGAGAGAACTTGTGTTTGTCCTACATATTTTATATTTTCCTAACAGTCAAACCCAGGGCTTAACATATAATTTGACAAGCACTCTGAACTGGGATGTATCACTTGTACCCACTATTCTTTTTTTTATCTTTATTAACTTGAGTATTTTTTACATTTCAATTGTTATTCCCTTTCCCGCTTTTCAGGCCAACATCCCCCTAACCCCTCCCCTCCCCTTCTATATGAGTGTTTCCCTTCCCCACCGTCCCCCCATTACCACCCTCCCCCCAACAATCACGTTCACTGGGGGTTCAGTCTTGGCAGGACCAAGGGCTTCCCCTTCTAGTGGTGCTCTTACTAGGCTATTCATTGCTACCTATGCAGTTGGAGCCCAGGGTCAGTCCATGTATAGTCTTTGGTTAGTGGCTTAGTTGCTGGAAGCTCTGGTTTGTTGGCATTGTTGTCATATGAGGTCTTGAGCCCCTTCAAGCTCTTTCAGGCATCATTCTTAATTTATCTAGCTCTTTCAAAACTGTCTCCTCATTTTACTCATTACACTTCTCAACTTCTGCAAGACAAGACAAATCCCACTGCCTCTTATTTACTTCTTGTTAGTATTCTACTCTTTTTGCTCTACCTCATAGAGAATGTCATGTGAAGGCTCTGGAACTTGGTCATGATATTCTTATATATTTCATATCCAACTGACATTTAGTGCTTGTCATATACATATATATATATATATATATATGTATATATATATATATATATATATATATATATATATATATAAAATTAGCTACAGTTACTGTACCTTAGAGTTAAACAAATGAACAAAGAAGTTTTTATACCATGCTCCTCTAACATCATTTCTTTGTTTTCAGAATATTCTGCTATGTGTATGGTTTATGTTATATCATGTTAATAAACAAAATAGGCACTATGAAGTGAAGATGATCAAGATATATTACATATCCTTGGTTTCATTACTTAAATATTAAAATAAAAAAGATAATCCCAGCTTCGTGTGATAGCTCCCTAAGCAAAATTCTTGTGACAAAGCCTGATTTCAACCTGGATTCATTCCATTGGATCCACATAATAAACGTGAGGAATTGGATAAGAAAACTTTTCTTCTAATTTACATATACACAGTAGCATAAACATGCATATAAACACATATACTAAACAAACCAAATATTCAATAAATTAGAGAAATAAAACCAGTATGTTGAAAAGACATCAATTCTAGAAAAAAAATGAAAAAAGCTAAGTAAAGAAGGAAAGAAAGAAAGAAAGAAAAGGAAAGAAAAGTAAAGTAAAGTAAAGAAAAAAAGAAAAGAAAAGCACATCTCTATTAGTTCACGCTAGTCAAAAACATTAACAGAATTTAGGTTTCACAAAGATTAAGGTTTCTGGTGGGAAAGGGATGGAATTTAGCGGACTATAATGGAATAGATTATGGATAGAGGTAGGAATCCAAAATACAGGAGTAGGCATAAAGACACTTCTACTCACTCTTAAATAGAATATAATAGATTCAAATAATAAAAAATAAATTTAATGAAATTAATATCGTGAATAAAATCACAACTTAAAAACACACTAATTTAAAAAAGGGTGCTGAGGGGTTAGGGACAGAGGAACAAGTTCAATTCCAGCACGCATTTCAGGAGACTTAAGTACCACCAAGTCTAGCTTCAGAGAACAAGTTTCTTTCTTCTTTCCTGCCCTACCACTGTCTACATATGCACAAACACATTTATAGGCACACACATATGTAAATGATTAAAAATATTAATTAAATTTAAAAATGAATATTGGATTATTTTAATTTTGGAAAATGACAATCTTACGAACAAATACAACAAAACATTTCCAGAAAAAAATTAGAACAAAAATCCATGAATTTAAGAGTCTACTTGACAAGACTGAGAAAAGAGGATTTTTGTCCTTGAGTAGTGTGGTCTCATAAGGACACAGCAGCTAGTAAATTACTTATTAACTATAATAATTCTCCAACTCACACAATAATGAGCAATGTGGCTGAAGTCACTCTGAAAGTAAAGAGCCAATGAGGGATTACCATCTTAAGAATTATTCACTAGACTACAAATACTGAATAATTATAAGATGTGATATTTAGAAAAAGAGTAGAAAATCGAACAAAGAGAAAAGAAAAATTTAGAAATAAAACAGAATATTATAGACATTTGTATAAAATCAGGCATTTAAACATAGTATGACAAAAAAGTCAAGGAAAGTATTTAAGATTAACTGTTGTAAATCTAAAATATTTCCATCCCTGCTTGTCAAACATCTTCTCTTTATGTTCCTATAGTGTTTCATATACTCATCTCCATTTTGGAAGAAAACATTGAAAATTAAGGAACTTCAATATATACATCAGTGCTATTATACAAATCAGTTATGGGTCTTGGGGATAGCTCAGCAATTAAAAACTTGAATCTCTTGCAAATGATTCCAGTTTAGTTCCCAGAACCTATGTTTGGCTACTCACAACTCCTGTAATGTAATCTTAACTCTTGGGGGATTGGATATCCTTTTCAGGTCTCTGCTGACAGTGCAATCATATGCACATGATACATGCCTTTTTGGAGGGGGAATTTTTTCTTTTTCTTTTTTTTTTTTTTTGGTTCTTTTTTTCAGAGCTGGGTACTGAATCCAGGGCCTTGTGCTTCCTAGGCAAGTGCTCTACCACTGAGATAAACCCCCAACCCCAAATGTACTCTTTTTTTTTCTTTTTTTCTTTTTTCGGAGCTGGGGACCGAACCCAGGACCTTGCGTTGCTAGGCAAGCGCTCGACCACTGAGCTAAATCCCCAACACCCCCCCCTTTTTTTTTCTTTTTATTGGATATTTTTTATTTATAAATGTTATCCCCTTTCCCAATTTCCCATCGTGAAACCTGCTATTCCATCCCTCTTCTTGCTGATTCTAAGAGGGTGCTCCTTCACCATACACCCACTCCTTCACACCTCCCTGAACTGGCATTTTCTTTCACTGGGAAATCTAGCCTTGACAGGATCAAGGACCTCTCCTCCCACTGATGCCAAACAAGGTCATCCTCTGTTGATATGCAGATGGGGCCATGGGTCCCTTCATGTCCTTACCCTAATTTCTTCACTGGGGACCCTGTTCTCAGTCCAAAAGTTGGCTACTATCAGCATGTATCTCTTGTCATCCCCAATAGTAACCAGGTTTGGTGACTGCACGTGGGATGGATCTGGATTTTTTTTCAGTCTATGTTCCATACCTTGTGTCCATATTTATTTCTGTGACAATTTTGTTCCCCCTTCTAAGAAGTATTGAAGCATTCATACTTTGGTCTTCCTTCTTCTTCAGCTTCATGGGTTTGTGCATCATATCTTGGGTATTTCAAGATTTTGGGACAATATCCACTCATCAGTGAGTGCATACGATGTGTGTTCATTTGTGACTGTGTTACCTCTCTGGATGATATTTTCTTGGAGTTATAATTTCATGAAGTCATTGTTTTTAATAGCTGAGTAGTATTCCATTGTGTAAATGTATCACATTTTCTGTATCCATTCCTATGTTGAAGGATTATAAATAAGGCTGCTATGAACATAGTACAGCATGTGCACTTATTATATGTTCGAAAATCTTTCGAGTGAACACCCAGGAGTCTTATAGCTGGGTTCTCAGGTAGTACCATGGGCAATTTTCTGAGGAACTGCCAGACTGATTTCCAGAGTGGTTGTACAAGCTTGCTATCCCTCCAACAATGAAAAAGTGTTCCTCATTCTCTACATCCTCACCAGAATCAGTTGTCACCTGAGTTTTTATCTTAGCCATTATGACGGCTGTGAGGTGGAAATTCAGAGTGACTAATAATATTCATCATTTCTTTAGTTGCTTCTTGGCCCCTTGATATTCCTCAGTTGAGCATTCTTTGTTTAGCTCCGTTGCCCTCTTTTTAAAAGGTTTATTTTATTCTTTGGAGTCTAACTTCTTGAGTTCTTTGTATATATTGGATATTAGTCCTCTATTGGATACAGATTGGTAAAGATTTGTTCCCAATCTGTTTGTTGAAGTTGTCTCTGATGCAGCCTCCAATAAGTCAACCGCATTCCAGTGTAAGGTGAGACGACTAAGACTATATTATACAGCAACAAAAAGAACACACTGCTGGATAGATAAAGACTGGACTAGTTAAATCTGGGTGGAGTTGGGGTAGTGAATATGATCAAAATACATCATATTAATTTCTTGGTGAACTACTACTTTTAAAAAAATCAATCTAATATAAATGGGTGGGAGTTCCCTAGACAATGTGTTAAAGTAGTTAACAATAAAAGAACTTTTCACCCTTTAACAGCAAGTCACCATTCTGGTTTATTACCAACAAAATAATTGTTACTATTGTGACACCCAGGTGTACAGTGGAGAATATGTGTATCCACATTTACATGTCAACACGAAAACACACACACACACACACACACACAAACACACACGCACACACACACACAGTAGGCATAAAAGTACGGTATCTGATGGCACCTATCTTTCTCATACTCTGAAAAGGGATTATTACTGCCTTTGGTTCTGCTGTTATATTTCTTAGAAAGTTTGTATCTTTTTGTTTTGCTTGTTTGACTTTGTACCCATATATTTACTGAGCCTTGAATCCTTCTGTAACACATTACCTTGTCCTGTGATCCATAATTTTGAAAATTAGAGCCACAGAGATATTGGCTAAAGGTACCAATCACGGCAGGAGAATGTATTGTTGGGGGTAGGAGTGAAGAACTGTAACTAAACCAAGAAGGAGGAAAAGGCAAGGGCCATATGGAGATGGAGAAGGACAATGGAGCCATCTCAGGAAACAAGGCAGGAGCTAGGAGACAAAGTCAATCCATAGTACTCTTGCAAAAGAAAATAAACCACAGATTCTGCAACTATAGCACTGACAAAGCTACAGTGACCAAGAGAGTGCATCAGCTTCAAGCAACATGTGATAGACCACACCACTGATTTTGGCAACAAATCTTTTTTTTTTTTTTTTTAATTAACTTGAGAATTTCTTATATACATTTCGAGTGTTTTTCCCTTTCCCGGTATCCGGGCAAACATCCCCCTCCCCCCTCCCCTTCCTTATGAGTGTTCCCGTCCCAACCCTCCCCCCATTGCCACCCTCCCCCCACGAGTCTAGTTCACTGGGGGTTCAGTCTTAGCAGGACCCAGGGCTTCCCCTTCCACTGGTGCTCTTACTAGGATATTCATTGCTACCTATGAGGTCAGAGTCCAGGGTCAGTCCATGTATAGTCTTTAGGTAGTGGCTTAGTCCCTGGAAGCTCTGGTTGCTTGGCATTGTTGTACATATGGGGTATCGAGCCCCTTCAAGCTCTTCCAGTTCTTTCTCTGATTCCTTCAACGGGGGTCCTATTCTCAGTTCAGTGGTTTGCTGCTGGCATTCGCCTCTGTATTTGCTGTATTCTGGCTCTGTCTCTCAGGAGCGATCTACATCCGGCTCCTATTGCTCTGCACTTCTTTGCTTCATCCATCTTGTCGAATTGGGTGGCTGTATATGTATGGGCCACATGAGGGGCAGGCTCTGAATGGGTGTTCCTTCAGTCTCTGTTTTAATCTTTGCCTCTCTCTTCCCTGCCAAGGGTATTCTTGTTCCCCTTTTAAAGAAGGAGTGAAGCATTCACATTTTGATCATCCGTCTTGAGTTTCATTTGTTCTAGGCATATAGGGTAATTCAAGCATTTGGGCTAATAGCCACTTATCAATGAGTGCATAACATGTATGTATTTCTGTGATTGGGTTAACTCACTGAGGATGATATTTTCCAGTTCCAACCATTTGCCTATGAATTTCATAAAGTCGTTGTTTTTGATAACTGAGTAATATTCCATTGCATAGATGTACCACATTTTCTGTATCCATTCCTCTGTTGAAGGGCATCTGGGTTTTTTCCAGCTTCTGGCTATTATAAATAAGGCTGCAATGAACATAGTGGAGCACGTGTCTTTTTTATATGTTGGGGCATCTTTTGGGTATATGCCCAAGAGAGGTATAGCTGGATCCTCAGGCAGTTCAATGTCCAATTTTCTCAGGATCCTCCAGACTGATTTCCAGAATGGTTGTACCAGTATGCAATCCCACCAAAACTGGAGGAGTGTTCCTCTTTCTCCACATCCTCGCCAGCATCTGCTCTCACCTGAGTTTTTGATCTTAGCCATTCTCACTGGTGTGAGGTGAAATCTCAGGGTTGTTTTGATTTGCATTTCATCAGGAAAATATAAATCAATATGACCTTGAAATTTCACTTCATAACAATCATAATAGCTAAGTTCAAAAACTCAAGTGGCAGCAAATGCTGGCAAGGAGGTGGAGAAAGAGGAACACTCCTGCATTGCTGGCAGGATAAACACTCTGGAAATCATTCTGTCAGTTTTTTCAGAAAACTGGAAATAGTTTTATCTGAAGTCCAGGTATACTGATCTTTGGCATATACCCAAAAGTTACTCTACCATATAACAAGACACATGCTTCACTCTGTACATATCAGACTTATTTGTAATAGCAAGAAACTGGAAACAGCCCAGATGTCCCTCAATGGAAGAATAGATACATTGTGTTTAGTTACACAATGGAAGGCTATTCAGTTATTAAGGATGAGATATCATGAAGAGAAATGGATGCAACTAGAAAATATCATCTGAGTTATGTAACCCAGTCCAAAAATTACATGCATGGCATGTACTCACAGAAATAAAGATACTAACGAAAACATATAGAATGCTCATGAAACAAAGCATAGACTGTTTGAAGTATACCAACAAAGAAAGATGTTTAAATCCCACTTAGAGAGTAGAACAAAGTAATCATTGTAGACAGAGGGAAGGAGAGACATAGTTGAGAGTGAGGAGAAGGAGGGAAGGGGAAAGGGGAGCTTGATCAGGTATGAGGAGAGACAGGTGAGAAGATCAGAAGGCCAGCACAGTGAATGGGGTTATGCAGCTACTGGGCATGAGGGAGCAGGGAGTACCTCTATAAAGTTCTAAAGACCTGGGATGTTAGAGGCTCACAGGTGTCTATGAGGATGATCTTAGATGAAATACCCAAAAGTGGGGAGATGGAATCTGAAAAGACAACCTTCATTAGATAGATAGAGCTATCAGTAAAGGGATTGGGTCACCAACCCAGCTTCAAATATTTGATCAAGAATTGTTCTTGACTAAAGAAATGTAGAGACAAAAATGGAGCAGAGACTGAAGGAATGGCCAACAAGGGACTGGCTCAAATTGGGATCTATTGCATGGGTTGGCACCAAACACTGACATTATCACTGATGCTATTTTACGCTTATAGAAGGAGCCTAGCATGGGTGTCCTTTCTGGACTTTACCATCAGCTGATTGAGACAAATGTAGATACTTATAACCAAGCATTAGAATGAAGTTGGGAACCCCTATTGAAGAGTGAGGAGAAAAATTGAAGGAGCTGATAAGGATAGTGACCCCAGAGAAAGCCCAACAGTGTCAACTAACCCAGATCTGTGGAAGCTCACATAGACTAAACCACCAACCAAAGAAAGAACATAAGAAATTCATGAACCTAGGCACAGGGAAGGAGTGCCATATTTGGCTTCAGTGGGAAAGGGTGTATCTTATTCTGTAGAGACTTGATGTCCCAGAAAAGGAAGATGTCAAGGGTGGGGTGGGGGTGGGAGAGGGGGCTTGGGGATGAGGTGGTGTTGAGATTTTGTTGGAGGAGTGTGCACTCAGAAACAAAGAGGGGGGTGTGAAGGACTCTTGAGAGGTGGGGAAAGATTTGGAATGGAAGTAAATACGCTCTCTCTCTCCATATATATATATATATATATATATATATATACATATATATATATTTTTTTAAAGAACTCTTTGCAGACGACATGGAATCAATTCTCATTTGGAATGTCAGTTCGCTCATCCACACATGAGTGTGCACGGGCGCGCACACACACATACACACACAACACACACAATCACAAATTCACTTATTAATATTGTCACAAACAAATCTTTTATTGTTTTCTTTTTTCTTTTGTTCGGAGCTGGGGACCGAACCCAGGGCCTTGCGCTTCCTAGGCAAGCGCACTACCACTGAGCTAAATCCCCAACCCCTTACAAACAAATCTTTAATGATAAGGATTTAGATATGAATAGCAAAATCAAAATGTATTTTAAGAGATGATAAAACATAGCAGCTTATATTTAGAAATATAAATATTTATGTTACATGTATGTAAATATAATTAATGATAATTAAGAAACACTTCATTTGAAAAAGAGTACAGAGGGGTGTGTGGGAGGGATTGAAGGAGGTAAAGGAGTGGAGAAATTATGTAATTGCACTATACTCTCAATAAGAAAAGAAAAATGTTTAGAAACTCCCTGTAACTTAACAAGAAAAGGATGATAAAACCAATACAAAATGAAGATAATCACAAAAGAGTGAAAATTCAAATAATTATGAGAGAGAATCCACTTTACAGCACTAGATTATGCAATAGGAAATCAATAATTTTTAAGAACTGAAATGAGATTACTATATGGAACTGAACTGCTAAAAACAGATGCAAAACACAAATTCATTTTTTGTTTGTTTGTTTTGTTTTTGTTGTTGTTTTTTATCTTAATTAACTTGGGAATTTCTTATTTACATTTCGATTGTTATTCCCTTTCCCAGTTTCTGTGCCAACATCCCCCTAACCCCTCCCCCTCCCCTTCTCTATGGGTGTTCACCTACCCATCCTCCCACATTACAACCCTCCCCCACAGTCAAGTTCACTGTTCACTGGGGGTTCAAGAAGGATTCTTTTTACTGCACAAATACTCATTGCTTCTAAAGAGGAAGAAAGAAACACGGAGTGCAATTCTATATTTTCTCATACAAAAAGGAAACCAAATTCTAAGTATTGAAAACACAATGAATTCTGGGACAGAACTGACATGTGATTCTTGCTAACTCCAAAGTACACCTTAATGAAATTATGAAACATTAAAACATTATGAAAAATATTATAAAACTAAAAAATTTCCTAATCTGACAGGTGCAGTGCTTCTGAAAAGAGAAAAGCAATGTCCAAACTTCTGAATGAGTAAGTTTCCAAAAAATTTCTATGCCTATGAGAACAGGGCAAAAAATCACAGATCCATTTCAGCTAGATTATTCAGGAACCAGAATATTGTTTCTGATGATGCCTTCATTTTTCATATTGGGTATTTTATGTATTTACATTTGAAATGCCATATAAAACAAGATAGTCTGAAACTAATAGAAGAGAAAGTAAGGGAGAGCCTTGAACACATAGGTACAAGAGGAATATTTCTAAACAGAGCACCAATGGCTTATGCTCTAAGATCAGGAATCCACAAATGGGACTTATTAAAATTGCAAAATATATATTATGTGTGTCTATATATATATATATAATTTAAAGAGAACCCAATAACACTTTATAAAGATGGTATACAGGGAAAGGGTGGCACAGGTCTTCCTGGTTGCTGCCCTCTCAGAGAGCTCATAAGCAACACCCCACGAGCAAACTCGAGCCTCAGGACCAAAGGTAAGAACAACTTTTCTTCTCCAAACGACCTGACTGGTGGCCTCAGGACACACAGAGGTAAAATTCCTCTAGGACTGGACACTTCTGGTTTTTAGCAGGATTCCCACCTCACAATCCCCGCCTGCAGCTCAGTGCTCCCAAACCCTGTGTGAGAGAGAGCTCACCGCCCAGATAGGTGAGCACTCCTGAGACTGCAGAGCAAAAGAGACCACCAACACTGCCCACCCCTGCCCACATCCCTGGCCCAAGAGGACACTGTATATGGCCTCTGGGATCCCGTAGATAAGGGTACTGAAGCAGCAAGACCCCTGGTCCCGAGACACCGCCGGAACCTGAAGGGACCGACCAGATAAACAGTTCTCTGCACCCAAATCCCATGGGAGGGAGAGCTAAAACTTCAGAGAGGCAGACATGCCTGGGAAGCCAGAAGAGGGTACACTCTGCCCACATTTCTGATTCCAGAGGAAAACACCAAAGGCCATCTGGGACCCTGGTGCACGGGGGCTCTCAAAAAGGGCAGCACAGGTCCTCCTGGTTGCTGCCCTCATGGAGAGTTCATAAGCAACACCCCATGAGCAAACTTGAGCCTCGGGACCATAGGTAAGACCAACTTTTCTGCCCCATGTGACCTGACTGGTGAATTAAAGACACAGGCCTACAGGAACAGCTGAAGACCTGTAGATAGGAAAAACTACACGCCTGGAAGCAGAACACTCTCTTCCCATAACTGGCTGAAAGAAAACAGGAAAACAGGTCTACAGCACTCCTGACACACAGGCTTATAGAACAGTCTAGCCACTGTCAGAAATAGCAGAACAAAGTAACACCAGAGATAATCTGGTGGTGAGAGGCAAGACCAGGAACTCAAGCAACAGAAACCAAGACTACATGGAATCATCGGAACCCAATTTTCCCACCAAAGCAAACTGTGAACATCCAAATAAACCAGATAAACAAGATCTAGATTCAAAATCATATTTGATCACGATGCTGGAGGACTTCAAAAAAAGAAATGAAGAACTCCTTAGAGAAACACAGGAAAACATACATAAACAAGTAGAAGCCTATAGAGATTAATCACAAAAAATCCCTGAAAGAATTCCAAGAAAACACAATCAAACAGTTTGAGGAATTAAAAATGGAAATAGAAGCAATCAAGAAAGAACACAGGGAAACAAACCTGGATATAGAAAACCAAAGGAAGAGACAAGGAGCTGTAGACACAAGCATCACCAACAGAATAAAATAGATAAAAGAGAGAATCTCAGGAGCAGAAGACATCAAAGAAAACACCAACAGAACTATTAAAGATAATGTAAAAAACAAAAAGCTACTGGTCCAAAACATACAGGAAATCCAACAATATGAGAAGATCAAACCTAAGGATAATAGGTATAGAAGAGAGTGAAGATTCGCAGCTGAAAGGACCAGTAAATATCTTCAACAAAATCATAGCAGAAAACTTCCCTAACCTAAAGAAAGAAATGTCCATAAACATAAAAGAAGCATACAGAACTCCAAATAGATTGGACCAGAAAAGAAACTCCTCCCATCACATAATAGTAAACAATAAATGCACAAACTAAAGAAAGAATACTAAAAGCAGTAAGGGAAAAAGGTCAAGTAACATAAAGGCAGATCTATCAGAATCACACCAGACTTTTCGCCAGAGTCTATGAAAACCAGAAGATCCTGGACAGATGTCATTCAGACCCTAAGAGAACACAAATGCCAGACCAGGTTACTGTATCCAGCAAAACACTCAATTAACATAGATGGAGAAACCAAATATTCCATGACAAAACCAAATTTACACAATATCTTTCTACAAATCCACCACTACAAAAGATAATAAATGGTAAAGACCAACATAAGGAGGCAAGCTACACCCTAGAAAAAGCAAGAAACTAATTATCTTGGTAACAAATCAAAGAGAAGAATAGCACAGAAACATAACCTCACATCCAAATATGAATATAACAGGAAGCAATAATCACTATTCCTTAATATCTCTCAACATCAATGGCCTCAACTACCCAATAAAAAGACATAGATTAACAAACTGGATACGCAACGAGGACCCTGCATTCTGCTGCCTACAGGAAACAAACCTCAGAGACAAAGACAGACACAACCTCAGAGTGAAAGGCTGGAAAACAACTTTCCAAGCAAATGGTCAGAAGAAGCAAGCTGGAGTAGCCATTCTAATATTAAATAAAATCAATTTTCAACTAAAAGTCATCAAAAAACATAAGGAAGGACACGCCATATTCATCAAAGGAAAAATCCACCAAGATGAACTCTCAATCCTAAATATCTATGCCACAACTATAAGGGCACTTATATACGTAAAAGAAACCTTACTAAAGCTCAAAACAAACATTGCACCTCACACAATAAAAGTAGGTGATTTTAACACCCCACTCTCATCAATGGACAGGTCATGGAAAAGAAATTAAACAGAGACGTAGACAGACTAAGAGAAACCATGAGCAAATTGACTTAACAGATATTTATAGAACATTCTATCCTAAAGCAAAAGGAAATACATTCTTCTCAGCTCCTCATGGTACTTTCTCCAAATTGGCCAATTATATAAGTTAAATCAGGAACACACAAACCAGTTAAACAACCCCATAACTCCTAAGGAAATAGAAGAAGTCATTAAAGGTCTCCCAACCAAAAAGAGCCCAGGTCCAGATGGGTTTAGTGCAGAATTCTATCAGACCTTCATAGAAGACCTCATACCAATATTATCCAAACTATTCCACAAAATTGAAACAGATGCAGCACTACCGAATTCCTTCTATGAAGCTACAATTACTATTATACCTAAACCACACAAAGACCCAACAAAAAAAGAGAACTTCAGACCAATTTCCCTTATGAATATCGACGCAAAAACACTCAATAAAATTCTGGCAAACCGAATCCAAGAGCACATGAAAACAATAATCCACCATGATCAAGTAGGCTTCATCACAGGCATGCAGGGATGGTTTTATATACGGAAAGTCATCAACGTGCTCCATTATATAAGGAAACTGAAAGAACAAAACCACATGATCACTTCATTAGATGCTGAGAAAGCATTTGTCGAAATTCAACACCCCTCCATGATAAAAGTCCTGGAAAGAATAGAAATTCAACGCCCATACCTGAACATAGAAAAAGCCATATACAGGAAACCAGTTGCTAACATTAAACTAAATGGAGAGAAACTTGAAGCAATCCCACTAAAATCAGGGACTAGACAAGGCTGCCCACTCTCTCCCTACTTATTCAATATAGTTCTTGAAGTTCTAGCCAGAGCAATCAGACAACAAATAGAGGTCAAGTGGATACAGATCGGCAAAGAAGAAGTTAAAATATCACTATTTGCAGATGATATGATAGTATATTTAAGTGATCCCAAAAGTTCCACCAGAGAACTATTAAAGCTGATAAACAACTTCAGCAAAGTGGCTGGGTATAAAATTAACTCAAATAAATCAGTAGCCTTCCTCTACACAAAAGAGAAACAAGCCAAGAAAGAAATTAGGGAAACGATACCCTTCATTATAGTCCCAAATAATATAAAGTACCTTGGTGTGACTTTAACCAAGCAAGTAAAAGATCTGTACAATAAGAACATCAAGCCTCTCAAGAAAGAAATTGAAGAAGACCTCAGAAGATGGAAAGATATCCCATGCTCATCGATTGGCAGGATTAATATAGTAAAAATGACCATTTTACCAAAAACGATCTACATATTCAATGCAATCCCCATCAAAATACCAATACATTTCTTCAAAGAGTTAGAACAATTTGCAAATTCATTTGGAATAACAAAAAACCCAGGATAGCTAAAACTATCCTCAACCATAAAAGGACTTCAGGGGGAATCACTATCCCTGAACTCAAGCAGTATTACAGGGCAATAGTGATAAAAACTGCATGGTATTGGTACAGAAACAGACAGATAGACCAATGGAATAGAATTGAAGACCCAGAAATGAACTCACACATATATGATCACTTGATTTTTGACAAAGGAGCCAAAACCATCCAATAGAAAAAAGATAGCATTTTCAGCAGATGGTGCTGGTTCCACTGGAGGTCAACATGTAGCATAATGCAGATCAATCCATGCTTATCACGCTGTACAAAGCTTAAGTCCAAGTGGATCAAGGACCTCCACATTAAACCAGATACACTTGAACTAATAGAAGAAAAACTGGGGCCGCATCTCGAACACATGGGCACTGGAGAAAATTTCCTGCTCAAAACACCAATGGCTTATGCTCTAAGACCAAGAATCGATAAATGGGATCTCATAAAACTGCAAAACTTCTGTAAGGCAAAGAACACTGTGGTGAGGACAAAACGGCAACCAACAGATTGGGAAATGATCTTTACCAATCCTACAACAGATGGAAGGCTTATATCCAAAATATACAAAGAACTCAAGAAGTTCTACCACAGGGAGACAAATAACCCTATTAAAAATGGGGTTCAGAGCTAAACAAAGAATTCACAGCTGAGGAATGCCGAATGGCTGAGAAACACCTAAAGAAATGTTCAACATCTTTAGTCACAAGGGAAATGCAAATCAAAACAACCCTGAGATTTCACCTCACACCAGTGAGAATGGCTAAGATAAAAAACTCAGGTGATAGCAAATGCTGGTGAGGATGTGGAGAAAGAGGAACACTCCTCCATTGTTGTTTGTATTGCAGACCGGCACAACCATTCTGGACATCAGTCTTGAGGTTCCTCAAAAAATTGGACATTGAACTACTTGAGGATCCAGCTATACCTCTCTTGGGCATATACCCAAAAATTGCCCCAACATATAAAAAAGACAAGTGCTCCACTATGTAAATAGCAGCCTTATTTATAACAGCCAGAAGCTGGAAAGAACCCAGATGCCCTTCAACAGAGGAATCGATACAGAAAATGTGGTACATCTACAGAATGGAATATTACTCATCTATCAAAAACAATGACTATATTAAATTCTTCGGCAAATGGTTGGAACTGGAAAATATCATCCTGAGAGAGGTAACCCAATCATAATAGAACACAAAAGATATGCACTCACTGATATGTGGATATTCTCCCAAAAGCTCAAGAATTCCAAGAATCAATTCATAGACCATATGTAGCTGAAGAAGGAAGACCAAAGTGTGGGTAGTTAAGTCCTTCTTAGAAAAGGGAACAAAATACTCATGGGAGAAAATGCAGGGATAAAAAGTGGAGCAGGGACAGATTCTATCTTATAAGAACATGTCAGATGATAACCTGTCCTGCCAATAAAGGAAGCTAGATTTCAGAGCAGTAGAAAATGGAAGCTCACTCACAAAGACAAGGTATTATGAATTTGTTCTGTGTTGCAGTTTCTGAGAACCTCTAATGAATGGAATGATCTACTCCACATTCCCCTCCTTCCCTTCACAGACCTCCTGTGCTATTTCTGATACATTGTACTAGTTAATAGTTAGTCCTGAACACAGAGTATAATAGGCATGAGAATGACTTTCATGGTACAAATCTGAAAGTGATCAAAAGGCAGAAATTACATAAATGGCTTGCGGTAAGGGCCAAGCAACTTCCAGTAGTTGTACATTTATGTGTGCATTTGTGCTTTCTTATATATGCATATCTACCATCTATCTATCTGTCTATATATCTATCTATCTCTCTATCATCTCTCTATCATCTATTTATCTGTCATCTATGTCTCTATCATCTGTCATCTATCCATGTATTTATCTATCTAATAAGTTAATATAATATATACTGTGAGCACTTACTCTAAGCTCTGCCTCACAGTCCCCTGGCAATAGCCAGGTATGCCTGACTCACTATAAAAGGGGCTGCTTTTTCTAGACTTTGCCTTCTTGCTTCTATCCTCTAGCCTATTCCCCCTTCTTGCCCAATTCCCCTACCCACTCTCTCCATTTACTCATGGCCAACCTCTCTCTGGCTCTCTCTGCTTTTCTCTGTCTCTACTACTGTTTGTATTCTGTCTAAGCTCCACCCGTACAGCTACCTGGCAACAGCCAGGTATGCTCTGCCCAAAGGTAGCCTAGCAAGAGTCTGACTATATAGGGGGATGCTTGCTCCCTCTGCTAACTCTTACTCCTCTATTGATCTTTGCTCTCTTCCTTGCCCTTACTCTTTGTCCCTTCTCTCCCTATCCCCCCTTCCCTGCATGTGCTAATGACCAGTGTTTCCTTCTCTCCTGCTCTACTCTTCTCTCGTTAAACCTTCGCACATGGAACCATGTTGGTTTTGTGTTTTGATTGACACAGACCAAGGTTTAAACCCCAACAACTACCCTCTCAACTCCCCTCCCCATGCCTTGAATATACTATACTCAGTAATACATCCAATGAACATATTCTTTCTCTCTTTATCTTTTTGTAAACATAATATATACTGCATTTAAGAATTTAAAAAGCTGTGAGTGAGAGACAATGACCTTAATTTCAAATAAAATCACATGAGACTCAAAGAATCAAAAGTGAGGCCATTTGTTATATAACTTTGCAAGGTTGAGCATCACCTCCAAATGTACATGTCAACTGAGGCAGAAAAGTCTCTATAACATAAATGCATAGCTCTTCATCACATGTTTAAGCTGAATATACTAGAGGTGAAAGCTTATACATTTTCTAGGTCTTGACTTTGGTTCATTACATTGCTCTTTTATCACAAACTGTATAGGCTCATTTTATATTTGTTTATTCTAAAACTTACCAAGTGCAAGACATTTTCCAAAACTTTTCAACAAATTTCCAAGAAAGAAATGGTTTCTTAAAAAATGTAGCCGTTAGTGATTTTCTATACACAATGTTTTAGATAGTTAAGGGTAGAGTGGCAGTCGCACTAGCAGATATTTGGGTGGGAGCAAATAGCAGGCAGTTAGCCCATAGGACATCAGTTTATTCTATTAATCTGTAATCAGACCTTTGTTGACTTAAAGTAATATAGTGGTTTGTATATGTTTGACAGCCATAGAGTCATGTGTTTGAATATGCTTTACCTAGGGAGTAGCACTATTAGGAGTCTTGTTTGGGGTCTTGTTGGAAGAAGGGTTCATATTGTGGGTAGGTTCTTCTTGTAGTTTCTTGCAATGCAGTCTTTTGCACCATGCCTGTATGTTTGTTGCATCGTTTCTCATCATAATAATAATGAACTGAACCTCAGAACCTACAAGCTAGCCCCAATTCAATGTTTTCCTTTATATGAGCTGCCATGGTCATGTTTTCTCCTCAATGAAATGGAAACCCTAACTAGGTCAAGTAATTTTATTGTGAACATGAACAATTACATATTCTTTCTCATAATATGTTTATAACATCTGAGCACTATGACCTGTAATGAATTTCTGATAATTTTTCTGTTGTAAATTGCTACTGATTTCAATATATTTATCATGTTCAACTTAGTAATTCTAATCAATTCATAGTAATATTTTAAAAAACATTTTCAATTTTTTTTAAAATTTTTGTGTAAGGGTGTTTTCCCTGCAAAATGCTCAATATAAATATCCTGTGATTATAGAGTTAATAAAAGGCTGCTGATGGTAGTTTTCTTTTTTTGTTTTATGATTTCGATATATTTTTAGTTTTTCCTTTATAACTTTGTCACAACCTTCTGCAAAATCTTAATGTTATTTTAATTGAAATGATGTGGTATTCTGTTCTGCTAAGTCCTGTCTCTTCTTATATCCCATTTAGCCTCAACACAATCCATTGTCATTAGCTTCTAATCCAGGGGTCAGAGTGCAGTGCTCATACCTGAATTCACTGATGTTAGTTCTGAGCTTTGCTCTTGCTTCTTGAACTATTTCTTTCATACCAGGCTACACGTTTTCCACTAAATCTGATATTTTCTTTCATGTTGATGCCTTATAATTAGTTCTAATTATTTATATTTAGATGCTCAAATAAACATTTTAAATAATAAAGAAAAATATTTAAGTGGCTCCTGTGGAAGATCACTAGAATTTGGCTACTGTTCACTACATATGCAAACACACACACACACACACACACACACACACACACACACACACACACAAACACAGAGAGGGGAGAAAAGGGTGAAGAGAAAGAACTAAATATACAAGTAATGAATTTTATAATCCTGCTCAAACCATTAGTAATAGATATATGATAGTAATCAATATGAGTATCTAGAATTTTATTTTGTATTAGATATTCTTATTTACATTTCAAATGTTATTCCCTTTCCCAATTTCCAGTCCATAAGCTCCCTATACCATTCCCCTTCCCTTCTTCTATAAGGGTGTATCCCATCCTCAAACACCCCCCCTTCCCGCCTCCCCACCCTGTCATTCCCCTACAATGGGTGTCCAGCCTTGGCAGGACTAAAGACTTCTTCTCCCATTGGTGAAAAACAAGACCATCTTTTGTTACATATGAATCTGGAGACATGGGTCTGTCCGTGTGTAGTCTTTGGGTAGTGGTTTAGTCACTGTTAAGTCTAGTTGGTGGGCACTGTTGTTCTTAAGGGGTTGCAAGCCCCCTCAGCCCCTTTAGTCTTTTTTTTTAACTCTTCCAATGATGACTCCATTCTCAGTTCAATAGTTTGCCGCTAGCAGTTGCCTCATTATTTGTCACACTCTGGTTGAGCCTCTCAGGAGACAAGTACATCAGACTTCTGTCAGCATGCATTTCTTGACTTCATCAATTGTAGGGAGCTGCTAAAGATGGCGCCGACATCCGGTGGTCAATGATAATAAACACCTGCAATGTGCATGTGTTGGTATGTCTCCGGCAGTTATCAGGCTGGAGTGATATTCATGCTAATGAGGCATTTCATGCTCCACCATTCCCTAGAGGACAAGTATATAGCCATAGCCTGTTTTGTATATAAGGCTAGTGCCTTTGTTCCTAAGGGGTCCCCGTATCAATAATTAGGTGTTCCTGCAATAAAGGCTGTTGAGAAGAATCCGACAATGTTGCATCTTCCTTGCTGGCTGAGGTGGGCTCTACAGCTGATGGCCCTGTACGGGGACCCAAGAATTTTCTCGTGGATTCCGAACTCTTCAAACTCAGAATGGTGACGTCAGTAAGCTCCCGGTAAGGGACCATAAAGTTCTCTGGAGGTAAGCAGAGACTATAAGAGCCTTGGTTTAGAGGCAAAATGGTTTGTGGGATACGACAATGTTGTTTTCCCCAATTGATCCCCTGTGGGTTGGACTAGCACTTTTGTCTTTTAATCTTTTTTTGTGGTGGTGTTGTTACTGTTTAAATTGCCATCGTCCAGGGCATGATTGCATTTGCTGGGAAGAGCCCACTAATGATGGGCCACAAGATCGTGTGTAAATAAACACGTCGGCCCACCCTGTTCGTAAATCAATCGTAAATAAGCTCGTAGAGCATGGGAAACTCACACTCCACTCTGCTCCTGTCAGCTCTTCAGGAGCTTCTTGGTCAGCGTAAGCTTCAAATCGAAAGGAAAATCCTGTTGAGTTTTCTTGATGAGTGTGATCATTGTACTCCGTGGTTTATAGTGTCAGGATCTCTTACTTTAAGCGCATGGGACCAGTTAGGGAAAGATCTGGATAGGGAAGCTACAGAAGGTAAGCTTAAGCCCCGATACAAACCTCTCTGGCGAATGGTCCGTGCCTGTTTAGAGGAAAAACAATGTGAGGAAGTTGTTAAAAAAGGTCAGAAAATCCTCACAGAGCAACAGGAAAGTATGTCAGAGGGAGAAAAGGTCCCAAAGGAAGAAAAGAAAAAAAAAAAAAAAAAAGGAGACAAGAGGAACAGAGAGAAGGCAGAGATAAAAAAGGGGATAATCAGGACCAGGAAATAAATAAAATATATCCCTCTTTAAAGGCCTTGACTTTAGGAATGTTAGATGATTCAGAGCTTAGTGAGGATGATAAATCTGATCTCGAAGAAGAAGCTGCTCATTATGAGAGAGAGAGATATAATGCAAACTGGCTACACGTCAACGCTAGGTGGCAGCAAGCCAAAGAATTAGATTAGAAAGCAGTTATACCAACAGCACCTCCTGCACCTCTGTGTAATTTTCAATATAACAGCATAGTGAAGCCTGCAGGAGGTACTTCTTTTTGCCCAGAAGTATGGAAAGAGATAGGATTGAGTTTTCCAGTTTTTCTGGATGCAAACGAGCAGCAATATCATGAATCTGTTGACTTTAAGCCAATAAAGCAATTGTCAGAGTCAGTCAAAACTTACGGAGTCAACACAGCTTTTGTTATCACTCAGATTGAGGCTCTTGGCAGATACTGTCTCACCCCTGGGGATTGGGGGAGTTTAGCTAGAGCTTGCCTCTCTCCAGGTCAATACTTGAATTTGAAATCTTACCTATATGAATATCCTAATATTCAAGCTGCTATTAATCTGGCTTCAGGAGCAGAAACCTCAGAGACATTGGGACGCTGACATGCTATTGAGAATAGGCAGAATTGCTCTGGACCAGACTGGTTATCCAGATCAGGTATATAGCCAGATTAATGAAATAGCTATTAAAGCCTGGAAAGCATTGTCTAGTAGAAGTGCAGTCTCCAGGAACCTTACCGAGGTTCTGCAAGGATCCACAGAGCCTTTTTCAGACTTTGTAGACCGCATGGTAGAGTCCGCTACCAAGGTCTTTGGAGACCCTGATACAGCTATGCCTCTTATTAAACAGCTAGTGTATGAACAATGTACAAAAGAATGTAGGACTGCTATAACACCATATAAACATAAAGGTTTAGAGATTTGGATGAAAGTCTGCAGGGAAATAGGAGGGCAATTGTCTAATGGTGGCCTAGCAGCAGCGATGATACAATTAAGAAAGAAGGTTAATACAGACACCTGCTTCAAATGTGGCCTTAAAGGGCACTATAGAAGAAAGTGCCCTTAAAGAAATGGGAATCGGGTAGTAACAGACCTCCACAACCTAGATTGTGCCTCCGCTGTAGGAAGGGAAACCACTGGGCAAGTGAGTGTCTATCTATGAAAGACTTGGATGGTCGCCCTCTATCGACAGGATATGGTGGTACACAGCCAAAAAACGGAAAACGGGGCCCACGTCCCCAGGGCCCTCAAATATATGGGGCTTTACAGAAAGGCAGGCAGGGACAGGACAAACAGAGGCCTTGGCCTTCTCTTCACCACCCGAAGTACAGAGGAGAGCCACTAAAGGCTCGACAGGACTGGACATCCACTCCACCACCAGACTCATACTGACCCCCCAAATGGGAGTACAGCCTATAGATACAGATTTTAGAGGACCCCTCCCTAAAGACACAGTTGGGCTGTTGTTGGGACGCTCCTCTTCTGCACTGAAGGGTTTACAAATTGTATCTGGAGTAATTGACCGTGATCATTTAGGCACAATAAAAGTCCTGGTGGCCTCTCCCCAGGGAATTACTGCTATTCCCCCCCCCCCGGAGAGAGAATTGCCCAGCTGCTGCTTCTGCCTAGCTTACATAGGCACTTTCCTGCAAAAAATAGAATCAGAGGAGACAGGGGCTTGGGATCTACAGGTTCCCGATTTGTTAACATTGATTGTGGAAGGACGGTCATTTCTTGGTCTGTTAGACACTGGAGCAGATCGTAGTATCATCTATGATCATGACTGGCCACCTAGGTGGCCCACGCAAACATCATCACAGGCCCTACGTGGTCTGGGGTACAAGATGGCTCCTTTAATAAGCTCCAAAGAATTGACATGGAAGGATGCTGAAGGTAGATCTGGAAAGATTACTCCCACATTCCTGTGACTCTGTGGGGCAGAGATTTCTTAATAAATCTAGACATGAGACTAACTAATGAGTATTCTCCACAGGCCAAGGATATGATGATAAAAATGGGCTACATGCCCAGAAAAGGTCTGGGAAAATATTTACAAGGACAAGTTGACCCAGTACTGCTGAATTCTAAAAGACAGGACGGGTCTGGGTTTATCCTAGGGGCCATTGAGGGAGGCATACCCATTACATGGAAAACAGAGGATTATGTTTGGGTTCCTCAATGGCTGTTATTCTCTGAAAAATTAACTGCTGCTGCTGAATTGGTGTCTGAACAGCTGAAATTGGGACATATACAGACATCCACATCACCCTGGAACACACCCATATTTGTTATCAAGGAAAAATCAGGAAAATGGCGATCATTACATGATTTAAGAGCTATCAATTCTCAAATAATGGGTCCCATACAAAGAGGTTTACTTTGCTCTCTATTATTCCTGCTGGTTGGCCTATTATTATTCTTGATATTAAAGATTGTTTTTTTTTCCATCCCTCTTGCCCCACAAGATAGCATGTGATTTGCATTTACTTTGCCCTCTATGAGTAGTGAAGAGCCTGATAAGTGCTATCAGTGTGTCGTCTTGCCTCAAGGTATGGCTAATAGCCCTACTATGTGTCAGCTATATGTAGGACAAGCCTTACAGCCTGTACATCACCAATTTTCAAATTAAGAATAATACATTTTATGGATGATATATTGCTTTCCCCAAAATATTGTGACACCTTAAAAGCGGCCTATGCGGAAGTGGTTAAGGTGTTTGAAAATAATCAATTGTTCATAGCACCTGAAAAGGTTCAAATGGGACAAATGGGGGAGTATTTAGGAATACAAATTACTTCTCATAGTATTTCCCCTCAGAAAATTGAATTACAAAAAGATCTTTTGAAAACATTAAATGACTTTCAGAAATTACTAGGAGGAATAAATTGGATTCGATCCTATATGAAAATGCCTAATGTAGATTTACAACCACTCTATGAGATCCTGAAAGGGGATTCTCAGCTTATTTCACCCCGTGCTTTAACCGAGGAAGCACGATTATCTCTAAGGAAAGTAGAGGAAAGACTGGAAAAGGCAATGCTAAGAAGGTACAAGGAAAAGGAGGATCTCCTTTTGTGTATACCTTTCATCAGCCTACAGGAGTACTATGGCAACAAGGACCGCTTCTTTGGATTTATCCACATATTTCTCCTAATAAGACCCTTGAATATTACCCTTCTGCCATTGGACAGCTTGCTATGTTAGGTGTTAAATCTTGTATTCAGCATTTTGGTATTTTACCCAAGAAAATTGTTATACCATATACTGCAACTCAGGTGGAAACATTGTGTGCCTTGATAGATGATTGGGCCATATTACGCTGTAGTTTTGATGGAGAGTTTGACAATCATTATAGTAAGGATCCTTTGCTACAATTTTTTACTGAACATCTGGTGATTATTCCTAAGGTCACTGCCTCAGAACCTTTGTCTGGACCGTTAGATATTTATACAGATGGCTCTAAAACAGGTGTAGGTGCATATATGGTTGATTCTCAAGAACCAGTATTAATTCAATACAGTTCGGGCACCCCCCCCCCAAATTACAGAATGTAAAATTGTATTGGAAGTTTTTAAAACATTTCATGATTCTTTTAATTTAATTCTGACTCTGCTTATGTAGTTAATGCTGTGCGCTCACTTCAAATTGCAGGGCCAATTAGGTCGACTAGTACTGTAAGGCAAATTCTTTTAGAATTACAAAAATTGATTTGGGCCAGAAAAAATATTTTTTTTCATACAACATATTCGAGCTCATACTAATTTGCCTGGTCCCATGACCAGCAATAACGCCATGGTGGATGCTAGTACTCGCGGAGAGTTTATTTTTCATGCTGTTCCTGTTGATCTCGCTAGAGAATTTAATCAAATGTTTCATGTTTCTGCTTTCACTCTTCAGTAAAAATGTAAAATCTCTAGAGCTGCCGCTCATGATGTGGTTTTACGTTGCCAGAATTGTGTTCTGTTTCACCGCCCTCCTCAGGTGGGGTTTAACCCTCGTGGACTGCTCCCACTAAAACTTTGGCAGATGGATGTGACACACATATCTCAATTTGGAGATTTAAAATACGCTCATGTTTCTGTTGATACCTGTTCCAGTATTATACATGCCACTCTGATGACTGGTGAAAAGACTCGTAATGCCATTAGTCATTGCTTAGAGGCATTGACGGCCTGGGGAAAGCCTGATAGTCTCAAGACAGACAATGGGCCTGCCTACACTGCAAAGTCCTTTCAGGCATTTTGCCAGACGATGCAGTTCGGTCATACTACATGACTACTATACAATGCCCAGGGTCAAGGAATTGTGGAAAGAGCACATCGTACCTTAAAAAAGCTTCTACAAAAACAAAAAGAGGGAATTGCCAGCAGCCGAATTCCTAAAGAACAACTTTCTTTAGCTCTTTTTACTCTAAATTTCTTAATTTTGGATGCGCATGGCCGCTCTGCTGCGGATCGCCATCCTGCTACTAAACCTATGACTAATGCAGAAGTAAAGTAGAAGGATGTCTTAACTGATGAATGGCGTGGCCCATATCCCGTGATTTCGAGATCTAGGGGAGCTATTTGTGTTTTTCCGCAGGATCAAGAAAATCCAATTTGGGTACCTGAGTGCTTGACTCGAAAAGTGCCTTCTGCTCTTCGTGAAGATGAGACTACGAACTCTACTATTCCTACTGGGAAAGGTAATACAGGTTGATTCTCTCACTCTGTGGGCTATTGCCATATCCTGGCCAGTACTTATGCCAGTTCATAGCAATTCTACTGTTTTGCCAACTTTTTTCTCTACCTCCTGTTTGTGTGGTGTTTCTTGTATAGTGCCAAATGGAGAATTGTCCCAATGGTATACTGCCACTAATCTTTCTTTGTTGCATACATTATGTTTTACTCTTAAAAATTCCTCCCAGCCTTGTATATGGCTGTGAAGGACCACACTGGCTAATTGGTTAGATCCTGTGAGCAATAGTGCTATGGGCACTGGAACTATCCTGGCTGCTTTAAGTCAAGTTATCCAAGGAGACATTTCAGGCAGCGGAGACACATCAGTTATTAATTCCGCTGAGTTGAACATTACAACTTTAATTAGGATGCATAATTGTAGTTTTCCGTCATGGCCAGGACAAGGGCATTACACACTGGGTAACTCTACCTGTCATAGAGTCCTACCTACTTGTCCCCCATATCAAGAGTTTCCACCTGATTTTACCCTATGTCAAAGTCCATGTCATAGAGCAAAACAATTCCTGACAGGATTTGAATTTTCCCCTCCTCTTGATCATGTACAGTATGATTGGGGGAAAAATAAGACTGGCAAACATAATTTTTGGCCTGGTATCAATGGGTATTGTCGAATGAGCAGGGAGCATACACATCTCTAATTCCTTTTCCCGATTATTAGGTGAAGACTTTACATTATATAATATTTCCACCACTAGAACAAATAACAAAACCAGTTTAGTTAATGTAAAGATTAATAGCCTTTTAGCAAATGATACTGCTGTTGGTGCTTCAGTATGTGTTAGGCCACCTTTCTTCTTTCTGATAAGCACTAATGTAAGTGATGATGCTTTAAATTGTAATAACTCTGATGTAGTCTGTTATTTAGCTGAATGCTGGAATGGCAAAAATGATACCACAGTGATGGTCAAGATTCCCTCTTTTGTGCCTATCCCTGTGGAAGCAAATCCAGATAATTTTCCCATACTTCATTTACTAAGAACAAAAAGGGATTTTGTATTATGGCAGCTATAATTTCAGTTATTTTGCTGTCTGCTGCTGCAGCTACCACAGCTGCAATTGCTATGACTAATCAAGTACAGACAGCTGAGACTATCAATCAGATTGTGGAAAGGTCTGCAATACCACTAGAGGTACAAGAATACTTTAATACCCGCTTGGCATCTGGCCTTCTATTAGCTAATCAATGGATAGATTTAATCCATGAACAAATTGAAGCTCTATATCATATGACACAGCTGTCCTGCATTTCCTCCCTTAGAGGTTTATGCATTACTCCTTTGCAAGATAACTTTTCTCAGTATTCTCAACAGAGCAATGAAATCTTGAATTATCTGAAAGGAAACTGGTCCATGAAAGCAGACCAATTATCGAGACAATTGCTGAACCAGACTGCTGTCTTTAACAACACTAGATTGGAACCTATCACGTTTGGAGACTTCACCTCTTGGATTACCCATGATTTCTCCTTTTTTAAAGAATGTTTGCCTGGGGGGCCATTGTCCTTTTGGGACATGGAGTATGTCTATGGCTTTTCTGCCATTTACAACAAGAACATGCCAGACACAAAGCGATTGTTTACCAAGCTATGATTGCCATTGAAAGTGGTATGTCTCCCAACATATGGCTGGCCTCTTTTAAAATTAAGAGTTCGCCCTAGATCTTATTTTGTCACTGTCATGTAAATCATTGTATCCAGAGATGGGCAACTTTCCTCAGGCATGGACCAACCTAAGACAGGGGCCCGGTGGCAATAGGGTTACCCAAGGACGGTTAAGGCCGAGTCTTTTAGAGGAACGACCTAAGGCAGGAGCAATGACATATATTGACGTGACACCCAGATCTAGACCAGTCATTTTTAGAAAACAAAAAAGAGGGAGACGTAGGGAGCAGCTAAAGATGGCACCGACATCTGGTGGTCGTTGGTAATAAACACCTGCAATGCACATGTGTTAGCATGTCTCCGGCAGTTATCAGGCTGGAGTGATATTCATGCTAATGAGGCATTTCATGCTCCACCAATCCCTAGAGGACAAGTATATAGCCATAGCCTGTTTTGTATATAAGGCTAGTGCCTTTGTTCCTCAGGGTACCCGTATCAATAATTAGGTGTTCCTGCAATAAAGGCTGTTGAGAAGAATCCGACAGTGTTATGTCTTCCTTGCTGGCTGAGGTGGGCACTACAATCGATAGTGCTAGTTTTGGTGATATATATACTGGATCCCCATGTCAGAATGTTGGACAGGCTTGGACTGGCTATTCCTTCAGTCTCTGCTCCAACCTTTTTCTCCATATTCTGTCCTATGAATATTTTTGTTCTTCCTTTTAAAGAGGACTGAGGCATCTGCTCTTTGGTCGTTTTTATCCTGTCCCCCACACCAAGGCTGCAATGTTAAATCAAAAGGAAATTATGCATCTCTCAATAGCTAATGAGGAAGAAGTGTGAAACTTTCAACGGGATTCAAGACACATAAAATATGTACTTGAACAAGATAAAAATAATTTATAATATAGAAAAGTAAGGCAAAACAAACAAAATATAATCATGTAAGAGGAAACAGATAATAAAGAAAAGAATGCCAGGTATAGCAGTGAGTACATATATTACCAGAACGTAGAGTGGCTGAAACAGATGACTGAATGGAAGACCAACTTGTAGTACATATTATAGTGATTTGAATAGGAAACAGCCCCAAAGGCTCAATTAGTTTTTGGCATTATTTAGGTGATGTTATGGAGGTAGCGTCTATCTGCAGAAAATATGTAACAAGGGACTTGGGGGCTTAATACGTTTGTCCAAGTTCTTGCTTATTTTTCTCACTTCTTGTGTGGTGTTGATATGTGAGTTGTCATCTTCCTGTTCTGATTGCTTGTTACTGTTATGGACTCCTTATGTGGCACAATAAGCTAATACATAAACAAATAAAATAAAATAAACCTCTTCCCTTTATATGTTGCTGTGGTCATATTGTTTTCTAAAAGCAATATAATCCGATTACAGCAATAGTGAATTCAACACAAATTATAACTAATGGTATTAGGGAAAAAATATCTGCCTTGAGCAGCCCCAACCAGCACCTATGCCAATACGGTAGTTGTAGAAACAAGTACAAAGACTAGTAACAAAATATCATGTATTTAATGTGAAAAAAAAGTTAAGCATCTTAATGATCCCTGGAAGTCAGTCTTCTGTGTACAGAGATTGGCTTTAGATAAAAACAGAGAAAGGACAGGGGCAGTGCATGCGAGTTATGCATAATCAAGCATGTTGAGTGGGTGTTCTGCATTGTGTAAGAGACCACATTGTCTAAGTAGATTTTACTTGTGCTCACAGATGCACTTTCTTATTCATTGGGAGTTGTTTTTTTCTCTTTGATTTGTATATTTCAGGAATCCAGTCAAGAGGTAAGGTTGAAAACAAGGATTAATCTCTAATGAAGTAAAGGGGACCAAAAATGATGGTAGAAACTGGGAGACTCTTGTCCTGCTTTTAATTAAGCAAATAATAAGAACTGCTTTTTACAATAAGTAACTAAGGACTGCCTATGTACAGCCTGAGCTTTACAGTGAGATGTGAGATCCTGACTTAAGATATATATTATATTCTGGCAACCCTGGAACTAAAGCTTCAGGCAGTTGAGTGCCACCCCATTTTAGTGCTGGATGTTAATGTCCTGGAACCCCTGTTTGCCTCTGCGAACCTGAAAAATATCATCTCCCCACCTTCATTAAATCCTACCTGCACTGGGAAACGTCTGAAAAAAGTAATGGTGCCAAAAGCTAGGTTTTACATTTTACGTGGCCAGTACAATTCACCTTTCAGACATGGTCATCTCATCCAAGTGCCTGGCAATGGGCTTAAGTTTGGACCTAAGTTCTAGATTCTGGTTAACATATTATCAACCCTCTCCTGAGGCCTAATGTGGCTATCTCTGCCCTTGGGAATTGCCAACAAATATGATCCACAAAGATAAAGGGAGCAGAGAAGATGCCTAGAAGGTTTGGAAGCCCTGTGTATATGTACAGAAATACATATTTAGGGCCTGGGGGTGAGCTGTGGAATTAGAGTACCAAAATGCCTCATTAGTATGGGGATGCATTTTAGGAATCTCATGTGTTAGCTGAATGCATTCTTATCAGGAGTAAGAAAGTTGTACATGTAATTTAAATACAGCTATGTGACATTCTCCAGGCAGAGGTGTGAGGGATTTTGAACTTACCAGACAAAGTCAGAGGAGGAGATACTCTGCCACTGAAGGGAGTCCTCCATACTGTGCCAAGCACCATAAGGCTATAATGTCAAGGACAGACATCATCCTTAATTAGCAGAGTTTTCCCACATCACCCCTGATTTAGTTTTTAATGGACAAATATCATTAAAATACTCAGCCTGTATAGTGGGGATCACTTGGTACCTGAATACATTTATGTGCACCTACACGTGAGCAACATACACAATCACATACAAAAACACACTCATTCCCACATGCACATGCACATGCACCATAGGCTACAAATATACACATTAAGTAAAGCAATACACATTTAAAGAATATATACTACCCACATGCATTGAAACCTAATGTTGCTCTGTGAATACATATATTATATACATGCCAATTTAGAAAGCTTAGCAAAAGCTTTGTAAAAATATTAACATCTATTTTTGAAAGAAACACTACAGTGCTGCTGTGTGTTAACAGCATAGATATATTGAGTTCATTATATTCTAAGATTCATTCCAAGTGCTATATGTCTATTACATAACCATTTAGTGCTACAGTTGTGAAGAGGAATGAGCAGTTCGATACCTAATGCATTGGAATGTATAAATCTATCACAGGAAAGAGTTTACTCAGAGCCAGGCACTCTTCTAAATGCTTTCCATATACTATATCTTTTTATCCTCGCAGCACCCCATGAGGTGTCATTCCTATCCACTCCTTACCCACATATACAGGAATTGTATAAATTCATTTAGTATGATAAACTTAAAAGCTTTGCTTGGTCTTTTCCATCAGTGCTGGTATTATTGCCGTGGTGTCGCAGTTACTGTAAAAACTACACACAGGTGAGAAATGTGAAAATTATATAAACAATGGAAGATAAATTGTCTTTTAGACATGACATCATGCCCAAAATTCCAGCAAAATTCAATGCATAAACTTCTTCCATCACTAAAGTATAAATGCCTATGACCTTTCTTATGTTTTTAGTGTATGGAATGATAAAAATGTCCCAGATGTTTTGTACATATTTAGTGTGTAGAATGAATAACATTCATTCTTGTCTTAGCTCCCTGACCTACTTAGGGTAAAAAATACTATGACAAAAAGCAGCATAATGAAGATAAGTGTTATCTGGCTTGTAGGTTATCCTTCCTTAGTCTAGTGATAAGTCCAGGTTGAAGAGTTCTGAACAATTAGTCACCTCATAGCCACTGTCAAATGCAGAGAACAATGAATAGATGATGCATATTTATTTGTGCTTAGCCTGCTTTCTCCTTTTCATGTATTCCTAGGATTGACCATGAAAAGTTTGATTTATTTTCCGGAATGGTCTTCGCACATCAAGTAACCAAACTCTGAAAATCCTCAAACATTTATTCACAGGCTGTGTGAATGGAGACATTCCCTCATTAAGTGTTTCATCCTACAAGTTGAACCAACAATCAAAACTAGATTCCTTAGTGAGAGACTGAAAAAGAAGAAGATGTGAAGAACTAGATACAAACTCTGTACAAATTCTAAGGGAATGAGGTGCCTCCTAAGACAGCATCTATATTGAAACTGAGAATGAGATTCATGAACACAAAAAGCACAACTTCAAAAATATAAAAATTTATAGAAATCTTTTCTTATTGTTTCTCCTGAGTCAGTGTTTCTTGTATCTCAGATTGGTCTGAACTGGAAACCACATTCATAGCTGGGGATGACCTTAAATTTGTGACCATTTCTTACCACTAATGTGCTGGGATTATAGGAGTAGATGACTGTGGTGAGGGGGTGTGGCAGCAGTCCCAATATGGCACCCGGACTGCAGCTAAGTCTCATGACTATCACCTGACTTCCTCACACACCTGAAACTAGCTACGTCCATTGTGAGAGCTGCGCAGGTACACCATGTTGCAAGATCAGGCCATGTGATGTGGATCTATGAACTGAGATTACGCAGTCTGGACTGAGAAGGTGGAGTTGAGGGAGGATATAAGGAAGTGTGTTCGGGGGCTGGAGGGGGAGTGAAGAGAAGAAAAGAAAGATTCCTGTTTGCATGTTGTAAGGTTCCTGAATAAACCGCTTTCAGAAGAACGTCGTAGTGTCGCTCTTTTCTCCAGGTCAGAGACAGAAGCGACAGATGACTATACTTAGTTTATAAGGTGCTGGGAATTTAATCCAAGGCTTTGTCTATGCTAAGCCTGCATATTCCCAGCTGAGGAATACCTTCAGTTCTAGCTATATACCATTATAAAATGAAACAGTTTACATTATATCTGCTAGAATATTGATTGCATTCTTCTGCTGTAAAATTGCCTATTCTTTTCAAAGTAATTTACTTTCAAAATTCTTAATGTATGCTTATAGAATCTCTTTAGTATGGATGGATTTAAAATATGAATGAGAGATGAGCCATAGATTATTGTAAACATAAATTTAATATTCAGTAGAGAAATCAGTATCATTCTGTGTACAGAAACCCATTAGCAAGAGATACTAGGCTCACAAAGAATGAATATTATTTCTCTCGATGTCCTGGTTGGATAGAACATCTCGTTTCATCAACTCTATTAGAATTTTCAATAGAGAATGAAGTTAATCATGACCACCGTCATGGGAATAAAGGGTGAACAGGATTGTAAGCAAAGAAGGGAAATATTTAAATAGATCAATTAAGAAATTGAAACCAAAATTCTGGCTTTCCATTTTGAAAGTGTTCTAAAGCCATTGTCAAGATACTCAGTAGCTGATTCAAGGCTGAAGGCTGACTCTATATTACAAATTTAGTCCTATTTGCTTCTGGATGAATTTTAAACTGAGCAGTGTCTGTAGCCAGCCACCCTATTTGACTGTTACATTTAATAGACAACCACTCAAATCATCTAGAAGATAAACTTCCGAGTATATCTATGAGGAAGCTTCTAGATTAGGTAACATAAGATGGAAAGAATGCGAAACTAGGATGTGGATTTTGCCTTTACATGCCGCCTTCAAAAAATATTCAAACTACATTTTGTCCACATATACCTGAATATAGTCCCAGTTGTCTGGATAAAGACTTTCATTTGGTTATAAACTTCCTCTGAATAGTCATATCTGGTATGGCCCCTGTAATAATGACCAGAGCCTTAGTCCTGACATCTCTATTATTAGAAGCTTAGCTATTCATTTCAACAATAGACAAATAGGAGTGATTAGTATACAATATAATCATACTGGTAATAGAAAAAAGTATGTTGCATTATGGACCAAATCTATCTGGGGACACTAACACAAGATTTAGACTTAAATAGAAGGAAAATCTATTCATATATCCTAACAGTCCTGACCATTGTGTGGTCTTGATCTTCATTAGCTCATTACTATTAGGGCTCAAGCACCTTCTACAGATGGTGTAAAAACATGTTAAAACTGTATGAAATCTCTGCCTAGGAAATGTACTCTCTCTCTGGATAGAGCTGAGTTTTGACTTTTTCTCTCTCTTAGCATGAGAAACTTAAAGAGATTCTAATTACTTAATAAACTTTATGTCAATAATCTGACAGCCAAAGGAGAAACACAGATGTCTCTTTAGAATGTCCATACTCCTGCCAGGTTGCTTACCTTCCTTCTCTTTCACAATTTAATCAAACCTGGCATCTACATGCAGTACATAACCCCCCCCCAATTAGGAAGAACCTAATCTCTGTAATGTCCCAGGGTATTTCTCAGACACCCATATTCTTACATTTATCCTATTTCCATTGAAATTTGAAAATCGGAGAATCACCTGGGGAAAATGGCCATAATTGTCACTTTCTTTATCAGTTGAATTTATGGAATGTCCCAGGAAGCTACAACTATGACCTCTGAGATAGAAATTATGATAACCTTTGAGAGATCATAGGAGTAGATCTGCTTTTCCATGATATCTATCATTCCTTCTGTCCATCTGAGCTTTAATTGTATGTATTATGCCGACTAAGGAAAGGTACTTTTCAGACGGATTCCTCCACTGACCATTTCAGGACGATTTTCATGATACATGTCAAGTTCAGGGCAACTTTGTGTATTCTTCTTATTATTGTAAAAGTATCAACCGTGTCTGTAAATATAACTAGTTCAGCAATGTGTTCTAGAAAGATTGCAATCAATTAAATTCTTGTTCTTAAGATTTTTTTTTGTCTAGAAGTTTTATATGAAGCAAAATCTGTAACTGTCAAGGGAAGCAAAACCAATGCACACACATGCACACACACGTACACACATGTATGAACACATACATTCATGTGGATGAGACACACCAACTTAATGTGATTCCAGTGAACAAATATATGACTGGACATTAATTTGAGAAAGTGCCTGTATGAGCTTTCTGAAATTCATTTTTAGTAGGTCTGTTTGCGCATATTTGAGGTAGACTGAGTAAGCTGTGTTTTTCACAAAGCTAGAAATAATAAATATGTTTCTGTCTTAGTTCGGCTCCTCTTGCTGAGTTAAAACAATATGACTAAAAGAAACAGAGATTAAATGGTTTATTTCACCTCACAATAAACAGTTCTTCATGAGTGAAGTCAGGGAAGAAGGCACACTAAGGAAGAATGGAGAGGCAGACACAAAAACAGAGGTCACAGAGAAATGCTGCTCCCTGACTTTCACAATGTAGCCACTCATCTGATTTCTTAGGTCATACAAGATCATGTGTCCAAGGATGGCACATCCCATAGTATACCTCACCAATTATTAATAAAAAAAAGTTCTACATGCTTGTCTACAGGAAGATCTGATGGGGACATTTTCTTAATTGAGGTTCCTCTTCCCAGATGAGTTTGTGACAAGTTGAGAAACACTGTAGAGTCAGTGTTAAAATGGTTTCAAATAAACAAAGGTTCATCAAAAGTTAAGAAATTCTCATGTAGATATGCAGGAAAGGAAGACAGATGAAAAAATCAAGAGGTAGAAGGTGGCCATGTTCATTTTCTCAATGTCCTGATAAAAATAAAAATAAAAGAAGGGTGTGTTTTGGCTCACAGTTTGAATTTACAGCTATTCATGGTTAGAAGGGCATGGCAGCTCTAACTTGAGGCAACTGGTGACATTGCAACCACCTCCAAGAAGTACAAAGTGAAACTAATAGTTACATTCAACTCACTGTCATCTTATTGGGGCCAGATTATCATACCCTGGAATTGGGCTTTCTACACTCTGAATGGCTTCCTACCTCAAGTATGCCAATCTGAAAACTCCCTCCAGGACATGTCAAGGTTTATCTGCCAGGTGATTTTAGATGATTACGTGTTGACAATCAATATTAACCTTCACAGAGGGTAAGGGAGAAAGAGAAGAAGTAGTGGCTTTCTTTTAATTAATTCACTCAAAGGATTGTGAAGTGCAGCATAGGAGGCTGCATTCTAGGAAATATTACCATTTTAGTTTATAGGTTAGTGTTGGTATGATACACCAGTCCTGTTAGTAGACCCTCATTACAATCTGCATCACAAATCAGTAATCACTGTCTAGGGACATTTACACACTTTCAAGAAAATTGCCTTAGGTAACTGAATATTAAGTATTTAACAATTGTGAAAAAATATTTTTGTAAACAATAAGCACTCTTTCCAAGATATAGTGTCTGTCAAGTTGATGAAAAATTAACCAGAACAATATCAACAAACCAGTTCCTGAATATTTTCAAAACAAATGCATTGTCATGGTTACACAAGTGATGTGAATGTTTCTTTAAATTGTTCAGATTCTAATGAGACCACATATAATAATTTCATTGACATGATAATATTTTATTACTTGTTTTCATTTCTTTCAACTAACTTGTATTATATTATATATCATATAGACATAATCTTAATGATTACTTATAGTCCTATATAGTTTATTTAATGCAAAATACTTGCGTTCCCTGTAGTGTACAATTTTTTTGTTGTTGTTGCTTTGTTTTGAAGACATTTACTCTAGGCCTCAAACATTTTACATCTTGAACTTCTGATTATTTTGCCTCCACATCCCACATTCTGGGATTATTAGCTTCTGCCACCATGCTTGATATTATGGTGCTGGAGATCTAACATAGGGCATGCATTTAAACAAGCATTTTGCCAATTGGGCTACATCAGAAAAAGCTGAATTTTTGCTGTTATTAGCTGTGTCGTGAAATTAGAATAAGAGCCTGCATTAATTGTTATTTTTCTGACTTCTTTATACAATATTTAGACTTAAAAATATGCATATTTTGATGTTTTGGGGAGATTTCTAAACTCATATTTAAACTCTCAATTTAAGAATTCATTGGATTAAGATTCTTTCTTTCTAGAACCATTACCAGAATTTATTTTTCAGGACCTCTCAAAATAAATTATAAGATGACTAATTTCTTGGTGTCTTACTGTTCATTTGATATAATATGTATTCCAGTAAAATAAACTTATACGAAAATTGTATATTTTATTTTACAGTTCAAGGCATATGACAAGCATGTCATAATAGAAGGAGCTTGAAATAACTGATCACATTGCCTTTACACTCAGGAAGCAGAGTGTGAGAAACACCAACTTCTACTCAGTTCTTTCTCCTCTTGCTTAGTCCACGATCTCAGGCAGGAGGTGGTGCCAGCACTTGGGATGACTCTTTTTAGATCAATTAACAGACCCAATATAATTCTGACAGGCAGACTCAGAATAACAGTACTCAGATGAGTCTACATTCCCTTAAATTGGCAGTTGAGATTTAGCACTACACTGGGAAACTAATACAGTTCTCCAAAGAATAGCATCATTCTAAAAATATTTGTTTGAGCAAAAAAGAAAAGTTGTACATTTGTATGAGGTCCAGGACAGGAAACAACTTTGGTCATATGAGACCAGGAATTTGAGAAGCCTTTGAAGGTATTCAGGTAAATAAGCAAGTGGTTCAACAGACCCAAGTTCCTAGGCAGAAAGCAGATGAAAGTACCCAAGCACACGTTGGTACCCGCATCTTTTACACAGGCTACACTGAGGACACTGACAAAGGTAGAGGACCAAACATAAGATCAAACTCTGATTAAGACTCAGGTGTCTAGTAACACAGCTACCTTTGTAAAGAATCACATAAAACTGGAATTCTGAAAAAAATAGTGATTTAACAGATTACATCACTATTTACATTGAGGCTCACAGATACACTATATCAACACAGTTTTTGTTCACTCATAATCCTCATTGGATGCCCAATGACAGCCCAATTCATATATTTATTCTTCTGAGACTGTCTGAGTTGCACCGGGGATAGAAAAAGGAAGAAAAGTAGAAAGGAAAGTTTCCCAAAGGCAAGGGTGATCACTCACATTCCTTTCACAGGTCAGATAACTCAAGTCCTTCTTTCCCTTCAGGGATCTGCATTTGAAGAACCTGTAATGGATACGAATCAGTGGGCATAAATAATAAAAGCCTCATTCTATCTGGACTAGTATACACTCTATGAAATAACACATTTCTTAGCATGATGTCTAATTGTGAAAGAAATAAATGTTAACATCTTGTCATAGATCTACATGTTTTTTTTTAACTTTAATCTTTGTGACTTTCCCATCAAGAACTTCAATCCCACTCATCTCCCCATTCCTTTGTTTCTGTCCTCTACCCTTGCAACCTCCTCCCAAAACAAACAGAAAAAATAAAAAAAAACAAACACTATTTTAAAAAATCACAAAATCTCCTTGTTCTAGACACAGTAGTATGTTACATTATACCCATTTGACCACATCTTTATTTTCAAGTGTTAATCACAGAATTATTGGCCTGACTGTAGGTTTCTGGCTCCAGTAACACCAACAAGAATAGATCATCAATGGTACCCCTCTCAGATATTCCAATGGTTCTCTGTGTTATAGAGATCCTACTGCTTCAGATCTGTAGGACAAACCCTTTCCTGTGTTCTAGCAGGAAATTAATGAAGAAAATGTTGGAGTGGGCTAACTCAAAGCCCTAGACTGGGGTGGTAGCTGAGTTGGTAAGCCTGCTGCCACTCCCTCATCTCAACCACGAGGGCAAGCTCTCCAGCACTGCACAAGCTAGCTCACCAAGACGCTATAGCCAGGAAGGAATCATTTCTCTTGCTTTCATGCCCATGGAGCTGGCTTACCCATACCTACATGACCAGGGTCATTACTGTGCTGCCCAGTCAATGAGTGCAACCTTCTCTCCAGAATGCTGTAGCAAGTGAGGAACATAACCAGTCCATTACCTTTTAAGATCTCAACGCCACATTTTGTGACCCCAGGGGTAGCCATAGATGAGAAGAGGTGAATGGGAAAGGATATTTCCCCTGTCTATACCATCTTACCATCAGGTGATTATTTAAGTGAGATCTCCTATACTTATAACCACATGGTTTGCTCTATTGGTTTACCCAGGAGAGATACATGGCCTAATATCTACTTTGCTGCAACTATTCCTTCTCCTGAAAGAGGTGAGGCTAGACCTCCATAGTGTTGAAGCCAATGAAGGCTGAGACCAGATTTGCATATACTTTGGACATCAACATGAACCCAGGTGGCAACCAAGTCCATGATTCCTTTTGTGGTAACATAGGCCATGGACAAGAGTTAAGAACCCTGCTTCAGCATGGCCACAGATTAATACATGGTTCTCAGTAGTAACATATTTTTGGATTTCAATGTGACCTAGGGTGGCAATGCAGGGTTCTCATAGCAGATTATTCGTCTTCACTCATATCTTTAGGAACACTTCTCCTAATGATGCTCATACTGATCTGTTTCTTTCTCTTCTGTTTACCATTTACTTGAACATCATAGTGTCTCCTACTTCAGGTGAGCACATGACTGGAAGACCTCTGGGTATTGAGCCTTCACCTGAATTTTTTAATGAATATGCTAATATTTATGTGCACATATATATGTATTTGCAAGCTCATTTGCAAATGTATATGTGTGGAGGCCAGAGGGTGAAATCACAGGTTTCCTTAAACAGTTTCTACCTACTTTTTTGAGACAGAATTTCTACCTTCTACGTGAACCACAGTAGACTGAACCATTCCAATCTGAATAAACTGAATGTCTAGATAGACATCTAGCAACCATCTTGCCTCTATATCTCCAGTTCTTGAATTATTCACATTCAGTGCAATGGCTAGACTTCATGTGCTATGAGAATTGAGCTTAATCCTCTAGTTTAAGGAGCAGTAACCCTACCACTTAAACAATTTTAGCCCCTTATGCCATTTTTTTTAAATAAAAAGAAGCAATATACTCATAAAGTAATCAAACAAGATTTAGGACAGTGACTGAACAAATAAGGGAGAACAATACATAATACAATGCACCTTTTGAGTTTATACACATCACTTCCTATAACGCAAGAAGTAAAAGGGATAATATGGAATATCTAGTTTGTGTGTGTGTGTGTGTGTGTGTGTGTGTGTGTGTGTGTGTGTGTGATTTGCACAAAACAAAATGGCTATTAGGACCTGACCTATTATCTATTATCCTAGGTCACTGAAACATACTTTAGCTAAAAATGAGCTATTTTAAGATGGGCTGTTTTTGTCTTTGAAACCATTTGACTATTTTAGTTTCTTAAATTACATCACAAAACACCATTTGTCTGTTGTAAAATACTGAACTGTAGAAGATATTCTCTTGTCCAGATGCCTGTAACTTTTCAACCTAGCGGGATGTTAGGAGCAGTAAACTCCTATTAAACCAGGAGAAAAGATGTAGAAGGTAATACTTTTACCAATCAAATATGGATTAAACTAACATAAACTCATATACATATTCATGCATACATTTCTATTCAAAAAGGTTGGGCTAAGCTTACATACTGACTTATAATTACATACTTACACACAAACAGCCACACTTATATATGTATTAGAACAAAAGACCAAGCCCAAGTGCCGAAAGAACTCACTCTTTCTTTATGAAAATTGAGGTCAAAGCTTCTTTTAAGTTATTTTATTTATTTCCATTTCAAATGTTATCCTGTTCCCCTCCACAAACCCCCATAACCTCCTTCCTCCTCTTGCCTTTATGAGGGTGCTACCCCACTTGCCACTCACTCCCATCTCAACACCCTGCAATTCCTGTGCCCTGAGTCATCTAGACTCCATAGGACAAAGGGGCTGCCCTCCTATTGTTGCCATATAAGGCATTCTCTGCTATATGTCCAGCTAGACCAATAGTTCCCTTTGTATATGCTTTGGTTAGTGGTTTAATCCCTGAGAGCTGTTGAGTATGGTTGGCTAACATTGTTGTTCTTCCTATAAGTTTGCAAACCGTCAACCTCTACAGTCCTTACCCTAACTTTTCTGTTAGGGTCCCCATGCTCAGTCCAATGTTTGACTACCTCTATCTGCATCTGTATTGATCAGGCTCTGGCAGAGCCCTCAGAGGACAATTATGCCAGGTCCTGTCACCAAGTGCTTCTTGGGATCAGCAATAGTGTCTGAGGATTGTTTCTGCAGATGGGATGTATCCTGAAGTAGGGTAGTCTCTGACTGGCCTTTCCTTCATGCTCCTCTCCACATTTTATCCCTGCATTTCCTTTGACAGGGGGACTTCTGCGTTCATATTTTTGAGGTGGGTGGATATCCCCATTCTTCAACTGGGGTACATGCCTATCTACTGGATATGGTCTCTCCAGGTTCTATCTTACCTTTTTTTGTGGTGTATTTCCGCTAATGTCCTCCCTGTTAGGTCCTGAGAACCTCTTGAATCTCTGGCTTGGACTTTCTAGTGCCTACATTCTATTCTTACTCTCCCACTGCTATATACTTTCTATTTTCTGATCATCTGTACTTCTCCCTATCTCCTCCCATATCTGAACTTAATCCCCGTTTTCCTCTCTTCTCTCTCTCTCTCTCTCTCTCTCTCTCTCTCTCTCTCTCTCTCTCCTTTCTACTCCCTGAGATTATTATCTACCCACTAATGTGTAGGAATGCAGCATCCAGATTTTGGTGTTGTCCTCTTTTTTCTTGAGTTTCATATGGTCTGTGAGTTGTATCTTGGGTACTCCAAGCTTTTTATTACTAATATCCACTTGTCACTGAGTATACTCTGTGTGTTTTTTGTGACTGGTTTACCTCATTCAACATGATATTTTCTAGTTCTATTCATTTGTCTCCAAACTTTATGAAGTCATTGTTTTTAAAAGCTGCGTAGTACTCCATTGTGTAAATATGATATATTTTCTGTATTCACTCCTTTCTTGAGGGACAGCTGGATGTTTCCAGCTTCTAGTTATTAAAAATAAGACAGGAAGACTCTCCTGAGACTGCAGGGCAGGAGAGACCTCCAGTATTGCCCATCCTTGCATACATCCCTGGCCCACGATGAAATTGTATAGGACCTCTGGGAACAGTAAGATAGGGGCACTCAGGTTGCAGGTCCCCTGTGGTCCAGACACTGCCCAGATCTGAAGGGACCTAGTCAAACAGTTCCTTGCACCCAAAAACCATGGGAGGGCGACCTAAACCTTCAGAGGGGCAGACACGCCTGGGAAGCCAGAAGAGACTACAGTTTGCACACATTTCTGCATCTAGACAAAAACGCCTAATGCCATCTGGGCCCCCTGTTAATAGGGATCCAAGAAAAAGCAGGGTAGGCCCTTCTGCTTGCTCCTCTCATGGAGAGTTGAAACCTGGATGTAAGAAGTGACTCCTGGATTTGCACAAGAGGTAAGAACAACTGTTTTGCATCAAGTGACCTGCCTGGTGGACTCAGGACACAGACCCCCAAGAACAGCTGAAGACTAGTAGACAGGAAAGACTACATGCCTGAAAGCAGAATACTCTGTTCCCATATCTGGCTTAAAGAAAAGAGGAAAACAGGTCTCCAGCAGTCCTGACACACAGGCCTATAAAACGGTCAAGCCTCTGTCAGATATAGCAGAACAAAGTAACAGCAGAGACACGTGATGGCAAGAAGCAAGTGAAGGAACTGAAGCAACAGAAACCAGACTACACAGAATTATTGGTGCCCAATTCTCCCAACAAAGCAAACAAGATACAGAAAAGTAAGATCTAGATTTTAAATCACATTTGATCATGATGGTGGAGGACTTTAAGAAAGACATAGAGAACTCCCTTACAGAAATGCAGGAAAACATAAATAAACAAGTAGAAGCCTATAGAGAGGAATCACAAAAATCCCTGAAAGAATTACAGGAAAACTCAAACAGGTGAAGGAATTAAAAATTGAAATAAAAGCAATAAAGAAAACACAAGGGAGACAACTCTGGAGTTAGAAAAACAAAGGATAATACAAGGAACCGCTGATACAAGAATCACCAACAGCAAACAATAGATAGAAGAGAGAATCTGAGGAGCAGAAGATTCCGTAGAAATTATAAAACAACTGTTAAAGATATTGTTAAATGGAAAAAAAAAATAAAAGTCCTTGCCCAAAACATACAGGATATCCAGGATACAAGGAGAAGATCAAACCTAAGGTCAAAGGTATAGAAGAGAGTGAAGACTACCAGCTCAAAGAACCAATAAATATATTCAACAAAATCATAGAAGAAAACTTCCCTAACCTAAAGAAAGTGATGCACATAAACATACAAGAAACCTACTGAACTCCAAATAGATTGGACCAGAAAATATACTCCTCCTGTCCCATAATAGTCAAATCACGAAATGCACAAAACAAAGTAAGAATATTAAAAGCAGTAAGGGAAAAAGTCAAGTAACATATAAAAGCAGACCTATTAGAATTACACCAGACTTCTCACCAGAGACTATTAAAACCAGAAGATCCTGGAAAGATGTCATACAGACCCTAAGATAACACAAATGCCAGCCTAGGTTACTGTATCCAGAAAAACATTCAATTAACATAGATGGAGAAACCAATATATTCCATGACAAAACCAAATTTACACAATATCTTTCTACAAATCCAGCCTTCCAAAGATAATAGATGGTAGATCCCAATACAAGAAGCAAGCTAGCAAGCTACAGCCTAGAAAAAGTAAGAAACTAATCATCTTGCAACAAAACAAAGAGAAGACAAGCACACAAACATAATTTCACTTCCAAATATGAATATAACAGGAAGCAACAATCCATATTGTAGGGATCCATTCTGAGTTATACAGTCACAGTGCGCTCAGCCCTAAGGTGGTTGCTGTAAGATTATGAGATTGTTGGACAAAAGTCTCTCCCAGGAAGATTCTGGGAACAATCACAGGATGTTTCAGCCTGAGCAAACACAAGATGTCCTTGAGCAGATTCCTGAGATAGGCTTGACCTTTTCAAAGAAAGAATATGTCCCCGGAAGACTTGACTCAAGGTCTAAAAGGAATATCTTGCAGTTTAATGATTTACCTTATGTCCTTGGGCTCTTCCCAGTACTCTCCTGCCCTAAGCTTCAGTTCCTGCTTCAATTACTGCTTCAGAGCTTTAAATGCTGCACATTTCTCTCAATAAACAGACCTTGACAACAGAATCTTGCTTTGTCTCCTTCTTTTCTCTCCCCCTTAACCCTCAGGTAGCGCCTCTTCGGGACCCTAAATAACTGGACCTGCTGGTCTTCTCACGACATCATGGTACTTTCTCCAAAACTGACCATGTAATTCGTCAAAAAACAGGCATCAACAGTACAGAAAGATAGAAATAGTCCCATGAGTACTATAAGACCACCATGGGCAAAAGCTTGTCTTCAATAACAATAAGTAAAGAACACCCACATATACATTGAAGTTGAACAGTGCTCTTCTCAATGTTAACCCGGTCAAGAGAGAAATACAGAAAGAAATTAAAGACTTCTTAGAATTTAGTGAAAATGAAGGTAGAACATACCCAAATTTATGGGACACAATGAAAACCATAGAAATAGGAAAACTCATAGCTCTGAGTGCCTGCAGAAAGAAACAGGAGAGAGCATGTATCAGCAGCTTGAGAGCACACCTAAAATCTCTAGAACAAAAAGAAGCAAATACTCCCAGGAGGAGTAGAAGCCAGGTAATAATCAAACTCAGAGAAGAAATCAACCAAGTAGAAACAAAAAATACTATATAAAATATCAAAGAACCAAAAGATGGTTCTTTGAGAAAATGAACAAGATATATAAACCCTTAGCCAGACTAACCACAGCACAAAGAGAGTGTGTCCAAATTAACAAAATCAGAAATGAAAAGGAAGATATAACAACAGAATCAGAGGAAATTCAAAAACTCATCAGTTCCTCCTACAAAAGCCTCTATAACAAAAATTGAAACTCTGATAGAAGTGGACAATTTCCTAAACAGATATCATGTACCAAAGTTAAATCAGGAAGAGATAAACCATGTAAACAAACCCATAACTCCTAAAGAAATAGAAGCATTAACTAAAAGTCCGCCAACCAAAAAGAGTCCAGGTCCAGGTCGGTTCAGTGCAGAATTCTATCAGAACTTCATAGAAGAACTCATACCAATACTATCCTAATTATTCCACAAAATTGAAACAGAAGGAGTGCTACCAAATTCCTTCTATGAAGCCACAATTATTCTTATACCTAAACGACACAAAGACCCAACAAAGGAAGAGAACTTCAGGCCAATTTTCCTTATGAATATGATGAAAAAATAATCAACAAAATACTTCCAAACTGAATCCAAGAGCACATCAAAACAATCATCCATCATGATCAAGAAGGCTTCATCCCAGGCATGTAGGGATGGTTTAATATATGGAAAACCATCAACATAATCCACTATATAAACAAACTGAAAGATAAAAACCACATGACCATTTCATTACATGCTGAGAAAGCATTTGACAAAATTCACCACCCCTTCATGATAAAAGTCCTGGAAAGAATAGGAATTCAAGGCCCATACCTAAACATAGTAAAAGCCATATACAGCAAACCAGTTGCTAACATTAAACTAAATGGAGAGAAACTTGAAGCAATCCCACTAAAATCAGGGACTAGACAAGGCTGCCCACTCTTTCCCTACTTATTAAATATAGATCTCGAAGTTCTAGCCAGATCAATTGGACAACAAATGGAGATCAAATGGATGCAGATTGGGAAGGAAGAAGGCAGAATATCACTATTTGCAGATGATATGATAGTACATTTAAATGATCCCAAAAGTTCCACCTGAGAACTTCCAAACCTCAGAAACACCTTCAGCAAAGTGGCTGGTATAAAATTAACTCAAATAAATCAGTATCCTTCCTCTACACAAAAGAGAAACAAGATGACAAAGAAATTAGGGAAATGACACCCTTCTTAATGATCCTAAAACAATATAAAATACCTCGGTGTGACTTTAACCAAGCAAGTGAAAGATCTGTATAATAAAAACTTCAAGCTTCTGAAGAAAGAAATTGAAGACCTTAGAAGTTGGAAAGATTTTCCATGCTCATGGATTGGCAGTATTAATATTATAAAAGTGGTCATTTTACCAAAAGCAATCTACAGATTCAATGCAATCCCCATCAAAATACCAATCCAATTCTTCAGAGCTAGACACAACAATTTGCAAATTCATCTAGAAACACAGAAATCCCAGGACAGATAAAAATATACTCAACAATCAAAGGACTTATGGGGGAATCACTATCCCTGAATTCAAGCAGTCTTACAGAGCAATAGTCATAAAAACTGTATGGCATTCGTACAGAGAAAGGCAGGTAAGGCAGTGGAATATATTTGAAGACCCAGAAATGAACCCACACACCTATGGTCACTTGATTTTTGACAAAGGAGCCAAAACCATTCAATGGAAAAAAGATAGCATTTTCAGCAAATGGTGCTGGTTCAACTGGAGGTTAGCATCTAGAAGAATGTAGATTGATCCATTATTATCACCCTGTACAAAGCTTAAGTCCAAGTGGATCAAGGACCTCGACATCAAACCATATACATACTGGAGATAATTTCCTGAACAAAACACCAAGGCTTATCCTCTAAGATGAAGAATCAAAAAATGGGATGTCATAAAACTGCAAAACTTCTGTAAGACAAAGGACACTGTTTTTAGAACAAAGCGACAACCAACAGATTGGGAAAAGATCTTTACCGGTGTTACAAATGATAGTGGGCTTATATCCAAAATATACAAAGAACTCATGAATTTAGACTGCAGGGAGACAAATTACCCTATTAAAAACTGGGATTCAGAGCTAAACAAATAATTCACAGCTGAGGGAGCCGAATGGCTTAGAAGCACTTAAAAAAATGTTCAACACCTTTAGTCATAAGGGGAATGCAAATTAAAACAACCCTGAGATTCCATTTCATACCAGTAAGAATGGCTGGCTACGATCAAAATCTCCTGCGACAGCAGATGCTGGCAAGGATGTGGATAAAGAGGAACATTCCCCCATTTAGAGTGGGATTGCAAACTGGTACAGACATTCTGGAAATCAGTCCGGGGGTTCCTCAGAAAATTGGACATTGAACTACCTGGGGACCCAGTTATACCTCTCTTGGGCATATACCCAAAGGATGCTCCAATAATATCACAAAGACACATGCTCCACTCTGTTCATCGCAGCCTTATTTACAGTAGCCAGAAGCTGGAAAGAACCCAGATGCCCTTCAACAGAGAAATGGATATAAAAAATGTGGTACATCTACACAATGGAGTACTACTCTGCTATCAAAAACAATGAGTTTATGAAATTCATAGCAAAATTGATGGAACTGGTAAATATCATCCTGATCGACGTAACCTATTCACAGAAAAACACACCAGTTATGCACTCATTGATACATGGATATTAGCCCAAATGATCGAATTTCCCTAGAAGCACAGAACATGTGAAGCTGAAGAAGAATGAGCAAAATGCGAAGGCTTCACTCCTTCTTTAAAAGGGGAACAAGAATACCCTTTGGAGAAAATAGGGAGGCAAATTTTAGAACAGAGGCCGAAGCAATGCCCATTCAGAACCATCCCCAAATGTGGCCCATACATATACAGCCACCAAATTAGATAAAATGGATGAAGCAAAGATGTGCAGGCTGATAGGAACCTTATGTAGATCCCTCCTGAGAGACACAGCCAGAATATGGTAAATACATAGGCAAATGCCAGCAGCAAACCACTGAACTGAGAACGGGACCACCATTGAAGGAATCAGAGAAAAATATGAAAGAGCTTGAAGGTGCTGAGACCCCATGTGAACAACAATGCCAACCAACCATAGCTTCCCGGGACTAAGCCCCTACTCCAAGACTATACATGGACTGACCCTGGGCTCCAACTGTATAGGTAGCAATGAATAACCTAGTAAGGGCACCAGTGGAAGGGGAAGCCCTTGGTCCTGCGAAGTCTGAATCCCAAGTGAATGGGATTGTTGGGGGTAGAGAGGTAATGGGAGGTGAACTGGGAGGGGAACACCCATATAGATCAGGGGGAGGGTTTAGGGGAATGCTTGCCTTGAAACCGGTAAGGTAATGACAATTGAAATGTAAATAAGAATTCCCCAATTTAATTAAGATGGAGGAAAAAAACAAAAGAAAAGGAAAAAAAAGAAGCACATGATCATCTCATTAGATGCTGAAAAATCCTTTGTCAAAATACAATACCTCTTCATCTTAAAAGTATTAGAGAGAACAGGAATTAAAGGTCCATGCTTAAATGTAATAAAAACAGTATATAACAAACCAATTGCCATGATCAAACTAAATGGAAAGAAACTTGAAGCAATCCCAGTAAAATCAGGAACAGGACAAGACTCTCCACTGTCTCCCTACCTATTCAATACAGTACTTGAAGTTCTAACCAGTGCAATTATGCAACAAAGAACATCAAAAATACAGAATTTAAAAAGGAAGAAGTGAAGATATCTCTATTTGCACATGATATGATAGTATATATTAGTGACACTAAAAAATTATGAGATAGCTTCAATATCTGATAAAAAAAACTTCAGCAAAGTGCCTGGATATAAAAATAATTCAAACAAATCTATAGCCTTCCACTACACAAAGGATAAATGGGCTAGGAAAGAAATCAGGGATATGATACCCATTAAAATAATCACAAATATTATAAAATATCTTGGTGTGACTCTAGCCAAACAAGTGAAAACTCTATATGACAAGAACTTCAATCTTTGAAGAAAGAAAGACTTTTCTGATGTCAGAAGAGAGAAGGATCTCCATGTTCATCGATCTGCAGAATTAACATAGTAAAAATGGCCACCCTATGAAAAGCAATCTACAGATTCAATCCAATCCCCTTCAAAATTCCAACTGAGTCCTTCATAGAGATAGAAAGAGCAATTCTCAAGTTTCTCAGGAATGAACTCCAATCTTTATTGCATAGAGAAAACAACAGATTATACCCTATTATTGCTTAATGAATTAAAATAACATGTGTAAGAAGAAAGCTTGTTCTTTTTAGTAAGACTAAGCCTGCCTTAGTATTAAGAAACACCTGATTCCTTTCCCATAATGACGAGAATCTTGCCTCCTCTTTCTATTCTCTCTCCAGCTTCTTTTTCCTCTTTTTCTCTGCATTTTTGTATATTGCTTCTACTCCTGTTCTGATGTAAGCAGGTCTTGGTCTTATTGCCTTATTCCCAATATTTTGCCTTTACTTATAAGTTCTGCTTGAGCTCAGTTTTTCTTAAAAATAGTATAATTTTCTCTTAGTATTCAGCACTAATATGTCTTTCAGAATACATGCTTGCATGACAAAATGTCCACCAAAAGTTTACACATGATTTCAAACCCTAAATTGTATAAGAAGTTTACAATAGAGATGTTTACATGTATATCTATTAAAAGTAGTTATCACTCTAAACATTCATGTTACCATTTTTATAGGTCATTGAGAATTAAAAACTATAACTATTGTGACTAAGTTATTAGTGAAATTTCTTACAGATAAACCCAGTCAACATTTTATCTTCTGTCCTTGTGATATAAAAAATATTAGTTCTCTTTTTATGATCTTTATTTAATGGTTTTACAAAGTCTTTGAATGTAGTCTTAGTTGCAGATGCCTGCTCACTTTTTCAGAAGCAGTTACCTCATTACGCTTGAAGCCAGTAGAGTTCTCATTGTAGTTTTGATATCACTAAGGACATAATAACAATTCTGCTATAATAGAGCTTTATAATTACTAATAAATTTTTAATACTTCTTTTTAAATAATTATGAATTAGGAAATCATCTATTTTTATTTAGCATAATTGCAAGACAGTATATTTTCATTGTTCTGTGAAGGTCTGCTCAAAAGTGTGGGCTATTACGTAGTAGTTGTTGCATATATTTAAAATAATAGGAAAAGCTTATTAATATCAGGAATGTTTCATAAAATGATGTTCTCCTCAGCTTTGCTGAGAGAAGTAATACTATCATTAATTTTGAAGGTCCATGGTGGAGCTTTCTCTGGAAGATGTTTCCTGCTAGTTTTTAGCTTCTCCTTGGCTCCAGGTAAGCAAAGTTAATATATTCTAATAAAGTCATAAAATAGTTGGTTATAATCACTATGGATATAAAAGGTCTCTACCTCCTACAAGGAGAAGATTCTTAGAGACAGCCTTTCTCAAATCATTAGATGTGGGCGGGAAAGTAATACTAGTATATTTTAGGGCACAAGCCAACTTCGGCTTAACATTTTACTCTCTATGAAGGTTTGCAAACAGTTTAATGGCTAACTTTTCTTTTTCACAAACTGTGTGTCAGAAAAAAAATTTGTTCATAGGAAAAAAATGTTAAATTCTTCAGAGAAATGGTTCTTCTCTTAAAGTAAGATTTCTTGTGCCCTATATTAAGGTCCCCTTTGCTACAGCTGAGCATTGACACCTGGAAGAAATTACTGTTTGCTTCCATTATGATAAAATTATATTAGTAATTATTAATTTCTCTTATAGCAGAATTGTTATTAAGACCATCCAGATATCAAAACTACAATGAGAACTCTACTTGACTTTGTGTTTCCCAGTTTTGTTTCATGGGGCAAATGTTCAAGGAGAAAGGAACAGAAGCAATACTGTAATAAAGAAGTGTGCAGTTTTACCTCCAGACCCTCAGTAAAACATTGGTATATATTCTAAGGAGTGCATTATATGCACTCATATTTCTGTTTCCAAAGTCTTCCAGTTGGATGGTGCACACTAGGAGCCTACTCAGCTCATCTGGCTTCTGAAATATAGTCTCACAATGTTCCCCTACAACTGTTGCCATGGATTTCAGTGTAACTGCATTAAAGATAAACTGCTCCTAGGAAAACCCTCATTAGCCTCTGAATTAATTTCTTATTATTCCCATGACAAGTGACCGTAAACACAGTCACTCAGGGCATACCAATACATTTTCTTAAAATGTGCAGACCAAATTTTCTTAACTCCCCAGAACAGCAGAGTTGAAGAGAAGAGTTGCTTTCTTTTGGGAAGCTCTGTAAGTGCAACTGTTTCTTCCTTTATTTACATAGCTTATGCTCAACTGACAGACACCTTTTGTTTGAATGTGAAATGTAGCTTCAGATGTAAAAACTTAGTCTGGCTCTTTCTTTCAGCCTTATGAAATAAGACTCATACTTAAAATATATTTACAAATAACTTGACCACCTAGCTATGCTGTACTCTAACTAGATCATGATTTTGATAACCCAATTATTTTAACCTACTTGGTGCTATATGGTTATTACCTTGCTCAAGTACAATGTGCGTATAGAATTATACTTTTAATAAACCCTGGTGTGGGGTTTCTGCCTGCTTTGATGGTTTATAATACCAAATTAAAGACACACACAGCCTTTATTTTTTAAAATGCCTTAAAAAGCTGTTTTGATGACAGTAACTATGTCCTTGGTGTTGATCCCCGCCTCTGCCATTGTGAGACAGAGTGTAACTTCTGTAAGACTCTGACCAACAGACTCTAAAACAAGACAATTGATGGTTGGGTTGCTGGATGACACTAGCTCATCAACCTTAAACCAGTTTCAGGGCCCTCTTGGACAGAACTACATGCACAAAGCACTGATTCCTAGTGCAATTTGAAACTTTACACATAACCAATCCTTCTACAAACTCTTGAAACTTATGCACCTCCCTATGACTGACAGAACTATAAATAAAAGGTACTTCTGAGAAAATCATGTTCCTTTCTAGTGGTGTCTGCCTCACAGGTCACAAAGAGGAGGGAATGTATGATCTAGGAAAATGTACACAGTACACTTACTGTACTCAGACTGCTTCCTTTTCTGAAAAGTACATACTTGCTTCTTTGTTATTTAGAACAAAGTTTTATTTTCATTTAGCCATTGTGTAGAAATTGTGTATAAATTTTTATATACTGGATGCTTTGCTTTAAAGGGTGGAATCATGAGATGGCTAGATGGTTTGGTAGGGCCCAGAAGAGATTTGAGACTTGCCTGTAATTTGATTGAAGGGACCTACAAAAGCAGGATGTTCTCCTCTGGATCCAGATCTGGATTAGACAAAGACCACATCCAAATACCAATTTCCAAGTTCAACCCAAATACATGTGGGTACAAGAGTTCTTACTCACTAAACTGCCTCTGCCTAAAGTATTCCCATGACGTATCTCTTCAGTATGTTCAACAAATATATGGTGACTAGAAAATGAAGACGTCGCTAAAAGTAGCAAAATGGCAAAGAAAGACCTACTTTATTTTGTGTACCACAAATAGCTATCTGTTAATTTATGATATACCTCAGCCTCAATATGGAACCAGGGGTTATAATCATCATGCAGTTGTAACATAAAGGTCACAAGCACAGTAGTCTGCCCTGTGAACTGCAATCAGAGGCATGTTTTCATGCACATACCTAATTAGAGATTTAGGAGGGAGATTCCATAAGCAGAAGTAGATGAGACTTTTTCTACAGAATGTGAGAGAGGACAATCAAGGAGTCATTCTGGGACTGATGAGAACCTAATACCATCCTTGAGGGATATTTATGTAGCAAACTAAGAAAATGATTTAATGAGTAAGGCCAAACTTGGAAAAAGAAACAGTTTATTTTTCCATCTGCATTGGCAAACACTCAAACTCTTCTAGCTTTTGAGCAACAAAAATGGTGAGTGAACAGGGAAAAAAATGTGGCTGGTTGGTCTCTACCTCTCTTTTCCTAGTCACATATAATGGTTAACTTTAATTGTTAACCTGGAACTGCCTGAAATCAACTGGTATGAAAGTTTCAGTGAAATATTATTTGATTCTCTTTCTGTTGTATGAATGTTTATGGGTGGTTTGTCTTGATTGCTTTAATTGATATACTCAGATCCAGCCTAAATTAAATAACATGATTCTTAGTTTTGGGACCTGGACTGACTGTATAGTTGTATCAAACACTATCTCAAAACTAACTATGCATGCATTTATATGGATATGGTTTGATACTTTTTCAGTGTACTGCCTTAATTTTTCTGCAGTGATATACGATGCGCTGAAACTGTAAACCTAACATACCCTTTTCATCTAAGCTGCTTCTTGCCATTTTTTCTTTCTTCCTTTCTTTCTTTCTTCCTTCCTTTCTTCCTTCCTTTCTTTCTTTCTTTCAATATTTCTTTCTTTTTTTTCTTTTCTACCCTTGTATCATTCTCTTCATTTCTTCATATTCCTTGTCTCCTTCTTCTTCACCACAGAAACAAAACTAACTGTATTAGAACATCATTTTATAGTCAAGGATGTTTCTTATAACAATAGATAAGGCATCAGTTCTAAAGACTGGGTCCAGGAAAATGGCTTCAAAGTATAGAGGAAATCATAGAACACATTGATACAGATTTTGGTACATATATGACTTAAAGAACATAGTTCACACCTTCAGATGACAAGTACCATTTGAAAATTTTTAGAAATTAGGCACTCTATTAGCCTGGCTCAGGGAATCAGCCACAGTACCTAACCTATGCCAGCATACTAAATTAACCATTGGCTCCTGCCATCTCTGATGTTTGCTATCTCTGACTTCTGGTCTCTCTCTCTCTCTCTCTCTCTCTCTCTCTCTCTCTCTCTCTCTCTCTCTCTCTCTCCACCCCTCCTTCCTCTCTGTGACTTTCTCTGATGTCCCCACTCTAAGATGACCTTTCACCCCTGCTTCCCCCAGTAAATACCTAGTGTGAAATCTGTTCTATGTTATGATCTCGTCAGCATACCTTGTCACAGACCCATCAAGGTACTCTGTGATTAATGCTTACAAAAATGATACAGAACTGAATATTTATAGAATTAGATTAGAATTTAGAAAACATATAACTAGTGGTGAAGATAAGTTGGTAGAATATTTTTCTTCATTAATGAGCCTCTGGGGATCATCCCAAACATATTATAAACTGCATGGGTTAGTGCAAAAAAGTAGAGGCAGAAAGACCAGGATTTAAAGGTCATCTCTGCTAAATAATGAATATAAGGTCACTCAGGGCTACATGAGAGCTGTCACAAACAATGAATACACAATAAAGTCAAATATAAAATACTACTGTTTTTAGAGAAGTTACTCAAACCTAAATATTTTGTATTGTTTTAAGGATATTTACGAGGGTTGACATAAAATAGTGTACAGCAGTCTGGTAAAAAGTCTATAGAGATTTCCAGCATTCTTCTCAGTTGTTTGTGCCAAAAATCTCTTCAAATTGAGAATGTTTACAATTCATCTTTCACATTTTTTAACATATCCTCACAACCAGCCTGCTTATTAATAAGACTCTGTTGTGGGCTCAGGTATTTGAGTGTGTGCATTATGTTCATATAATTGCAGAATATTTCAATTAAGCTTATCCTGGTCTAGCTTTAAGTAAATGAAATTCAGGCAATAATATTTAATTATTAAGCTCTGTATAATTACTGGGGGTTTACCCCTAATCTAAATCTCTAACCATATTCTGGCTACTATCTCAAGTATGTTTCATAAATACTTGCTGTTTGCTAATTCTCTGAGCTATTTCTGCCCCAACAGTCTGGTGTGCTTGGGAGGCATTTCACTCTCACAAGTGAGGCTGATCCATCATGTTTCACCAAAACATCCTCTTTTCTCTGTCTTCTCTCCTCTGTGCTCCTTCTCTCTTCTCTTCCTCTCCTCATGTTCCCTATCTGTGACTGCTGACCTGATAATTCAAATCTCACCTGTATCTATTCCCCTCAGTAATTGACAGTTACATTTCATGCAACCAGTAGTTTTAAATCAGAGAGCAAGTTTTACACAACAATGGATGGTATACAACAGGATCTGCTCATCTTGGAGCAACTTGATCTGTTGGAACAGAGTTTAGCATTTGAATGAAAGCAGTACCAGATCAAAGTCCTACATTAAGCTTTCACTCCCTACACACAAATATCTATTAAAAAGTCATCTTGAGTGGAATACTCCCCTCCTTACACTAAAGCTTTTAACCTAATGAACTTCATTTCTTTTACCCCATCCTCTCTGATTCCTATATAATCCAGCCATTTTGTCTCTTGCCTCTCTTGGACTCTTGTTCTCCAGGCTCACTTCTGGCCCCTTGGCTATCACTTGTGGTTACATAGCTACCATTTTTTCTCTCTTATTTTCTCTTTATCTTTCATTCTCCACCTAACTCCTCCAGTCAATTTGTTTAGTATTCTGGTCTGGTATAGTCTGGACTCTTCCAGTTGCCCCTGGCTATGCTCTCTCATTGTCTATAATATACCTTTTCTTTAGACCTTGGTACAATCACGTCCTCATTTTTTTTCTAAATTCAGCAAGGTCTCTCTGTGAGAAAGATAAGGAAGTACATAACAGGGCAGAATGGCAAAGTCATGTGGGTTATAGAAAGAAAAAGTAGCTAGGTATGGAGGGCCAGGAGGGTGAGAGGACTTTTAAATGTGTAACAAGTATTTAAGAGTGGGGACTGAAGGAACCTGGAGGCTCACTTGGGCTTTGACATGCTAATAGTTTCCACAAGTGTTTGTGAATCTAGAGCAAACAGCCTTTTTTTCAGAGGCAAAGGAAATGATTTCCTATACTGGACAGAACCAATTTCACAAGATCCAAAGGAATCTGTCTTTTATTTAACCACTAAAAATCCTTGTATATTCCAACTTGATCTTATTTATGGTTATATGGATTTTTGGGAACCTAACATAAACAACCCTGAACAAATATAATAATACTGAAGAGATTAGTAATCCAGATCATTAGAAATATTATAAAGACATAGCAATAATAACAATATGATACTGACAACAAAACAGGAATATATACCAATGAAACAAAAGTCAAGGCACTTAATATTTGGCAATGATACCAAAACATGTTGGAGGATAGAAAGCATATTCAATAAATGTGTTATGCCCCAATCCAAGGTTCCACAAAGACCACCAGATGTCAAATTCCTATATGTAAAACAAACAATCTTTAATCAAGCTGCTATAACTAGGTAGCACAGAAGGCCCTGAGCAACAAAATTCAGACTATGCATTGTGGTTACAGCAGCCTTAAGGTTTTATCAACTTAGTAGTTACATGATTGGCTAACAGATATATATATATATATATATATATATATATATATATATATATATATATATGTATAGGTATAGGTATAGATATATAGATAGATATAGATATAGATACAGATATAGATATAGATATATAGATATAGATATAGATATAGATATAGATATAGATATAGATATAGATATAGATATAGATATAGATATAGATATAGATATAGATATAGATATAGATATAGATATAGATAGATAGATTATAGATATAGATATAGATAAAGATAGATAGATATAGATATAGATATAGATATAGATATAGATATAGATATAGATATAGATATAGATATAGATATAGATATAGATATAGATATAGATATAGATATAGATATAGATATAGATATAGATATAGATATAATTTATTACTGGTGGCCCATGCCTATGGTGGTTCCTTCCTGGAACAGTTTGTGGTCTTTCCAGTAATTAGAATTTTAACCTGAGGACATACTCTACCATTTAAAGTGAAGGACTTGTTGCAAGATGGAGTGTGTCTTGTTGAATTTGGGTCCTCAAAAGTGGTTCTGGGAAAACTTGAAATCCACATACAAAAGCATGAAATTAAGTATACCTATCACTTTGCCCAAAAAGGATATTCTTCACGAATCAAAGACCTAAATGTAATGAAAGGTAAAAGTTTTAAAGTTGCCCCCTAGACACAAAGTTTAGAGCAGAAAAAAAACAAACAAACAAACAAAACAAAACAAAAAAAAACAAACAAAAAAAAAAAAAAAAACAGGACAGGTTAGGCCCCAGAATTGTATGTTCCAAGAAGCCTCTCCTAGGGCTACAGAATGGATAATTATATTGGCCAGCTCAACAGCTTTCTCCCAGAAATTAGCTGACCATAAATCTTAGACAACAATCTGGAGAAGCAGGAAACAACTTCTCCTAGGAACTAGCAGACCATGAAGTTAAAGAATCTGAGAAGTAGGAGACAGGTTCTCCTAGGAAACAATCTTGGGGGACAGAGAGTTCTTCCTTGTGATTTTTCACTGTTATTCTATGATGCCATCCCTGCCCCCTCAGGTTGTGGTTTCTCCCTTTAAATACCTCTTCTCCCAGCCTCTCAGGGTCGAACTCCACTGCCCCTGCGTGGGATATGAGTCTTGACCCTAGTGCACTGATTGCTATCGATAAACCTCATGTGATTACAACAAGGATGGTCTTGCGTGAGTTTTTGGGGGGTCGCGCCATCCCAAGACTTGAGTGAGGGTCTCCCCACTCCAGGGGTCTTTCATTAAAACACAGAAACTGGTAGAAGAAAACCTAAGCCTACCATAAATGATATAGGTGAAGAAAAGGATTTACTGAATGGGACTCCACATCT